>NW_027096021.1:0-333333 GCF_040115645.1 Euwallacea fornicatus | reverse complement strand
TCGAGCTTCAAAGTTTGAAAAGTCACAAAAGTTGTGTATTTGAGCACATAAAGTACTATTTTTCTTGGAAATTCAACTAGATGCAATCATGATGTGTTGTGACATATTCAAAATCTCGTCGAGCTGATTAATTTGACACTTTGTTTAACAAATTTGGTCTTCATTTGCCGAAGCTATCGAGCTTCAAAGTTTGAAAAGTCACAAAAGTTGTGTATTTGAGCACATAAAGTACTATTTTTCGTGGAAGTTCAACAAGATGCAATCACGATGTGTTGTGACATCTTCAAAATCTCGTTGAGTTGATTACTTTGACACTTTGTTTAAGAAATTTGGTCCACATTTGCCGAAGTTATCGAGCTTCAAAGTTTGAAAAGTCACAAAAGTTGTGTGTTTGAACACATAAAGTACTATTTTTCTTGGAAGTTCAACAAGATGCAATTCTGATGTGTTGTGTCATGTTAAAGATCTCATCGAGCTGATTAATTTGACACTCTGTTTAACAAATTTTGTCCTCATTTGCCGAAGTTATCGAGCTTCAAAGTTTGAAATGTCACAAAAGTTGTGTATTTGAGCACATAAAGTACTATTTTTCTTGGAAGTTCAACAAGATGCAATCACGATCTGTTGTGACATCTTCAAAATCTCGTTGAGTTGATTACTTTGACACTTTGTTTAAGAAATTTGGTCCACATTTGCCGAAGTTATCGAGCTTCAAAGTTTGAAAAGTCACAAAAGTTGTGTGTTTGAACACATAAAGTACTATTTTTCTTGGAAGTTCAACAAGATGCAATTCTGATGTGTTGTGTCATGTTAAAGATCTCATCGAGCTGATTAATTTGATACTCTGTTTAACAAATTTTGTCCTCATTTGCCGAAGTTATCGAGCTTCAAAGTTTGAAAAGTCACAAAAGTTATGTATTTGAGCACATAAAGTACTATTTTTCTTGGAAATTCAACTAGATGCAATCATGATGTGTTGTGACATATTCAAAATCTCGACGAGCTGATTAATTTGACACTCTGTTTAACAAATTTTGTCCTCATTTGCCGAAGTTATCGAGCTTCAAAGTTTGAAAAGTCACAAAAGTTGTGTATTTGAGCACATAAAGTACTATTTTTCTTGGAAATTCAACTAGATGCAATCATGATGTGTTGTGACATATTCAAAATCTCGACGAGCTGATTAATTTGACACTTTGTTTAACAAATTTGGTCCTCATTTGCCGAAGTTATCGAGCTTCAAAGTTTGAAAAGTCACACAAGTTTTGTGTTTGAAAACATAAAGTACTATTTTTCTTGTAAGTTCAACAAGATGCAATTCTGATGTTTTGTGTCATGTTAAAGATCTCATCGAGCTGATTAATTTGACACTCTGTTTAACAAATTTTGTCCTCATTTGCCGAAGTTATCGAGCTTCAAAGTTTGAAAAGTCACAAAAGTTGTGTATTTGAGCACATAAAGTACTATTTTTCTTGGAAATTCAACTAGATGCAATCATGATGTGTTGTGACATATTCAAAATCTCGTCGAGCTGATTAATTTGACACTTTGTTTAACAAATTTGGTCTTCATTTGCCGAAGCTATCGAGCTTCAAAGTTTGAAAAGTCACAAAAGTTGTGTATTTGAGCACATAAAGTACTATTTTTCTTGGAAGTTCAACAAGATGCAATCACGATGTGTTGTGACATCTTCAAAATCTCGTTGAGTTGATTACTTTGACACTTTGTTTAAGAAATTTGGTCCACATTTGCCGAAGTTATCGAGCTTCAAAGTTTGAAAAGTCACAAAAGTTGTGTATTTGAGCACATAAAGTACTATTTTTCTTGGAAATTCAACTAGATGCAATCATGATGTGTTGTGACATATTCAAAATCTCGTCGAGCTGATTAATTTGACACTTTGTTTAACAAATTTGTTCTTCATTTGCCGAAGCTATCGAGCTTCAAAGTTTGAAAAGTCACAAAAGTTGTGTATTTGAGCACATAAAGTACTATTTTTCTTGGAAGTTCAACAAGATGCAATCACGATGTGTTGTGACATCTTCAAAATCTCGTTGAGTTGATTACTTTGACACTTTGTTTAAGAAATTTGGTCCACATTTGCCGAAGTTATCGAGCTTCAAAGATTGAAAAGTCACACAAGTTGTGTGTTTGAACACATAAAGTACTATTTTTCTTGTAAGTTCAACAAGATGCAATTCTGATGTGTTGTGTCATGTTAAAGATCTCATCGAGCTGATTAATTTGACACTCTGTTTAACAAATTTTGTCCTCATTTGCCGAAGTTATCGAGCTTCAAAGTTTGAAAAGTCACACAAGTTGTGTGTTTGAGCACATACAGTACTATTTTTCTTGGAAGTTCAACAAGATGCAATCACGATGTGTTGTGACATCTTCAAAATCTCGTTGAGTTGATTACTTTGACACTTTGTTTAAGAAATTTGGTCCACATTTGCCGAAGTTATCGAGCTTCAAAGTTTGAAAAGTCACAAAAGTTGTGTATTTGAGCACATAAAGTACTATTTTTCTTGGAAATTCAACTAGATGCAATCATGATGTGTTGTGACATATTCAAAATCTCGTCGAGCTGATTAATTTGACACTTTGTTTAACAAATTTTGTCCTCATTTGCCGAAGTTATCGAGCTTCAAAGTTTGAAAAGTCACACAAGTTGTGTGTTTGAGCACATACAGTACTATTTTTCTTGGAAGTTCAACAAGATGCAATCACGATCTGTTGTGACATCTTCAAAATCTCGTTGAGTTGATTACTTTGACACTTTGTTTAAGAAATTTGGTCCACATTTGCCGAAGTTATCGAGCTTCAAAGTTTGAAAAGTCACAAAAGTTGTGTATTTGAGCACATAAAGTACTATTTTTCTTGGAAATTCAACTAGATGCAATCATGATGTGTTGTGACATATTCAAAATCTCGTCGAGCTGATTAATTTGACACTTTGTTTAACAAATTTGGTCTTCATGTGCCGAAGTTATCGAGCTTCAAAGATTGAAAAGTCACACAAGTTGTGTGTTTGAACACATAAAGTACTATTTTTCTTGTAAGTTCAACAAGATGCAATTCTGATGTGTTGTGTCATGTTAAAGATCTCATCGAGCTGATTAATTTGACACTCTGTTTAACAAATTTTGTCCTCATTTGCCGAAGTTATCGAGCTTCAAAGTTTGAAAAGTCACACAAGTTGTGTGTTTGAGCACATACAGTACTATTTTTCTTGGAAGTTCAACAAGATGTAATCATGATGTGTTGTGACATATTCAAAATCTCGTCGAGCTAATTAATTTGACACTTTGTTTAACAAATTTGGTCCTCATTTGCCGAAGTTATCGAGCTTCAAAGTTTGAAAAGTCGCACAAGTTGTGTGTTTTAGCACATAAAGTACTATTTTTCTTGGAAGTTCAACAAGATGCAATCACGATGTGTTGTGACATCTTCAAAATCTCGTCGAGCTGATTAATTTTGCAATTTGTTTAACAAATCTGTTCCTCATTTGCCGAAGTTAACGAGCATCAAAGTTTGAAAAGTCACAAAAGTTGTGTGTTTGAACACATAAAGTACTATTTTTCTTGGAAGTTCAACAAGATGCAATTCTGATGTGTTGTGTCATGTTAAAGATCTCATCGAGCTGATTAATTTGACACTCTGTTTAACAAATTTTGTGCTCATTTGCCGAAGTTATCGAGCTTCAAAGTTTGAAAAGTCACAAAAGTTGTGTATTTGAGCACATAAAGTACTATTTTTCGTGGAAATTCAACTAGATGCAATCATGATATGTTGTGACATATTCAAAATCTCGTCGAGCTGATTAATTTGACACTTTGTTTAACAAATTTGGTCTTCATGTGCCGAAGCTATCGAGCTTCAAAGTTTGAAAAGTCACAAAAGTTGTGTATTTGAGCACATAAAGTACTATTTTTCTTGGAAGTTCAACAAGATGTAATCATGATGTGTTGTGACATCTTCAAAATCTCGTTGAGTTGATTACTTTGACACTTTGTTTAAGAAATTTGGTCCACATTTGCCGAAGTTATCGAGCTTCAAAGTTTGAAAAGTCACAAAAGTTGTGTATTTGAGCACATAAAGTACTATTTTTCTTGGAAATTCAACTAGATGCAATCATGATGTGTTGTGACATATTCAAAATCTCGACGAGCTGATTAATTTGACACTTTGTTTAACAAATTTGGTCCTCATTTGCCGAAGTTATCGAGCTTCAAAGTTTGAAAAGTCGCACAAGTTGTGTGTTTTAGCACATAAAGTACTATTTTTCTTGGAAGTTCAACAAGATGCAATCACGATGTGTTGTGACATCTTCAAAATCTCGTCGAGCTGATTAATTTTGCAATTTGTTTAACAAATCTGTTCCTCATTTGCCGAAGTTAACGAGCATCAAAGTTTGAAAAGTCACAAAAGTTGTGTGTTTGAACACATAAAGTACTATTTTTCGTGGAAATTCAACTAGATGCAATCATGATATGTTGTGACATATTCAAAATCTCGTCGAGCTGATTAATTTGACACTTTGTTTAACAAATTTGGTCTTCATGTGCCGAAGCTATCGAGCTTCAAAGTTTGAAAAGTCACAAAAGTTGTGTATTTGAGCACATAAAGTACTATTTTTCTTGGAAATTCAACTAGATGCAATCATGATGTGTTGTGACATATTCAAAATCTCGACGAGCTGATTAATTTGACACTCTGTTTAACAAATTTTGTCCTCATTTGCCGAAGTTATCGAGCTTCAAAGTTTGAAAAGTCACAAAAGTTGTGTATTTGAGCACATAAAGTACTATTTTTCTTGGAAATTCAACTAGATGCAATCATGATGTGTTGTGACATATTCAAAATCTCGACGAGCTGATTAATTTGACACTTTGTTTAACAAATTTGGTCCTCATTTGCCGAAGTTATCGAGCTTCAAAGTGTGAAAAGTCACACAAGTTGTGTGTTTGAAAACATAAAGTACTATTTTTCTTGTAAGTTCAACAAGATGCAATTCTGATGTTTTGTGTCATGTTAGAGATCTCATAGAGCTGATTAATTTGACACTCTGTTTAACAAATTTTGTCCTCATTTGCCGAAGTTATCGAGCTTCAAAGATTGAAAAGTCACACAAGTTGTGTGTTTGAACACATAAAGTACTATTTTTCTTGTAAGTTCAACAAGATGCAATTCTGATGTGTTGTGTCATGTTAAAGATCTCATCGAGCTGATTAATTTGACACTCTGTTTAACAAATTTTGTCCTCATTTGCCGAAGTTATCGAGCTTCAAAGATTGAAAAGTCACACAAGTTGTGTATTTGAACACATAAAGTACTATTTTTCTTGTAAGTTCAACAAGATGCAATTCTGATGTGTTGTGTCATGTTAAAGATCTCATCGAGCTGATTAATTTGACACTCTGTTTAACAAATTTTGTCCTCATTTGCCGAAGTTATCGAGCTTCAAAGTTTGAAAAGTCACACAAGTTGTGTGTTTGAGCACATACAGTACTATTTTTCTTGGAAGTTCAACAAGATGTAATCATGATGTGTTGTGACATATTCAAAATCTCGTCGAGCTGATTAATTTGACACTTTGTTTAACAAATTTGGTCCTCATTTGCCGAAGTTATCGAGCTTCAAAGTTTGAAAAGTCGCACAAGTTGTGTGTTTTAGCACATAAAGTACTATTTTTCTTGGAAGTTCAACAAGATGCAATCACGATGTGTTGTGACATCTTCAAAATCTCGTCGAGCTGATTAATTTTGCAATTTGTTTAACAAATCTGTTCCTCATTTGCCGAAGTTAACGAGCATCAAAGTTTGAAAAGTCACAAAAGTTGTGTGTTTGAACACATAAAGTACTATTTTTCTTGGAAGTTCAACAAGATGCAATCACGATGTGTTGTGACATGTTAAAGATCTCATCGAGCTGATTAATTTGACACTCTGTTTAACAAATTTTGTGCTCATTTGCCGAAGTTATCGAGCTTCAAAGTTTGAAAAGTCACAAAAGTTGTGTATTTGAGCACATAAAGTACTATTTTTCTTGGAAATTCAACTAGATGCAATCATGATGTGTTGTGACATATTCAAAATCTCGACGAGCTGATTAATTTGACACTTTGTTTAACAAATTTGGTCCTCATTTGCCGAAGTTATCGAGCTTCAAAGTGTGAAAAGTCACACAAGTTGTGTGTTTGAGCACATACAGTACTATTTTTCTTGGAAGTTCAACAAGATGCAATCACGATCTGTTGTGACATCTTCAAAATCTCGTTGAGTTGATTACTTTGACACTTTGTTTAAGAAATTTGGTCCACATTTGCCGAAGTTATCGAGCTTCAAAGTTTGAAAAGTCACAAAAGTTGTGTGTTTGAACACATAAAGTACTATTTTTCTTGGATGTTCAACAAGATGCAATCACGATGTGTTGTGACATCTTCAAAATCTCGTTGAGTTGATTACTTTGACACTTTGTTTAAGAAATTTTGTCCTCATTTGCCGAAGTTATCGAGCTTCAAAGTTTGAAAAGTCACAAAAGTTATGTATTTGAGCACATAAAGTACTATTTTTCTTGGAAATTCAACTAGATGCAATCATGATGTGTTGTGACATATTCAAAATCTCGACGAGCTGATTAATTTGACACTCTGTTTAACAAATTTTGTCCTCATTTGCCGAAGTTATCGAGCTTCAAAGTTTGAAAAGTCACAAAAGTTGTGTATTTGAGCACATAAAGTACTATTTTTCTTGGAAATTCAACTAGATGCAATCATGATGTGTTGTGACATATTCAAAATCTCGACGAGCTGATTAATTTGACACTTTGTTTAACAAATTTGGTCCTCATTTGCCGAAGTTATCGAGCTTCAAAGTGTGAAAAGTCACACAAGTTGTGTGTTTGAAAACATAAAGTACTATTTTTCTTGTAAGTTCAACAAGATGCAATTCTGATGTTTTGTGTCATGTTAGAGATCTCATAGAGCTGATTAATTTGACACTCTGTTTAACAAATTTTGTCCTCATTTGCCGAAGTTATCGAGCTTCAAAGATTGAAAAGTCACACAAGTTGTGTGTTTGAACACATAAAGTACTATTTTTCTTGTAAGTTCAACAAGATGCAATTCTGATGTGTTGTGTCATGTTAAAGATCTCATCGAGCTGATTAATTTGACACTCTGTTTAACAAATTTTGTCCTCATTTGCCGAAGTTATCGAGCTTCAAAGATTGAAAAGTCACACAAGTTGTGTGTTTGAACACATAAAGTACTATTTTTCTTGTAAGTTCAACAAGATGCAATTCTGATGTGTTGTGTCATGTTAAAGATCTCATCGAGCTGATTAATTTGACACTCTGTTTAACAAATTTTGTCCTCATTTGCCGAAGTTATCGAGCTTCAAAGATTGAAAAGTCACACAAGTTGTGTGTTTGAACACATAAAGTACTATTTTTCTTGTAAGTTCAACAAGATGCAATTCTGATGTGTTGTGTCATGTTAAAGATCTCATCGAGCTGATTAATTTGACACTCTGTTTAACAAATTTTGTCCTCATTTGCCGAAGTTATCGAGCTTCAAAGTTTGAAAAGTCACACAAGTTGTGTGTTTGAGCACATACAGTACTATTTTTCTTGGAAGTTCAACAAGATGTAATCATGATGTGTTGTGACATATTCAAAATCTCGTCGAGCTGATTAATTTGACACTTTGTTTAACAAATTTGGTCCTCATTTGCCGAAGTTATCGAGCTTCAAAGTTTGAAAAGTCGCACAAGTTGTGTGTTTTAGCACATAAAGTACTATTTTTCTTGGAAGTTCAACAAGATGCAATCACGATGTGTTGTGACATCTTCAAAATCTCGTCGAGCTGATTAATTTTGCAATTTGTTTAACAAATCTGTTCCTCATTTGCCGAAGTTAACGAGCATCAAAGTTTGAAAAGTCACAAAAGTTGTGTGTTTGAACACATAAAGTACTATTTTTCTTGGAAGTTCAACAAGATGCAATTCTGATGTGTTGTGTCATGTTAAAGATCTCATCGAGCTGATTAATTTGACACTCTGTTTAACAAATTTTGTGCTCATTTGCCGAAGTTATCGAGCTTCAAAGTTTGAAAAGTCACAAAAGTTGTGTATTTGAGCACATAAAGTACTATTTTTCTTGGAAATTCAACTAGATGCAATCATGATGTGTTGTGACATATTCAAAATCTCGTCGAGCTGATTAATTTGACACTTTGTTTAACAAATTTGGTCTTCATGTGCCGAAGCTATCGAGCTTCAAAGTTTGAAAAGTCACAAAAGTTGTGTATTTGAGCACATAAAGTACTATTTTTCTTGGAAGTTCAACAAGATGTAATCATGATGTGTTGTGACATCTTCAAAATCTCGTTGAGGTGATTACTTTGACACTTTGTTTAAGAAATTTGGTCCACATTTCCGAAGTTATCGAGCTTCAAAGTTTGAAATGTCACAAAAGTTGTGTGTTTGAACACATAAAGTACTATTTTTCTTGGAAGTTCAACAAGATGCAATCACGATGTGTTGTGACATCTTCAAAATCTCGTTGAGTTGATTACTTTGACATTTTGTTTAAGAAATTTTGTCCTCATTTGCCGAAGTTATCGAGCTTCAAAGTTTGAAAAGTCACAAAAGTTATGTATTTGAGCACATAAAGTACTATTTTTCTTGGAAATTCAACTAGATGCAATCATGATGTGTTGTGACATATTCAAAATCTCGACGAGCTGATTATTTTGACACTCTGTTTAACAAATTTTGTCCTCATTTGCCGAAGTTATCGAGCTTCAAAGTTTGAAAAGTCACAAAAGTTGTGTATTTGAGCACATAAAGTACTATTTTTCTTGGAAATTCAACTAGATGCAATCATGATGTGTTGTGACATATTCAAAATCTCGACGAGCTGATTAATTTGACACTTTGTTTAACAAATTTGGTCCTCATTTGCCGAAGTTATCGAGCTTCAAAGTGTGAAAAGTCACACAAGTTGTGTGTTTGAAAACATAAAGTACTATTTTTCTTGTAAGTTCAACAAGATGCAATTCTGATGTTTTGTGTCATGTTAGAGATCTCATAGAGCTGATTAATTTGACACTCTGTTTAACAAATTTTGTCCTCATTTGCCGAAGTTATCGAGCTTCAAAGATTGAAAAGTCACACAAGTTGTGTGTTTGAACACATAAAGTACTATTTTTCTTGTAAGTTCAACAAGATGCAATTCTGATGTGTTGTGTCATGTTAAAGATCTCATCGAGCTGATTAATTTGACACTCTGTTTAACAAATTTTGTCCTCATTTGCCGAAGTTATCGAGCTTCAAAGTTTGAAAAGTCACACAAGTTGTGTGTTTGAGCACATACAGTACTATTTTTCTTGGAAGTTCAACAAGATGTAATCATGATGTGTTGTGACATATTCAAAATCTCGTCGAGCTGATTAATTTGACACTTTGTTTAACAAATTTGGTCCTCATTTGCCGAAGTTATCGAGCTTCAAAGTTTGAAAAGTCACACAAGTTGTGTGTTTTAGCACATAAAGTACTATTTTTCTTGGAAGTTCAACAAGATGCAATCACGATGGGTTGTGACATCTTCAAAATCTCGTCGAGCTGATTAATTTTGCAATTTGTTTAACAAATCTGTTCCTCATTTGCCGAAGTTAACGAGCATCAAAGTTTGAAAAGTCACAAAAGTTGTGTGTTTGAACACATAAAGTACTATTTTTCTTGGAAGTTCAACAAGATGCAATTCTGATGTGTTGTGTCATGTT
Source organism: Euwallacea fornicatus (assembly GCF_040115645.1). NCBI lineage: Eukaryota > Metazoa > Arthropoda > Insecta > Coleoptera > Curculionidae > Euwallacea > Euwallacea fornicatus. The sequence goes on along the minus strand of NW_027096021.1, from coordinate 323,546 downwards.
AAAGATCTCATCGAGCTGATTAATTTGACACTCTGTTTAACAAATTTTGTCCTCATTTGCCGAAGTTATCGAGCTTCAAAGTTTGAAAAGTCACAAAAGTTGTGTATTTGAGCACATAAAGTACTATTTTTCTTGGAAATTCAACTAGATGCAATCATGATGTGTTGTGACATATTCAAAATCTCGTCGAGCTGATTAATTTGACACTTTGTTTAACAAATTTGGTCTTCATTTGCCGAAGCTATCGAGCTTCAAAGTTTGAAAAGTCACAAAAGTTGTGCATTTGAGCACATAAAGTACTATTTTTCTTGGAAGTTCAACAAGATGCAATCACGATGTGTTGTGACATCTTCAAAATCTCGTTGAGTTGATTACTTTGACATTTTGTTTAAGAAATTTTGTCCTCATTTGCCGAAGTTATCGAGCTTCAAAATTTGAAAAGTCACAAAAGTTATGTATTTGAGCACATAAAGTACTATTTTTCTTGGAAATTCAACTAGATGCAATCATGATGTGTTGTGACATATTCAAAATCTCGACGAGCTGATTAATTTGACACTCTGTTTAACAAATTTTGTCCTCATTTGCCGAAGTTATCGAGCTTCAAAGTTTGAAAAGTCACAAAAGTTGTGTATTTGAGCACATAAAGTACTATTTTTCTTGGAAATTCAACTAGATGCAATCATGATGTGTTGTGACATATTCAAAATCTCGACGAGCTGATTAATTTGACACTTTGTTTAACAAATTTGGTCCTCATTTGCCGAAGTTATCGAGCTTCAAAGTGTGAAAAGTCACACAAGTTGTGTGTTTGAAAACATAAAGTACTATTTTTCTTGTAAGTTCAACAAGATGCAATTCTGATGTTTTGTGTCATGTTAGAGATCTCATAGAGCTGATTAATTTGACACTCTGTTTAACAAATTTTGTCCTCATTTGCCGAAGTTATCGAGCTTCAAAGATTGAAAAGTCACACAAGTTGTGTGTTTGAACACATAAAGTACTATTTTTCTTGTAAGTTCAACAAGATGCAATTCTGATGTGTTGTGTCATGTTAAAGATCTCATCGAGCTGATTAATTTGACACTCTGTTTAACAAATTTTGTCCTCATTTGCCGAAGTTATCGAGCTTCAAAGTTTGAAAAGTCACACAAGTTGTGTGTTTGAGCACATACAGTACTATTTTTCTTGGAAGTTCAACAAGATGTAATCATGATGTGTTGTGACATATTCAAAATCTCGTCGAGCTGATTAATTTGACACTTTGTTTAACAAATTTGGTCCTCATTTGCCGAAGTTATCGAGCTTCAAAGTTTGAAAAGTCACACAAGTTGTGTGTTTTAGCACATAAAGTACTATTTTTCTTGGAAGTTCAACAAAATGCAATCACGATGTGTTGTGACATCTTCAAAATCTCGTCGAGCTGATTAATTTTGCAATTTGTTTAACAAATCTGTTCCTCATTTGCCGAAGTTAACGAGCATCAAAGTTTGAAAAGTCACAAAAGTTGTGTGTTTGAACACATAAAGTACTATTTTTCTTGGAAGTTCAACAAGATGCAATTCTGATGTGTTGTGTCATGTTAAAGATCTCATCGAGCTGATTAATTTGACACTCTGTTTAACAAATTTTGTCCTCATTTGCCGAAGTTATCGAGCTTCAAAGTTTGAAAAGTCACAAAAGTTGTGTATTTGAGCACATAAAGTACTATTTTTCTTGGAAATTCAACTAGATGCAATCATGATGTGTTGTGACATATTCAAAATCTCGTCGAGCTGATTAATTTGACACTTTGTTTAACAAATTTGGTCTTCATTTGCCGAAGCTATCGAGCTTCAAAGTTTGAAAAGTCACAAAAGTTGTGTATTTGAGCACATAAAGTACTATTTTTCTTGGAAGTTCAACAAGATGCAATCACGATGTGTTGTGACATCTTCAAAATCTCGTTGAGTTGATTACTTTGACACTTTGTTTAAGAAATTTGGTCCACATTTGCCGAAGTTATCGAGCTTCAAAGTTTGAAAAGTCACAAAAGTTGTGTATTTGAGCACATAAAGTACTATTTTTCTTGGAAGTTCAACAAGATGCAATTCTGATGTGTTGTGTCATGTTAAAGATCTCATCGAGCTGATTAATTTGACACTCTGTTTAACAAATTTTGTGCTCATTTGCCGAAGTTATCGAGCTTCAAAGTTTGAAAAGTCACAAAAGTTGTGTGTTTGAGCACATAAAGTACTATTTTTCTTGGAAGTTCAACAAGATGCAATTCTGTTGTGTTGTGACATATTCAAAATCTCGACGAGCTGATTACTTTGACACTCTGTTTAACAAATTTTGTCCTCATTTGCCGAAGTTATCGAGCTTCAAAGTTTGAAAAGTCACACAAGTTGTGTGTTTGAGCACATACAGTACTATTTTTCTTGGAAGTTCAACAAGATGTAATCATGATGTGTTGTGACATATTCAAAATCTCGTCGAGCTGATTAATTTGACACTTTGTTTAACAAATTTGGTCCTCATTTGCCGAAGTTATCGAGCTTCAAAGTTTGAAAAGTCACACAAGTTGTGTGTTTTAGCACATAAAGTACTATTTTTCTTGGAAGTTCAACAAGATGCAATCACGATGTGTTGTGACATCTTCAAAATCTCGTCGAGCTGATTAATTTTGCAATTTGTTTAACAAATCTGTTCCTCATTTGCCGAAGTTATCGAGCTTCAAAGTTTGAAAAGTCACAAAAGTTGTGTATTTGAGCACATAAAGTACTATTTTTCTTGGAAATTCAACTAGATGCAATCATGATGTGTTGTGACATATTCAAAATCTCGTCGAGCTGATTAATTTGACACTTTGTTTAACAAATTTGGTCTTCATTTGCCGAAGCTATCGAGCTTCAAAGTTTGAAAAGTCACAAAAGTTGTGTATTTGAGCACATAAAGTACTATTTTTCTTGGAAGTTCAACAAGATGCAATCACGATGTGTTGTGACATCTTCAAAATCTCGTTGAGTTGATTACTTTGACACTTTGTTTAAGAAATTTGGTCCACATTTGCCGAAGTTATCGAGCTTCAAAGTTTGAAAAGTCACAAAAGTTGTGTATTTGAGCACATAAAGTACTATTTTTCTTGGAAGTTCAACAAGATGCAATCACGATGTGTTGTGACATCTTCAAAATCTCGTTGAGTTGATTACTTTGACATTTTGTTTAAGAAATTTTGTCCTCATTTGCCGAAGTTATCGAGCTTCAAAGTTTGAAAAGTCACAAAAGTTATGTATTTGAGCACATAAAGTACTATTTTTCTTGGAAATTCAACTAGATGCAATCATGATGTGTTGTGACATATTCAAAATCTCGACGAGCTGATTAATTTGACACTCTGTTTAACAAATTTTGTCCTCATTTGCCGAAGTTATCGAGCTTCAAAGTTTGAAAAGTCACAAAAGTTGTGTATTTGAGCACATAAAGTACTATTTTTCTTGGAAATTCAACTAGATGCAATCATGATGTGTTGTGACATATTCAAAATCTCGACGAGCTGATTAATTTGACACTTTGTTTAACAAATTTGGTCCTCATTTGCCGAAGTTAACGAGCATCAAAGTTTGAAAAGTCACACAAGTTGTGTGTTTGAACACATAAAGTACTATTTTTCTTGTAAGTTCAACAAGATGCAATTCTGATGTGTTGTGTCATGTTAAAGATCTCATCGAGCTGATTAATTTGACACTCTGTTTAACAAATTTTGTCCTCATTTGCCGAAGTTATCGAGCTTCAAAGTTTGAAAAGTCACACAAGTTGTGTGTTTGAGCACATACAGTACTATTTTTCTTGGAAGTTCAACAAGATGTAATCATGATGTGTTGTGACATATTCAAAATCTCGTCGAGCTGATTAATTTGACACTTTGTTTAACAAATTTGGTCCTCATTTGCCGAAGTTATCGAGCTTCAAAGTTTGAAAAGTCGCACAAGTTGTGTGTTTTAGCACATAAAGTACTATTTTTCTTGGAAGTTCAACAAGATGCAATCACGATGTGTTGTGACATCTTCAAAATCTCGTCGAGCTGATTAATTTTGCAATTTGTTTAACAAATCTGTTCCTCATTTGCCGAAGTTAACGAGCATCAAAGTTTGAAAAGTCACAAAAGTTGTGTGTTTGAACACATAAAGTACTATTTTTCTTGGAAGTTCAACAAGATGCAATTCTGATGTGTTGTGTCATGTTAAAGATCTCATCGAGCTGATTAATTTGACACTCTGTTTAACAAATTTTGTGCTCATTTGCCGAAGTTATCGAGCTTCAAAGTTTGAAAAGTCACAAAAGTTGTGTATTTGAGCACATAAAGTACTATTTTTCTTGGAAATTCAACTAGATGCAATCATGATGTGTTGTGACATATTCAAAATCTCGTCGAGCTGATTAATTTGACACTTTGTTTAACAAATTTGGTCTTCATGTGCCGAAGCTATCGAGCTTCAAAGTTTGAAAAGTCACAAAAGTTGTGTATTTGAGCACATAAAGTACTATTTTTCTTGGAAGTTCAACAAGATGTAATCATGATGTGTTGTGACATCTTCAAAATCTCGTTGAGGTGATTACTTTGACACTTTGTTTAAGAAATTTGGTCCACATTTCCGAAGTTATCGAGCTTCAAAGTTTGAAATGTCACAAAAGTTGTGTATTTGAGCACATAAAGTACTATTTTTCTTGGAAGTTCAACAAGATGCAATCACGATCTGTTGTGACATCTTCAAAATCTCGTTGAGTTGATTACTTTGACACTTTGTTTAAGAAATTAGGTCCACATTTGCCGAAGTTATCGAGCTTCAAAGTTTGAAAAGTCACAAAAGTTGTGTGTTTGAACACATAAAGTACTATTTTTCTTGGAAGTTCAACAAGATGCAATCACGATGTGTTGTGACATCTTCAAAATCTCGTTGAGTTGATTACTTTGACATTTTGTTTAAGAAATTTTGTCCTCATTTGCCGAAGTTATCGAGCTTCAAAGTTTGAAAAGTCACAAAAGTTATGTATTTGAGCACATAAAGTACTATTTTTCTTGGAAATTCAACTAGATGCAATCATGATGTGTTGTGACATATTCAAAATCTCGACGAGCTGATTAATTTGACACTCTGTTTAACAAATTTTGTCCTCATTTGCCGAAGTTATCGAGCTTCAAAGTTTGAAAAGTCACAAAAGTTGTGTATTTGAGCACATAAAGTACTATTTTTCTTGGAAATTCAACTAGATGCAATCATGATGTGTTGTGACATATTCAAAATCTCGACGAGCTGATTAATTTGACACTTTGTTTAACAAATTTGGTCCTCATTTGCCGAAGTTATCGAGCTTCAAAGTGTGAAAAGTCACACAAGTTGTGTGTTTGAAAACATAAAGTACTATTTTTCTTGGAAGTTCAACAAGATGCAATTCTGATGTTTTGTGTCATGTTAGAGATCTCATAGAGCTGATTAATTTGACACTCTGTTTAACAAATTTTGTCCTCATTTGCCGAAGTTATCGAGCTTCAAAGATTGAAAAGTCACACAAGTTGTGTGTTTGAACACATAAAGTACTATTTTTCTTGTAAGTTCAACAAGATGCAATTCTGATGTGTTGTGTCATGTTAAAGATCTCATCGAGCTGATTAATTTGACACTCTGTTTAACAAATTTTGTCCTCATTTGCCGAAGTTATCGAGCTTCAAAGTTTGAAAAGTCACTCAAGTTGTGTGTTTGAGCACATACAGTACTATTTTTCTTGGAAGTTCAACAAGATGTAATCATGATGTGTTGTGACATATTCAAAATCTCGTCGAGCTGATTAATTTGACACTTTGTTTAACAAATTTGGTCCTCATTTGCCGAAGTTATCGAGCTTCAAAGTTTGAAAAGTCACACAAGTTGTGTGTTTTAGCACATAAAGTACTATTTTTCTTGGAAGTTCAACAAGATGCAATCACGATGTGTTGTGACATCTTCAAAATCTCGTCGAGCTGATTAATTTTGCAATTTGTTTAACAAATCTGTTCCTCATTTGCCGAAGTTAACGAGCATCAAAGTTTGAAAAGTCACAAAAGTTGTGTGTTTGAACACATAAAGTACTATTTTTCTTGGAAGTTCAACAAGATGCAATTCTGATGTGTTGTGTCATGTTAAAGATCTCATCGAGCTGATTAATTTGACACTCTGTTTAACAAATTTTGTCCTCATTTGCCGAAGTTATCGAGCTTCAAAGTTTGAAAAGTCACAAAAGTTGTGTATTTGAGCACATAAAGTACTATTTTTCTTGGAAATTCAACTAGATGCAATCATGATGTGTTGTGACATATTCAAAATCTCGTCGAGCTGATTAATTTGACACTTTGTTTAACAAATTTGGTCTTCATTTGCCGAAGCTATCGAGCTTCAAAGTTTGAAAAGTCACAAAAGTTGTGCATTTGAGCACATAAAGTACTATTTTTCTTGGAAGTTCAACAAGATGCAATCACGATGTGTTGTGACATCTTCAAAATCTCGTTGAGTTGATTACTTTGACATTTTGTTTAAGAAATTTTGTCCTCATTTGCCGATGTTATCGAGCTTCAAAGTTTGAAAAGTCACAAAAGTTATGTATTTGAGCACATAAAGTACTATTTTTCTTGGAAATTCAACTAGATGCAATCATGATGTGTTGTGACATATTCAAAATCTCGACGAGCTGATTAATTTGACACTCTGTTTAACAAATTTTGTCCTCATTTGCCGAAGTTATCGAGCTTCAAAGTTTGAAAAGTCACAAAAGTTGTGTATTTGAGCACATAAAGTACTATTTTTCTTGGAAATTCAACTAGATGCAATCATGATGTGTTGTGACATATTCAAAATCTCGACGAGCTGATTAATTTGACACTTTGTTTAACAAATTTGGTCCTCATTTGCCGAAGTTATCGAGCTTCAAAGTGTGAAAAGTCACACAAGTTGTGTGTTTGAAAACATAAAGTACTATTTTTCTTGTAAGTTCAACAAGATGCAATTCTGATGTTTTGTGTCATGTTAGAGATCTCATAGAGCTGATTAATTTGACACTCTGTTTAACAAATTTTGTCCTCATTTGCCGAAGTTATCGAGCTTCAAAGATTGAAAAGTCACACAAGTTGTGTGTTTGAACACATAAAGTACTATTTTTCTTGTAAGTTCAACAAGATGCAATTCTGATGTGTTGTGTCATGTTAAAGATCTCATCGAGCTGATTAATTTGACACTCTGTTTAACAAATTTTGTCCTCATTTGCCGAAGTTATCGAGCTTCAAAGTTTGAAAAGTCACACAAGTTGTGTGTTTGAGCACATACAGTACTATTTTTCTTGGAAGTTCAACAAGATGTAATCATGATGTGTTGTGACATATTCAAAATCTCGTCGAGCTGATTAATTTGACACTTTGTTTAACAAATTTGGTCCTCATTTGCCGAAGTTATCGAGCTTCAAAGTTTGAAAAGTCACACAAGTTGTGTGTTTTAGCACATAAAGTACTATTTTTCTTGGAAGTTCAACAAAATGCAATCACGATGTGTTGTGACATCTTCAAAATCTCGTCGAGCTGATTAATTTTGCAATTTGTTTAACAAATCTGTTCCTCATTTGCCGAAGTTAACGAGCATCAAAGTTTGAAAAGTCACAAAAGTTGTGTGTTTGAACACATAAAGTACTATTTTTCTTGGAAGTTCAACAAGATGCAATTCTGATGTGTTGTGTCATGTTAAAGATCTCATCGAGCTGATTAATTTGACACTCTGTTTAACAAATTTTGTCCTCATTTGCCGAAGTTATCGAGCTTCAAAGTTTGAAAAGTCACAAAAGTTGTGTATTTGAGCACATAAAGTACTATTTTTCTTGGAAATTCAACTAGATGCAATCATGATGTGTTGTGACATATTCAAAATCTCGTCGAGCTGATTAATTTGACACTTTGTTTAACAAATTTGGTCTTCATTTGCCGAAGCTATCGAGCTTCAAAGTTTGAAAAGTCACAAAAGTTGTGTATTTGAGCACATAAAGTACTATTTTTCTTGGAAGTTCAACAAGATGCAATCACGATGTGTTGTGACATCTTCAAAATCTCGTTGAGTTGATTACTTTGACACTTTGTTTAAGAAATTTGGTCCACATTTGCCGAAGTTATCGAGCTTCAAAGTTTGAAAAGTCACAAAAGTTGTGTGTTTGAGCACATAAAGTACTATTTTTCTTGGAAGTTCAACAAGATGCAATTCTGTTGTGTTGTGACATATTCAAAATCTCGACGAGCTGATTACTTTGACACTCTGTTTAACAAATTTTGTCCTCATTTGCCGAAGTTATCGAGCTTCAAAGTTTGAAAAGTCACACAAGTTGTGTGTTTGAGCATATACAGTACTATTTTTCTTGGAAGTTCAACAAGATGTAATCATGATGTGTTGTGACATATTCAAAATCTCGTCGAGCTGATTAATTTGACACTTTGTTTAACAAATTTGGTCCTCATTTGCCGAAGTTATCGAGCTTCAAAGTTTGAAAAGTCACACAAGTTGTGTGTTTTAGCACATAAAGTACTATTTTTCTTGGAAGTTCAACAAGATGCAATCACGATGTGTTGTGACATCTTCAAAATCTCGTCGAGCTGATTAATTTTGCAATTTGTTTAACAAATCTGTTCCTCATTTGCCGAAGTTATCGAGCTTCAAAGTTTGAAAAGTCACAAAAGTTGTGTATTTGAGCACATAAAGTACTATTTTTCTTGGAAATTCAACTAGATGCAATCATGATGTGTTGTGACATATTCAAAATCTCGTCGAGCTGATTAATTTGACACTTTGTTTAACAAATTTGGTCTTCATTTGCCGAAGCTATCGAGCTTCAAAGTTTGAAAAGTCACAAAAGTTGTGTATTTGAGCACATAAAGTACTATTTTTCTTGGAAGTTCAACAAGATGCAATCACGATGTGTTGTGACATCTTCAAAATCTCGTTGAGTTGATTACTTTGACACTTTGTTTAAGAAATTTGGTCCACATTTGCCGAAGTTATCGAGCTTCAAAGTTTGAAAAGTCACAAAAGTTGTGTATTTGAGCACATAAAGTACTATTTTTCTTGGAAGTTCAACAAGATGCAATCACGATGTTTTGTGACATCTTCAAAATCTCGTTGAGTTGATTACTTTGACATTTTGTTTAAGAAATTTTGTCCTCATTTGCCGAAGTTATCGAGCTTCAAAGTTTGAAAAGTCACAAAAGTTATGTATTTGAGCACATAAAGTACTATTTTTCTTGGAAATTCAACTAGATGCAATCATGATGTGTTGTGACATATTCAAAATCTCGACGAGCTGATTAATTTGACACTCTGTTTAACAAATTTTGTCCTCATTTGCCGAAGTTATCGAGCTTCAAAGTTTGAAAAGTCACAAAAGTTGTGTATTTGAGCACATAAAGTACTATTTTTCTTGGAAATTCAACTAGATGCAATCATGATGTGTTGTGACATATTCAAAATCTCGACGAGCTGATTAATTTGACACTTTGTTTAACAAATTTGGTCCTCATTTGCCGAAGTTATCGAGCTTCAAAGTGTGAAAAGTCACACAAGTTGTGTGTTTGAAAACATAAAGTACTATTTTTCTTGTAAGTTCAACAAGATGCAATTCTGATGTTTTGTGTCATGTTAGAGATCTCATAGAGCTGATTAATTTGACACTCTGTTTAACAAATTTTGTCCTCATTTGCCGAAGTTATCGAGCTTCAAAGATTGAAAAGTCACACAAGTTGTGTGTTTGAACACATAAAGTACTATTTTTCTTGTAAGTTCAACAAGATGCAATTCTGATGTGTTGTGTCATGTTAAAGATCTCATCGAGCTGATTAATTTGACACTCTGTTTAACAAATTTTGTCCTCATTTGCCGAAGTTATCGAGCTTCAAAGTTTGAAAAGTCACACAAGTTGTGTGTTTGAGCACATACAGTACTATTTTTCTTGGAAGTTCAACAAGATGTAATCATGATGTGTTGTGACATATTCAAAATCTCGTCGAGCTGATTAATTTGACACTTTGTTTAACAAATTTGGTCTTCATTTGCCGAAGCTATCGAGCTTCAAAGTTTGAAAAGTCACAAAAGTTGTGTATTTGAGCACATAAAGTACTATTTTTCTTGGAAGTTCAACAAGATGCAATCACGATGTGTTGTGACATCTTCAAAATCTCGTTGAGTTGATTACTTTGACACTTTGTTTAAGAAATTTGGTCCACATTTGCCGAAGTTATCGAGCTTCAAAGTTTGAAAAGTCACAAAAGTTGTGTATTTGAGCACATAAAGTACTATTTTTCTTGGAAGTTCAACAAGATGCAATCACGATGTGTTGTGACATCTTCAAAATCTCGTTGAGTTGATTACTTTGACACTTTGTTTAAGAAATTTGGTCCACATTTGCCGAAGTTATCGAGCTTCAAAGTTTGAAAAGTCACAAAAGTTGTGTGTTTGAGCACATAAAGTACTATTTTTCTTGGAAGTTCAACAAGATGCAATTCTGTTGTGTTGTGACATATTCAAAATCTCGACGAGCTGATTACTTTGACACTCTGTTTAACAAATTTTGTCCTCATTTGCCGAAGTTATCGAGCTTCAAAGTTTGAAAAGTCACACAAGTTGTGTGTTTGAGCACATACAGTACTATTTTTCTTGGAAGTTCAACAAGATGTAATCATGATGTGTTGTGACATATTCAAAATCTCGTCGAGCTGATTAATTTGACACTTTGTTTAACAAATTTGGTCCTCATTTGCCGAAGTTATCGAGCTTCAAAGTTTGAAAAGTCACACAAGTTGTGTGTTTTAGCACATAAAGTACTATTTTTCTTGGAAGTTCAACAAGATGCAATCACGATGTGTTGTGACATCTTCAAAATCTCGTCGAGCTGATTAATTTTGCAATTTGTTTAACAAATCTGTTCCTCATTTGCCGAAGTTATCGAGCTTCAAAGTTTGAAAAGTCACAAAAGTTGTGTATTTGAGCACATAAAGTACTATTTTTCTTGGAAATTCAACTAGATGCAATCATGATGTGTTGTGACATATTCAAAATCTCGTCGAGCTGATTAATTTGACACTTTGTTTAACAAATTTGGTCTTCATTTGCCGAAGCTATCGAGCTTCAAAGTTTGAAAAGTCACAAAAGTTGTGTATTTGAGCACATAAAGTACTATTTTTCTTGGAAGTTCAACAAGATGCAATCACGATGTGTTGTGACATCTTCAAAATCTCGTTGAGTTGATTACTTTGACACTTTGTTTAAGAAATTTGGTCCACATTTGCCGAAGTTATCGAGCTTCAAAGTTTGAAAAGTCACAAAAGTTGTGTATTTGAGCACATAAAGTACTATTTTTCTTGGAAGTTCAACAAGATGCAATCACGATGTGTTGTGACATCTTCAAAATCTCGTTGAGTTGATTACTTTGACATTTTGTTTAAGAAATTTTGTCCTCATTTGCCGAAGTTATCGAGCTTCAAAGTTTGAAAAGTCACAAAAGTTATGTATTTGAGCACATAAAGTACTATTTTTCTTGGAAATTCAACTAGATGCAATCATGATGTGTTGTGACATATTCAAAATCTCGACGAGCTGATTAATTTGACACTCTGTTTAACAAATTTTGTCCTCATTTGCCGAAGTTATCGAGCTTCAAAGTTTGAAAAGTCACAAAAGTTGTGTATTTGAGCACATAAAGTACTATTTTTCTTGGAAATTCAACTAGATGCAATCATGATGTGTTGTGACATATTCAAAATCTCGACGAGCTGATTAATTTGACACTTTGTTTAACAAATTTGGTCCTCATTTGCCGAAGTTATCGAGCTTCAAAGTGTGAAAAGTCACACAAGTTGTGTGTTTGAAAACATAAAGTACTATTTTTCTTGTAAGTTCAACAAGATGCAATTCTGATGTTTTGTGTCATGTTAGAGATCTCATAGAGCTGATTAATTTGACACTCTGTTTAACAAATTTTGTCCTCATTTGCCGAAGTTATCGAGCTTCAAAGATTGAAAAGTCACACAAGTTGTGTGTTTGAACACATAAAGTACTATTTTTCTTGTAAGTTCAACAAGATGCAATTCTGATGTGTTGTGTCATGTTAAAGATCTCATCGAGCTGATTAATTTGACACTCTGTTTAACAAATTTTGTCCTCATTTGCCGAAGTTATCGAGCTTCAAAGTTTGAAAAGTCACACAAGTTGTGTGTTTGAGCACATACAGTACTATTTTTCTTGGAAGTTCAACAAGATGTAATCATGATGTGTTGTGACATATTCAAAATCTCGTCGAGCTGATTAATTTGACACTTTGTTTAACAAATTTGGTCCTCATTTGCCGAAGTTATCGAGCTTCAAAGTTTGAAAAGTCACACAAGTTGTGTGTTTTAGCACATAAAGTACTATTTTTCTTGGAAGTTCAACAAGATGCAATCACGATGTGTTGTGACATCTTCAAAATCTCGTCGAGCTGATTAATTTTGCAATTTGTTTAACAAATCTGTTCCTCATTTGCCGAAGTTAACGAGCATCAAAGTTTGAAAAGTCACAAAAGTTGTGTGTTTGAACACATAAAGTACTATTTTTCTTGGAAGTTCAACAAGATGCAATCACGATGTGTTGTGACATCTTCAAAATCTCGACGAGCTGATTAATTTGACACTTTGTTTAACAAATTTGGTCCTCATTTGCCGAAGTTATCGAGCTTCAAAGTGTGAAAAGTCACACAAGTTGTGTGTTTGAAAACATAAAGTACTATTTTTCTTGTAAGTTCAACAAGATGCAATTCTGATGTTTTGTGTCATGTTAGAGATCTCATAGAGCTGATTAATTTGACACTCTGTTTAACAAATTTTGTCCTCATTTGCCGAAGTTATCGAGCTTCAAAGATTGAAAAGTCACACAAGTTGTGTGTTTGAACACATAAAGTACTATTTTTCTTGTAAGTTCAACAAGATGCAATTCTGATGTGTTGTGTCATGTTAAAGATCTCATCGAGCTGATTAATTTGACACTCTGTTTAACAAATTTTGTCCTCATTTGCCGAAGTTATCGAGCTTCAAAGTTTGAAAAGTCACACAAGTTGTGTGTTTGAGCACATACAGTACTATTTTTCTTGGAAGTTCAACAAGATGTAATCATGATGTGTTGTGACATATTCAAAATCTCGTCGAGCTGATTAATTTGACACTTTGTTTAACAAATTTGGTCCTCATTTGCCGAAGTTATCGAGCTTCAAAGTTTGAAAAGTCACACAAGTTGTGTGTTTTAGCACATAAAGTACTATTTTTCTTGGAAGTTCAACAAAATGCAATCACGATGTGTTGTGACATCTTCAAAATCTCGTCGAGCTGATTAATTTTGCAATTTGTTTAACAAATCTGTTCCTCATTTGCCGAAGTTAACGAGCATCAAAGTTTGAAAAGTCACAAAAGTTGTGTGTTTGAACACATAAAGTACTATTTTTCTTGGAAGTTCAACAAGATGCAATTCTGATGTGTTGTGTCATGTTAAAGATCTCATCGAGCTGATTAATTTGACACTCTGTTTAACAAATTTTGTCCTCATTTGCCGAAGTTATCGAGCTTCAAAGTTTGAAAAGTCACAAAAGTTGTGTATTTGAGCACATAAAGTACTATTTTTCTTGGAAATTCAACTAGATGCAATCATGATGTGTTGTGACATATTCAAAATCTCGTCGAGCTGATTAATTTGACACTTTGTTTAACAAATTTGGTCTTCATTTGCCGAAGCTATCGAGCTTCAAAGTTTGAAAAGTCACAAAAGTTGTGTATTTGAGCACATAAAGTACTATTTTTCTTGGAAGTTCAACAAGATGCAATCACGATGTGTTGTGACATCTTCAAAATCTCGTTGAGTTGATTACTTTGACACTTTGTTTAAGAAATTTGGTCCACATTTGCCGAAGTTATCGAGCTTCAAAGTTTGAAAAGTCACAAAAGTTGTGTGTTTGAGCACATAAAGTACTATTTTTCTTGGAAGTTCAACAAGATGCAATCACGATGTTTTGTGACATCTTCAAAATCTCGTTGAGTTGATTACTTTGACATTTTGTTTAAGAAATTTTGTCCTCATTTGCCGAAGTTATCGAGCTTCAAAGTTTGAAAAGTCACAAAAGTTATGTATTTGAGCACATAAAGTACTATTTTTCTTGGAAATTCAACTAGATGCAATCATGATGTGTTGTGACATATTCAAAATCTCGACGAGCTGATTAATTTGACACTCTGTTTAACAAATTTTGTCCTCATTTGCCGAAGTTATCGAGCTTCAAAGTTTGAAAAGTCACAAAAGTTGTGTATTTGAGCACATAAAGTACTATTTTTCTTGGAAATTCAACTAGATGCAATCATGATGTGTTGTGACATATTCAAAATCTCGACGAGCTGATTAATTTGACACTTTGTTTAACAAATTTGGTCCTCATTTGCCGAAGTTATCGAGCTTCAAAGTGTGAAAAGTCACACAAGTTGTGTGTTTGAAAACATAAAGTACTATTTTTCTTGTAAGTTCAACAAGATGCAATTCTGATGTTTTGTGTCATGTTAGAGATCTCATAGAGCTGATTAATTTGACACTCTGTTTAACAAATTTTGTCCTCATTTGCCGAAGTTATCGAGCTTCAAAGATTGAAAAGTCACACAAGTTGTGTGTTTGAACACATAAAGTACTATTTTTCTTGTAAGTTCAACAAGATGCAATTCTGATGTGTTGTGTCATGTTAAAGATCTCATCGAGCTGATTAATTTGACACTCTGTTTAACAAATTTTGTCCTCATTTGCCGAAGTTATCGAGCTTCAAAGTTTGAAAAGTCACACAAGTTGTGTGTTTGAGCACATACAGTACTATTTTTCTTGGAAGTTCAACAAGATGTAATCATGATGTGTTGTGACATATTCAAAATCTCGTCGAGCTGATTAATTTGACACTTTGTTTAACAAATTTGGTCTTCATTTGCCGAAGCTATCGAGCTTCAAAGTTTGAAAAGTCACAAAAGTTGTGTATTTGAGCACATAAAGTACTATTTTTCTTGGAAGTTCAACAAGATGCAATCACGATGTGTTGTGACATCTTCAAAATCTCGTTGAGTTGATTACTTTGACACTTTGTTTAAGAAATTTGGTCCACATTTGCCGAAGTTATCGAGCTTCAAAGTTTGAAAAGTCACAAAAGTTGTGTATTTGAGCACATAAAGTACTATTTTTCTTGGAAGTTCAACAAGATGCAATCACGATGTGTTGTGACATCTTCAAAATCTCGTTGAGTTGATTACTTTGACACTTTGTTTAAGAAATTTGGTCCACATTTGCCGAAGTTATCGAGCTTCAAAGTTTGAAAAGTCACAAAAGTTGTGTGTTTGAGCACATAAAGTACTATTTTTCTTGGAAGTTCAACAAGATGCAATTCTGTTGTGTTGTGACATATTCAAAATCTCGACGAGCTGATTACTTTGACACTCTGTTTAACAAATTTTGTCCTCATTTGCCGAAGTTATCGAGCTTCAAAGTTTGAAAAGTCACACAAGTTGTGTGTTTGAGCACATACAGTACTATTTTTCTTGGAAGTTCAACAAGATGTAATCATGATGTGTTGTGACATATTCAAAATCTCGTCGAGCTGATTAATTTGACACTTTGTTTAACAAATTTGGTCCTCATTTGCCGAAGTTATCGAGCTTCAAAGTTTGAAAAGTCACACAAGTTGTGTGTTTTAGCACATAAAGTACTATTTTTCTTGGAAGTTCAACAAGATGCAATCACGATGTGTTGTGACATCTTCAAAATCTCGTCGAGCTGATTAATTTTGCAATTTGTTTAACAAATCTGTTCCTCATTTGCCGAAGTTATCGAGCTTCAAAGTTTGAAAAGTCACAAAAGTTGTGTATTTGAGCACATAAAGTACTATTTTTCTTGGAAATTCAACTAGATGCAATCATGATGTGTTGTGACATATTCAAAATCTCGTCGAGCTGATTAATTTGACACTTTGTTTAACAAATTTGGTCTTCATTTGCCGAAGCTATCGAGCTTCAAAGTTTGAAAAGTCACAAAAGTTGTGTATTTGAGCACATAAAGTACTATTTTTCTTGGAAGTTCAACAAGATGCAATCACGATGTGTTGTGACATCTTCAAAATCTCGTTGAGTTGATTACTTTGACACTTTGTTTAAGAAATTTGGTCCACATTTGCCGAAGTTATCGAGCTTCAAAGTTTGAAAAGTCACAAAAGTTGTGTATTTGAGCACATAAAGTACTATTTTTCTTGGAAGTTCAACAAGATGCAATCACGATGTGTTGTGACATCTTCAAAATCTCGTTGAGTTGATTACTTTGACATTTTGTTTAAGAAATTTTGTCCTCATTTGCCGAAGTTATCGAGCTTCAAAGTTTGAAAAGTCACAAAAGTTATGTATTTGAGCACATAAAGTACTATTTTTCTTGGAAATTCAACTAGATGCAATCATGATGTGTTGTGACATATTCAAAATCTCGACGAGCTGATTAATTTGACACTCTGTTTAACAAATTTTGTCCTCATTTGCCGAAGTTATCGAGCTTCAAAGTTTGAAAAGTCACAAAAGTTGTGTATTTGAGCACATAAAGTACTATTTTTCTTGGAAATTCAACTAGATGCAATCATGATGTGTTGTGACATATTCAAAATCTCGACGAGCTGATTAATTTGACACTTTGTTTAACAAATTTGGTCCTCATTTGCCGAAGTTATCGAGCTTCAAAGTGTGAAAAGTCACACAAGTTGTGTGTTTGAAAACATAAAGTACTATTTTTCTTGTAAGTTCAACAAGATGCAATTCTGATGTTTTGTGTCATGTTAGAGATCTCATAGAGCTGATTAATTTGACACTCTGTTTAACAAATTTTGTCCTCATTTGCCGAAGTTATCGAGCTTCAAAGATTGAAAAGTCACACAAGTTGTGTGTTTGAACACATAAAGTACTATTTTTCTTGTAAGTTCAACAAGATGCAATTCTGATGTGTTGTGTCATGTTAAAGATCTCATCGAGCTGATTAATTTGACACTCTGTTTAACAAATTTTGTCCTCATTTGCCGAAGTTATCGAGCTTCAAAGTTTGAAAAGTCACACAAGTTGTGTGTTTGAGCACATACAGTACTATTTTTCTTGGAAGTTCAACAAGATGTAATCATGATGTGTTGTGACATATTCAAAATCTCGTCGAGCTGATTAATTTGACACTTTGTTTAACAAATTTGGTCCTCATTTGCCGAAGTTATCGAGCTTCAAAGTTTGAAAAGTCACACAAGTTGTGTGTTTTAGCACATAAAGTACTATTTTTCTTGGAAGTTCAACAAGATGCAATCACGATGTGTTGTGACATCTTCAAAATCTCGTCGAGCTGATTAATTTTGCAATTTGTTTAACAAATCTGTTCCTCATTTGCCGAAGTTAACGAGCATCAAAGTTTGAAAAGTCACAAAAGTTGTGTGTTTGAACACATAAAGTACTATTTTTCTTGGAAGTTCAACAAGATGCAATCACGATGTGTTGTGACATCTTCAAAATCTCGTTGAGTTGATTACTTTGACACTTTGTTTAAGAAATTTGGTCCACATTTGCCGAAGTTATCGAGCTTCAAAGTTTGAAAAGTCACAAAAGTTGTGTATTTGAGCACATAAAGTACTATTTTTCTTGGAAGTTCAACAAGATGCAATCACGATGTTTTGTGACATCTTCAAAATCTCGTTGAGTTGATTACTTTGACATTTTGTTTAAGAAATTTTGTCCTCATTTGCCGAAGTTATCGAGCTTCAAAGTTTGAAAAGTCACAAAAGTTATGTATTTGAGCACATAAAGTACTATTTTTCTTGGAAATTCAACTAGATGCAATCATGATGTGTTGTGACATATTCAAAATCTCGACGAGCTGATTAATTTGACACTCTGTTTAACAAATTTTGTCCTCATTTGCCGAAGTTATCGAGCTTCAAAGTTTGAAAAGTCACAAAAGTTGTGTATTTGAGCACATAAAGTACTATTTTTCTTGGAAATTCAACTAGATGCAATCATGATGTGTTGTGACATATTCAAAATCTCGACGAGCTGATTAATTTGACACTTTGTTTAACAAATTTGGTCCTCATTTGCCGAAGTTATCGACCTTCAAAGTGTGAAAAGTCACACAAGTTGTGTGTTTGAAAACATAAAGTACTATTTTTCTTGTAAGTTCAACAAGATGCAATTCTGATGTTTTGTGTCATGTTAGAGATCTCATAGAGCTGATTAATTTGACACTCTGTTTAACAAATTTTGTCCTCATTTGCCGAAGTTATCGAGCTTCAAAGATTGAAAAGTCACACAAGTTGTGTGTTTGAACACATAAAGTACTATTTTTCTTGTAAGTTCAACAAGATGCAATTCTGATGTGTTGTGTCATGTTAAAGATCTCATCGAGCTGATTAATTTGACACTCTGTTTAACAAATTTTGTCCTCATTTGCCGAAGTTATCGAGCTTCAAAGTTTGAAAAGTCACACAAGTTGTGTGTTTGAGCACATACAGTACTATTTTTCTTGGAAGTTCAACAAGATGTAATCATGATGTGTTGTGACATATTCAAAATCTCGTCGAGCTGATTAATTTGACACTTTGTTTAACAAATTTGGTCTTCATTTGCCGAAGCTATCGAGCTTCAAAGTTTGAAAAGTCACAAAAGTTGTGTATTTGAGCACATAAAGTACTATTTTTCTTAGAAGTTCAACAAGATGCAATCACGATGTGTTGTGACATCTTCAAAATCTCGTTGAGTTGATTACTTTGACACTTTGTTTAAGAAATTTGGTCCACATTTGCCGAAGTTATCGAGCTTCAAAGTTTGAAAAGTCACAAAAGTTGTGTATTTGAGCACATAAAGTACTATTTTTCTTGGAAGTTCAACAAGATGCAATCACGATGTGTTGTGACATCTTCAAAATCTCGTTGAGTTGATTACTTTGACACTTTGTTTAAGAAATTTGGTCCACATTTGCCGAAGTTATCGAGCTTCAAAGTTTGAAAAGTCACAAAAGTTGTGTGTTTGAGCACATAAAGTACTATTTTTCTTGGAAGTTCAACAAGATGCAATTCTGTTGTGTTGTGACATATTCAAAATCTCGACGAGCTGATTACTTTGACACTCTGTTTAACAAATTTTGTCCTCATTTGCCGAAGTTATCGAGCTTCAAAGTTTGAAAAGTCACACAAGTTGTGTGTTTGAGCACATACAGTACTATTTTTCTTGGAAGTTCAACAAGATGTAATCATGATGTGTTGTGACATATTCAAAATCTCGTCGAGCTGATTAATTTGACACTTTGTTTAACAAATTTGGTCCTCATTTGCCGAAGTTATCGAGCTTCAAAGTTTGAAAAGTCACACAAGTTGTGTGTTTTAGCACATAAAGTACTATTTTTCTTGGAAGTTCAACAAGATGCAATCACGATGTGTTGTGACATCTTCAAAATCTCGTCGAGCTGATTAATTTTGCAATTTGTTTAACAAATCTGTTCCTCATTTGCCGAAGTTATCGAGCTTCAAAGTTTGAAAAGTCACAAAAGTTGTGTATTTGAGCACATAAAGTACTATTTTTCTTGGAAATTCAACTAGATGCAATCATGATGTGTTGTGACATATTCAAAATCTCGTCGAGCTGATTAATTTGACACTTTGTTTAACAAATTTGGTCTTCATTTGCCGAAGCTATCGAGCTTCAAAGTTTGAAAAGTCACAAAAGTTGTGTATTTGAGCACATAAAGTACTATTTTTCTTGGAAGTTCAACAAGATGCAATCACGATGTGTTGTGACATCTTCAAAATCTCGTTGAGTTGATTACTTTGACACTTTGTTTAAGAAATTTGGTCCACATTTGCCGAAGTTATCGAGCTTCAAAGTTTGAAAAGTCACAAAAGTTGTGTATTTGAGCACATAAAGTACTATTTTTCTTGGAAGTTCAACAAGATGCAATCACGATGTGTTGTGACATCTTCAAAATCTCGTTGAGTTGATTACTTTGACATTTTGTTTAAGAAATTTTGTCCTCATTTGCCGAAGTTATCGAGCTTCAAAGTTTGAAAAGTCACAAAAGTTATGTATTTGAGCACATAAAGTACTATTTTTCTTGGAAATTCAACTAGATGCAATCATGATGTGTTGTGACATATTCAAAATCTCGACGAGCTGATTAATTTGACACTCTGTTTAACAAATTTTGTCCTCATTTGCCGAAGTTATCGAGCTTCAAAGTTTGAAAAGTCACAAAAGTTGTGTATTTGAGCACATAAAGTACTATTTTTCTTGGAAATTCAACTAGATGCAATCATGATGTGTTGTGACATATTCAAAATCTCGACGAGCTGATTAATTTGACACTTTGTTTAACAAATTTGGTCCTCATTTGCCGAAGTTATCGAGCTTCAAAGTGTGAAAAGTCACACAAGTTGTGTGTTTGAAAACATAAAGTACTATTTTTCTTGTAAGTTCAACAAGATGCAATTCTGATGTTTTGTGTCATGTTAGAGATCTCATAGAGCTGATTAATTTGACACTCTGTTTAACAAATTTTGTCCTCATTTGCCGAAGTTATCGAGCTTCAAAGATTGAAAAGTCACACAAGTTGTGTGTTTGAACACATAAAGTACTATTTTTCTTGTAAGTTCAACAAGATGCAATTCTGATGTGTTGTGTCATGTTAAAGATCTCATCGAGCTGATTAATTTGACACTCTGTTTAACAAATTTTGTCCTCATTTGCCGAAGTTATCGAGCTTCAAAGTTTGAAAAGTCACACAAGTTGTGTGTTTGAGCACATACAGTACTATTTTTCTTGGAAGTTCAACAAGATGTAATCATGATGTGTTGTGACATATTCAAAATCTCGTCGAGCTGATTAATTTGACACTTTGTTTAACAAATTTGGTCCTCATTTGCCGAAGTTATCGAGCTTCAAAGTTTGAAAAGTCACACAAGTTGTGTGTTTTAGCACATAAAGTACTATTTTTCTTGGAAGTTCAACAAGATGCAATCACGATGTGTTGTGACATCTTCAAAATCTCGTCGAGCTGATTAATTTTGCAATTTGTTTAACAAATCTGTTCCTCATTTGCCGAAGTTAACGAGCATCAAAGTTTGAAAAGTCACAAAAGTTGTGTGTTTGAACACATAAAGTACTATTTTTCTTGGAAGTTCAACAAGATGCAATTCTGATGTGTTGTGTCATGTTAAAGATCTCATCGAGCTGATTAATTTGACACTCTGTTTAACAAATTTTGTCCTCATTTGCCGAAGTTATCGAGCTTCAAAGTTTGAAAAGTCACAAAAGTTGTGTATTTGAGCACATAAAGTACTATTTTTCTTGGAAATTCAACTAGATGCAATCATGATGTGTTGTGACATATTCAAAATCTCGTCGAGCTGATTAATTTGACACTTTGTTTAACAAATTTGGTCTTCATTTGCCGAAGCTATCGAGCTTCAAAGTTTGAAAAGTCACAAAAGTTGTGTATTTGAGCACATAAAGTACTATTTTTCTTGGAAGTTCAACAAGATGCAATCACGATGTGTTGTGACATCTTCAAAATCTCGTTGAGTTGATTACTTTGACGCTTTGTTTAAGAAATTTGGTCCACATTTGCCGAAGTTATCGAGCTTCAAAGTTTGAAAAGTCACAAAAGTTGTGTGTTTGAGCACATAAAGTACTATTTTTCTTGGAAGTTCAACAAGATGCAATTCTGTTGTGTTGTGACATATTCAAAATCTCGACGAGCTGATTACTTTGACACTCTGTTTAACAAATTTTGTCCTCATTTGCCGAAGTTATCGAGCTTCAAAGTTTGAAAAGTCACACAAGTTGTGTGTTTGAGCACATACAGTACTATTTTTCTTGGAAGTTCAACAAGATGTAATCATGATGTGTTGTGACATATTCAAAATCTCGTCGAGCTGATTAATTTGACACTTTGTTTAACAAATTTGGTCCTCATTTGCCGAAGTTATCGAGCTTCAAAGTTTGAAAAGTCACACAAGTTGTGTGTTTGAAAACATAAAGTACTATTTTTCTTGTAAGTTCAACAAGATGCAATTCTGATGTTTTGTGTCATGTTAAAGATCTCATCGAGCTGATTAATTTGACACTCTGTTTAACAAATTTTGTCCTCATTTGCCGAAGTTATCGAGCTTCAAAGATTGAAAAGTCACACAAGTTGTGTGTTTGAACACATAAAGTACTATTTTTCTTGTAAGTTCAACAAGATGCAATTCTGATGTGTTGTGTCATGTTAAAGATCTCATCGAGCTGATTAATTTGACACTCTGTTTAACAAATTTTGTCCTCATTTGCCGAAGTTATCGAGCTTCAAAGTTTGAAAAGTCACACAAGTTGTGTGTTTGAGCACATACAGTACTATTTTTCTTGGAAGTTCAACAAGATGTAATCATGATGTGTTGTGACATATTCAAAATCTCGTCGAGCTGATTAATTTGACACTTTGTTTAACAAATTTGGTCCTCATTTGCCGAAGTTATCGAGCTTCAAAGTTTGAAAAGTCGCACAAGTTGTGTGTTTTAGCACATAAAGTACTATTTTTCTTGGAAGTTCAACAAGATGCAATCACGATGTGTTGTGACATCTTCAAAATCTCGTCGAGCTGATTAATTTTGCAATTTGTTTAACAAATCTGTTCCTCATTTGCCGAAGTTAACGAGCATCAAAGTTTGAAAAGTCACAAAAGTTGTGTGTTTGAACACATAAAGTACTATTTTTCTTGGAAGTTCAACAAGATGCAATTCTGATGTGTTGTGTCATGTTAAAGATCTCATCGAGCTGATTAATTTGACACTCTGTTTAACAAATTTTGTCCTCATTTGCCGAAGTTATCGAGCTTCAAAGTTTGAAAAGTCACAAAAGTTGTGTATTTGAGCACATAAAGTACTATTTTTCTTGGAAATTCAACTAGATGCAATCATGATGTGTTGTGACATATTCAAAATCTCGTCGAGCTGATTAATTTGACACTTTGTTTAACAAATTTGGTCTTCATTTGCCGAAGCTATCGAGCTTCAAAGTTTGAAAAGTCACAAAAGTTGTGTATTTGAGCACATAAAGTACTATTTTTCTTGGAAGTTCAACAAGATGCAATCACGATGTGTTGTGACATCTTCAAAATCTCGTTGAGTTGATTACTTTGACACTTTGTTTAAGAAATTTGGTCCACATTTGCCGAAGTTATCGAGCTTCAAAGTTTGAAAAGTCACAAAAGTTGTGTATTTGAGCACATAAAGTACTATTTTTCTTGGAAATTCAACTAGATGCAATCATGATGTGTTGTGACATATTCAAAATCTCGTCGAGCTGATTAATTTGACACTTTGTTTAACAAATTTGGTCTTCATTTGCCGAAGCTATCGAGCTTCAAAGTTTGAAAAGTCACAAAAGTTGTGTATTTGAGCACATAAAGTACTATTTTTCTTGGAAGTTCAACAAGATGCAATCACGATGTGTTGTGACATCTTCAAAATCTCGTTGAGTTGATTACTTTGACACTTTGTTTAAGAAATTTGGTCCACATTTGCCGAAGTTATCGAGCTTCAAAGTTTGCAAAGTCACAAAAGTTGTGTGTTTGAGCACATAAAGTACTATTTTTCTTGGAAGTTCAACAAGATGCAATTCTGTTGTGTTGTGACATATTCAAAATCTCGTCGAGCTGATTAATTTGACACTCTGTTTAACAAATTTGGTCCTCATTTGCCGAAGTTATCGAGCTTCAAAGTTTGAAAAGTCACACAAGTTGTGTGTTTGAGCACATACAGTACTATTTTTCTTGGAAGTTCAACAAGATGTAATCATGATGTGTTGTGACATCTTCAAAATCTCATCGAGCTGATTAATTTGACACTCTGTTTAACAAATTTTGTCCTCATTTGCCGAAGTTATCGAGCTTCAAAGTTTGAAAAGTGACACAAGTTGTGTGTTTGAGCACATATAGTACTATTTTTCTTGGAAGTTCAACAAGATGTAATCATGATGTGTTGTGACATCTTCAAAATCTCGTTGAGTTGATTACTTTGACACTTTGTTTAAGAAATTTGGTCCACATTTGCCGAAGTTATCGAGCTTCAAAGTTTGAAAAGTCACAAAAGTTGTGTGTTTGAGCACATAAAGTACTATTTTTCTTGGAAGTTCAAGAAGATGCAATCACGATGTGTTGTGACATATTCAAAATCTCGTTGAGTTGATTACTTTGACACTTTGTTTAAGAAATTTGGTCCACATTTGCCGAAGTTATCGAGCTTCAAAGTTTGAAAAGTCACAAAAGTTGTGTGTTTGAGCACATAAAGTACTATTTTTCTGGGAAATTCAACAAGATGCAATCATGATGTGTTGTGACATATTCAAAATCTCGTCGAGCTGATTAATTTGACACTTTGTTTAACAAATTTGGTCCTCATTTGCCGAAGTTATCGAGCTTCAAAGTTTGAAAAGTCGCACAAGTTGTGTGTTTTAGCACATAAAGTACTATTTTTCTTGGAAGTTCAACAAGATGCAATCACGATGTGTTGTGACATCTTCAAAATCTCGTTAAGTTGATTACTTTGACACTTTGTTTAAGAAATTTGGTCCACATTTGCCGAAGTTATCGAGCGTCAAAGTTTGAAAAGTCACAAAAGTTGTGTGTTTGAGCACATAAAGTACTATTTTTCTTGGAAGTTCAACAAGATGCAATCACGATCTGTTGTGACATCTTCAAAATCTCGTTGAGTTGATTACTTTGACACTTTGTTTAAGAAATTTGGTCCACATTTGCCGAAGTTATCGAGCTTCAAAGTGTGAAAAGTCACAAAAGTTGTGTGTTTGAGCACATAAAGTACTATTTTTCTTGGAAGTTCAACAAGATGCAATCACGATCTGTTGTGACATCTTCAAAATCTCGTTGAGTTGATTACTTTGACACTTTGTTTAAGAAATTTGGTCCACATTTGCCGAAGTTATCGAGCTTCAAAGTTTGAAAAGTCACAAAAGTTGTGTGTTTGAACACATAAAGTACTATTTTTCTTGGAAGTTCAACAAGATGCAATTCTGATGTGTTGTGTCATGTTAAAGATCTCATCGAGCTGATTAATTTGACACTCTGTTTAACAAATTTTGTCCTCATTTGCCGAAGTTATCGAGCTTCAAAGTTTGAAAAGTCACAAAAGTTATGTATTTGAGCACATAAAGTACTATTTTTCTTGGAAATTCAACTAGATGCAATCATGATGTGTTGTGACATATTCAAAATCTCATCGAGCTGATTAATTTGACACTCTGTTTAACAAATTTGGTCCTCATTTGCCGAAGTTATCGAGCTTCAAAGTTTGAAAAGTCACACAAGTTGTGTGTTTGAGCACATAAAGTACTATTTTTCTTGGAAATTCAACAAGATGCAATCATGATGTGTTGTGACATATTCAAAATCTCATCGAGCTGATTAATTTGACACTCTGTTTAACAAATTTGGTCCTCATTTGCCGAAGTTATCGAGCTTCAAAGTTTGAAAAGTCACACAAGTTGTGTGTTTGAGCACATACAGTACTATTTTTCTTGGAAGTTCAACAAGATGTAATCATGATGTGTTGTGACATCTTCAAAATCTCATCGAGCTGATTAATTTGACACTCTGTTTAACAAATTTTGTCTTCATTTGCCGAAGTTATCGAGCTTCAAAGTTTGAAAAGTGACACAAGTTGTGTGTTTGAGCACATATAGTACTATTTTTCTTGGAAGTTCAACAAGATGCAATCACGATGTGTTGTGACATCTTCAAAATCTCGTTAAGTTGATTACTTTGACACTTTGTTTAAGAAATTTGGTCCACATTTGCCGAAGTTATCGAGCGTCAAAGTTTGAAAAGTCACAAAAGTTGTGTGTTTGAGCACATATAGTACTATTTTTCTTGGAAGTTCAACAAGATGCAATCACGATGTGTTGTGACATCTTCAAAATCTCGTTAAGTTGATTACTTTGACACTTTGTTTAAGAAATTTGGTCCACATTTGCCGAAGTTATCGAGCTTCAAATTTTGAAAAGTCACACAAGTTGTATGTTTGAGCACATAAAGTACTATTTTTCTTGGAAATTCAACAAGATGCAATCATGATGTGTTGTGACATATTCAAAATCTCATCGAGCTGATTAATTTGACACTTTGTTCAAGGAATTTAGTACTCATTTGCCGAAGTTATCGAGCTTCAAAGTTTGAAAAGTCACACAAGTTGTGTGTTTGAGCACATAAAGTACTATTTTTCTTGGAAGTTCAACAAGATGCAATTCTGATGTGTTGTGACATCTTCAAAATCTCGTCGAGCTGATTAATTTGACACTTTGTTCAAGAAATTTGGTCCACATTTGCCGAAGTTATCGAGCTTCAAAGTTTGAAAAGTCACACAAGTTGTGTGTTTGAGCACATAAAGTACTATTTTTCTGGGAAATTCAACAAGATGCAATCATGGTGTGTTGTGACATCTTCAAAATCTCGTTGAGGTGATTAATTTGACACTTTGTTTAAGAAATTTGGTCCACATTTGCCGAAGTTATCGAGCTTCAATGTTTGAAAAGTCACAAAAGTTGTGTGTTTGAGCACATAAAGTACTATTTTTCTTGGAAATTCAACAAGATGCAATCATGAATTGTTGTGTCATTTTAAAGATCTCGTCGAGCTGATTAATTTGACACTTTGGTTAACAAATTTGGTCCACATTTGCCAAAGTTATCGAGCTTCAAAATGTGAAAAGTCACAAAATATGTGTGTTTGAGCACATAAAGTACTATTTTTCTTGGAAGTTCAACAAGATGTAATCATGATGTGTTGTGACATCTTCAAAATCTCGTTGAGGTGATTAATTTGACACTTTGTTTAAGAAATTTGGTCCACATTTGCCGAAGTTATCGAGC
Organism: Euwallacea fornicatus; assembly: GCF_040115645.1. Taxonomy (NCBI): domain Eukaryota; kingdom Metazoa; phylum Arthropoda; class Insecta; order Coleoptera; family Curculionidae; genus Euwallacea; species Euwallacea fornicatus. The sequence continues at coordinate 296,545 of NW_027096021.1, read as the reverse complement.
TTCAAAGTTTGAAAAGTCACAAAAGTTGTGTGTTTGAGCACATAAAGTACTATTTTTCTGGGAAATTCAACAAGATGTAATCATGATGTGTTGTGACATATTCAAAATCTCGTTGAGTTGATTACTTTGACACTTTGTTTAAGAAATTTGGTCCACATTTGCCGAAGTTATCGAGCTTCAAAGTTTGAAAAGTCACAAAAGTTGTGTGTTTGAGCACATAAAGTACTATTTTTCTGGGAAATTCAACAAGATGCAATCATGGTGTGTTGTGACATCTTCAAAATCTCGTTGAGGTGATTAATTTGACACTTTGTTTAAGAAATTTGGTCCACATTTGCCGAAGTTATCGAGCTTCAATGTTTGAAAAGTCACAAAAGTTGTGTGTTTGAGCACATAAAGTACTATTTTTCTTGGAAATTCAACAAGATGCAATCATGAATTGTTGTGTCATTTTAAAGATCTCGTCGAGCTGATTAATTTGACACTTTGGTTAACAAATTTGGTCCACATTTGCCAAAGTTATCGAGCTTCAAAATGTGAAAAGTCACAAAATATGTGTGTTTGAGCACATAAAGTACTATTTTTCTTGGAAGTTCAACAAGATGTAATCATGATGTGTTGTGACATCTTCAAAATCTCGTTGAGGTGATTAATTTGACACTTTGTTTAAGAAATTTGGTCCACATTTGCCGAAGTTATCGAGCTTCAAAGTTTGAAAAGTCACAAAAGTTGTGTATTTGAGCACATAAAGTACTATTTTTCTTGGAAGTTCAACAAGATGCAATCACGATGTGTTGTGACATCTTCAAAATCTCGTTCAGTTGATTACTTTGACACTTTGTTTAAGAAATTTGGTCCACATTTGCCGAAGTTATCGAGCTTCAAAGTTTGAAAAGTCACAAAAGTTGTGTATTTGAGCACATAAAGTACTATTTTTCTTGGAAGTTCAACAAGATGCAATCACGATGTGTTGTGACATCTTCAAAATCTCGTCGAGCTGATTAATTTGACACTCTGTTTAACAAATTTGGTCCTCATTTGCTGAAGTTATCGAGCTTCAAAGTTTGAAAAGTCACACAAGTTGTGTGTTTGAGCACATACAGTACTATTTTTCTTGGAAGTTCAACAAGATGTAATCATGATGTGTTGTGACATCTTCAAAATCTCATCGAGCTGATTAATTTGACACTCTGTTTAACAAATTTTGTCCTCATTTGCCGAAGTTATCGAGCTTCAAAGTTTGAAAAGTGACACAAGTTGTGTGTTTGAGCACATATAGTACTATTTTTCTTGGAAGTTCAACAAGATGTAATCATGATGTGTTGTGACATCTTCAAAATCTCGTTGAGTTGATTACTTTGACACTTTGTTTAAGAAATTTGGTCCACATTTGCCGAAGTTATCGAGCTTCAAAGTTTGAAAAGTCACAAAAGTTGTGTATTTGAGCACATAAAGTACTATTTTTCTTGGAAGTTCAAGAAGATGCAATCACGATGTGTTGTGACATATTCAAAATCTCGTTGAGTTGATTACTTTGACACTTTGTTTAAGAAATTTGGTCCACATTTGCCGAAGTTATCGAGCTTCAAAGTTTGAAAAGTCACAAAAGTTGTGTGTTTGAGCACATAAAGTACTATTTTTCTGGGAAATTCAACAAGATGCAATCATGATGTGTTGTGACATCTTCAAAATCTCGTTGAGGTGATTAATTTGACACTTTGTTTAAGAAATTTGGTCCACATTTGCCGAAGTTATCGAGCTTCAATGTTTGAAAAGTCACAAAAGTTGTGTGTTTGAGCATATAAAGTACTATTTTTCTTGGAAATTCAACAAGATGCAATCATGAATTGTTGTGTCATTTTAAAGATCTCGTCGAGCTGATTAATTTGACACTTTGGTTAACAAATTTGGTCCACATTTGCCAAAGTTATCGAGCTTCAAAATGTGAAAAGTCACAAAATATGTGTGTTTGAGCACATAAAGTACTATTTTTCTTGGAAGTTCAACAAGATGTAATCATGATGTGTTGTGACATCTTCAAAATCTCGTTGAGGTGATTAATTTGACACTTTGTTTAAGAAATTTGGTCCACATTTGCCGAAGTTATCGAGCTTCAAAGTTTGAAAAGTCACAAAAGTTGTGTATTTGAGCACATAAAGTACTATTTTTCTTGGAAGTTCAACAAGATGCAATCACGATGTGTTGTGACATCTTCAAAATCTCGTTCAGTTGATTACTTTGACACTTTGTTTAAGAAATTTGGTCCACATTTGCCGAAGTTATCGAGCTTCAAAGTTTGAAAAGTCACAAAAGTTGTGTATTTGAGCACATAAAGTACTATTTTTCTTGGAAGTTCAACAAGATGCAATCACGATGTGTTGTGACATCTTCAAAATCTCGTCGAACTGATTAATTTGACACTTTGTTCAAGGAATTTAGTACTCATTTGCCGAAGTTATCGAGCTTCAAAGTTTGAAAAGTCACACAAGTTGTGTGTTTGAGCACATAAAGTACTATTTTTCTTGGAAGTTCAACAAGATGCAATTCTGATGTGTTGTGACATCTTCAAAATCTCGTCGAGCTGATTAATTTGACACTTTGTTCAAGAAATTTGGTCCACATTTGCCGAAGTTATCGAGCTTCAAAGTTTGAAAAGTCACACAAGTTGTGTGTTTGAGCACATAAAGTACTATTTTTCTTGGAAGTTCAACAAGATGCAATTCTGATGTGTTGTGTCATGTTAAAGTACTCATCGAGCTGATTAATTTGACACTCTGTTTAACAAATTTGGTCCTCATTTGCCGAAGTTATCGAGCTTCAAAGTTTGAAAAGTCACACAATTTGTGTGTTTGAGCACATAAAGTACTATTTTTCTTGGAAATTCAACAAGATGCAATCATGATGTGTTGTGACATCTTCAAAATCTCGTTGAGTTGATTACTTTGACACTTTGTTTAAGAAATTTGGTCCACATTTGCCGAAGTTATCGAGCTTCAAAGTTTGAAAAGTCACAAAAGTTGTGTGTTTGAGCACATAAAGTACTATTTTTCTTGGAAGTTGAACAAGATGTAATCATGATGTGTTGTGACATCTTCAAAATCTCGTGGAGGTGATTACTTTGACACTTTGTTTAAGAAATTTGGTCCTCATTTGCCGAAGTTATCGAGCTTCAAAGTTTGAAAAGTCACACAAGTTGTGTGTTTGAGCACATAAAGTACTATTTTTCTTGGATGTTCAACAAGATGTAATCATGATGTGTTGTGACATATTCAAAATCTCGTCGAGCTGATTAATTTGACACTTTGTTTAACAAATTTGGTCTTCATTTGCCGAAGCTATCGAGCTTCAAAGTTTGAAAAGTCACAAAAGTTGTGTGTTTGAGCACATAACGTACTATTTTTCTTGGAAGTTCAACAAGATGTAATGATGTTGTGTTGTGACATCTTCAAAATCTCGTGGAGGTGATTACTTTGACACTTTGGTTAACAAATTTGGTCCACATTTGCCGAAGTTATCGAGCTTCAAAGTTTGAAAAGTCACAAAAGTTGTGTATTTGAGCACATAAAGTACTATTTTTCTTGGAAGTTCAAGAAGATGCAATCACGATGTGTTGTGACATATTCAAAATCTCGTTGAGTTGATTACTTTGACACTTTGTTTAAGAAATTTGGTCCACATTTGCCGAAGTTATCGAGCTTCAAAGTTTGAAAAGTCACAAAAGTTGTGTGTTTGAGCACATAAAGTACTATTTTTCTGGGAAATTCAACAAGATGCAATCATGATGTGTTGTGACATCTTCAAAATCTCGTTGAGGTGATTAATTTGACACTTTGTTTAAGAAATTTGGTCCACATTTGCCGAAGTTATCGAGCTTCAATGTTTGAAAAGTCACAAAAGTTGTGTGTTTGAGCATATAAAGTACTATTTTTCTTGGAAATTCAACAAGATGCAATCATGAATTGTTGTGTCATTTTAAAGATCTCGTCGAGCTGATTAATTTGACACTTTGGTTAACAAATTTGGTCCACATTTGCCAAAGTTATCGAGCTTCAAAATGTGAAAAGTCACAAAATATGTGTGTTTGAGCACATAAAGTACTATTTTTCTTGGAAGTTCAACAAGATGTAATCATGATGTGTTGTGACATCTTCAAAATCTCGTTGAGGTGATTAATTTGACACTTTGTTTAAGAAATTTGGTCCACATTTGCCGAAGTTATCGAGCTTCAAAGTTTGAAAAGTCACAAAAGTTGTGTATTTGAGCACATAAAGTACTATTTTTCTTGGAAGTTCAACAAGATGCAATCACGATGTGTTGTGACATCTTCAAAATCTCGTTCAGTTGATTACTTTGACACTTTGTTTAAGAAATTTGGTCCACATTTGCCGAAGTTATCGAGCTTCAAAGTTTGAAAAGTCACAAAAGTTGTGTATTTGAGCACATATAGTACTATTTTTCTTGGAAGTTCAACAAGATGTAATCATGATGTGTTGTGACATCTTCAAAATCTCGTTGAGTTGATTACTTTGACACTTTGTTTAAGAAATTTGGTCCACATTTGCCGAAGTTATCGAGCTTCAAAGTTTGAAAAGTCACAAAAGTTGTGTATTTGAGCACATAAAGTACTATTTTTCTTGGAAGTTCAAGAAGATGCAATCACGATGTGTTGTGACATATTCAAAATCTCGTTGAGTTGATTACTTTGACACTTTGTTTAAGAAATTTGGTCCACATTTGCCGAAGTTATCGAGCTTCAAAATTTGAAAAGTCACAAAAGTTGTGTGTTTGAGCACATAAAGTACTATTTTTCTGGGAAATTCAACAAGATGCAATCATGATGTGTTGTGACATCTTCAAAATCTCGTTGAGGTGATTAATTTGACACTTTGTTTAAGAAATTTGGTCCACATTTGCCGAAGTTATCGAGCTTCAATGTTTGAAAAGTCACAAAAGTTGTGTGTTTGAGCATATAAAGTACTATTTTTCTTGGAAATTCAACAAGATGCAATCATGAATTGTTGTGTCATTTTAAAGATCTCGTCGAGCTGATTAATTTGACACTTTGGTTAACAAATTTGGTCCACATTTGCCAAAGTTATCGAGCTTCAAAATGTGAAAAGTCACAAAATATGTGTGTTTGAGCACATAAAGTACTATTTTTCTTGGAAGTTCAACAAGATGTAATCATGATGTGTTGTGACATCTTCAAAATCTCGTTGAGGTGATTAATTTGACACTTTGTTTAAGAAATTTGGTCCACATTTGCCGAAGTTATCGAGCTTCAAAGTTTGAAAAGTCACAAAAGTTGTGTATTTGAGCACATAAAGTACTATTTTTCTTGGAAGTTCAACAAGATGCAATCACGATGTGTTGTGACATCTTCAAAATCTCGTTCAGTTGATTACTTTGACACTTTGTTTAAGAAATTTGGTCCACATTTGCCGAAGTTATCGAGCTTCAAAGTTTGAAAAGTCACAAAAGTTGTGTATTTGAGCACATAAAGTACTATTTTTCTTGGAAGTTCAACAAGATGCAATCACGATGTGTTGTGACATCTTCAAAATCTCGTCGAACTGATTAATTTGACACTTTGTTCAAGGAATTTAGTACTCATTTGCCGAAGTTATCGAGCTTCAAAGTTTGAAAAGTCACACAAGTTGTGTGTTTGAGCACATAAAGTACTATTTTTCTTGGAAGTTCAACAAGATGCAATTCTGATGTGTTGTGACATCTTCAAAATCTCGTCGAGCTGATTAATTTGACACTTTGTTCAAGAAATTTGGTCCACATTTGCCGAAGTTATCGAGCTTCAAAGTTTGAAAAGTCACACAAGTTGTGTGTTTGAGCACATAAAGTACTATTTTTCTTGGAAGTTCAACAAGATGCAATTCTGATGTGTTGTGTCATGTTAAAGTACTCATCGAGCTGATTAATTTGACACTCTGTTTAACAAATTTGGTCCTCATTTGCCGAAGTTATCGAGCTTCAAAGTTTGAAAAGTCACACAATTTGTGTGTTTGAGCACATAAAGTACTATTTTTCTTGGAAATTCAACAAGATGCAATCATGATGTGTTGTGACATCTTCAAAATCTCGTTGAGTTGATTACTTTGACACTTTGTTTAAGAAATTTGGTCCACATTTGCCGAAGTTATCGAGCTTCAAAGTTTGAAAAGTCACAAAAGTTGTGTGTTTGAGCACATAAAGTACTATTTTTCTTGGAAGTTGAACAAGATGTAATCATGATGTGTTGTGACATCTTCAAAATCTCGTGGAGGTGATTACTTTGACACTTTGTTTAAGAAATTTGGTCCTCATTTGCCGAAGTTATCGAGCTTCAAAGTTTGAAAAGTCACACAAGTTGTGTGTTTGAGCACATAAAGTACTATTTTTCTTGGATGTTCAACAAGATGTAATCATGATGTGTTGTGACATATTCAAAATCTCGTCGAGCTGATTAATTTGACACTTTGTTTAACAAATTTGGTCTTCATTTGCCGAAGCTATCGAGCTTCAAAGTTTGAAAAGTCACAAAAGTTGTGTGTTTGAGCACATAACGTACTATTTTTCTTGGAAGTTCAACAAGATGTAATGATGTTGTGTTGTGACATCTTCAAAATCTCGTGGAGGTGATTACTTTGACACTTTGGTTAACAAATTTGGTCCACATTTGCCGAAGTTATCGAGCTTCAAAGTTTGAAAAGTCACAAAAGTTGTGTATTTGAGCACATAAAGTACTATTTTTCTTGGAAGTTCAAGAAGATGCAATCACGATGTGTTGTGACATATTCAAAATCTCGTTGAGTTGATTACTTTGACACTTTGTTTAAGAAATTTGGTCCACATTTGCCGAAGTTATCGAGCTTCAAAGTTTGAAAAGTCACAAAAGTTGTGTGTTTGAGCACATAAAGTACTATTTTTCTGGGAAATTCAACAAGATGCAATCATGATGTGTTGTGACATCTTCAAAATCTCGTTGAGGTGATTAATTTGACACTTTGTTTAAGAAATTTGGTCCACATTTGCCGAAGTTATCGAGCTTCAATGTTTGAAAAGTCACAAAAGTTGTGTGTTTGAGCATATAAAGTACTATTTTTCTTGGAAATTCAACAAGATGCAATCATGAATTGTTGTGTCATTTTAAAGATCTCGTCGAGCTGATTAATTTGACACTTTGGTTAACAAATTTGGTCCACATTTGCCAAAGTTATCGAGCTTCAAAATGTGAAAAGTCACAAAATATGTGTGTTTGAGCACATAAAGTACTATTTTTCTTGGAAGTTCAACAAGATGTAATCATGATGTGTTGTGACATCTTCAAAATCTCGTTGAGGTGATTAATTTGACACTTTGTTTAAGAAATTTGGTCCACATTTGCCGAAGTTATCGAGCTTCAAAGTTTGAAAAGTCACAAAAGTTGTGTATTTGAGCACATAAAGTACTATTTTTCTTGGAAGTTCAACAAGATGCAATCACGATGTGTTGTGACATCTTCAAAATCTCGTTCAGTTGATTACTTTGACACTTTGTTTAAGAAATTTGGTCCACATTTGCCGAAGTTATCGAGCTTCAAAGTTTGAAAAGTCACAAAAGTTGTGTATTTGAGCACATAAAGTACTATTTTTCTTGGAAGTTCAACAAGATGCAATCACGATGTGTTGTGACATCTTCAAAATCTCGTCGAACTGATTAATTTGACACTTTGTTCAAGGAATTTAGTACTCATTTGCCGAAGTTATCGAGCTTCAAAGTTTGAAAAGTCACACAAGTTGTGTGTTTGAGCACATAAAGTACTATTTTTCTTGGAAGTTCAACAAGATGCAATTCTGATGTGTTGTGACATCTTCAAAATCTCGTCGAGCTGATTAATTTGACACTTTGTTCAAGAAATTTGGTCCACATTTGCCGAAGTTATCGAGCTTCAAAGTTTGAAAAGTCACACAAGTTGTGTGTTTGAGCACATAAAGTACTATTTTTCTTGGAAGTTCAACAAGATGCAATTCTGATGTGTTGTGTCATGTTAAAGTACTCATCGAGCTGATTAATTTGACACTCTGTTTAACAAATTTGGTCCTCATTTGCCGAAGTTATCGAGCTTCAAAGTTTGAAAAGTCACACAATTTGTGTGTTTGAGCACATAAAGTACTATTTTTCTTGGAAATTCAACAAGATGCAATCATGATGTGTTGTGACATCTTCAAAATCTCGTTGAGTTGATTACTTTGACACTTTGTTTAAGAAATTTGGTCCACATTTGCCGAAGTTATCGAGCTTCAAAGTTTGAAAAGTCACAAAAGTTGTGTGTTTGAGCACATAAAGTACTATTTTTCTTGGAAGTTGAACAAGATGTAATCATGATGTGTTGTGACATCTTCAAAATCTCGTGGAGGTGATTACTTTGACACTTTGTTTAAGAAATTTGGTCCTCATTTGCCGAAGTTATCGAGCTTCAAAGTTTGAAAAGTCACACAAGTTGTGTGTTTGAGCACATAAAGTACTATTTTTCTTGGATGTTCAACAAGATGTAATCATGATGTGTTGTGACATATTCAAAATCTCGTCGAGCTGATTAATTTGACACTTTGTTTAACAAATTTGGTCTTCATTTGCCGAAGCTATCGAGCTTCAAAGTTTGAAAAGTCACAAAAGTTGTGTGTTTGAGCACATAACGTACTATTTTTCTTGGAAGTTCAACAAGATGTAATGATGTTGTGTTGTGACATCTTCAAAATCTCGTGGAGGTGATTACTTTGACACTTTGGTTAACAAATTTGGTCCACATTTGCCGAAGTTATCGAGCTTCAAAATTTGAAAAGTCACAAAAGTTGTGTATTTGAGCACATAAAGTACTATTTTTCTTGGAAGTTCAACAAGATGGAATCACGATGTGTTGTGACATCTTCAAAATCTCGTTGAGTTGATTACTTTGACGCTTTGTTTAACAAATTTGGTCCTCATTTGCCGAAGTTATCGAGCTTCAAAGTTTGAAAAGTCACATAAGTTGTGTGTTTGAGCACATAAAGTACTATTTTTCTTGGAAGTTCAACAAGATGCAATTCTGATGTGTTGTGTCATGTTAAAGTACTCTTCGAGCTGATTAATTTGACACTCTGTTTAACAAATTTGGTACTCATTTGCCGAAGTTATCGAGCTTCAAAGTTTGAAAAGTCACACAAGTTGTGTGTTTGAGCACATAAAGTACTATTTTTCTTGGAAGTTCAACAAGATGGAATTCTGATGTGTTGTGACATCTTCAAAATCTCGTCGAGCTGATTAATTTGACACTCTGTTTAACAAATTTGGTCCACATTTGCCAAAGTTATCGAGTTTCAAAATTGGAAAAGTCACAAAAGTTGTGTGTTTGAGCACATAAAGTACTATTTTTCTTGGAAGTTCAACAAGATGTAATAATGATGTGTTGTGACATCTTCAAAATCTCGTTGAGGTGATTACTTTGACACTTTGTTTAAGAAATTTGGTCCTCATTTGCGGAAGTTATCGAGCTTCAAAGTTTGAAAAGTCACACAAGTTGTGTGTTTGAGCACATAAAGTACTATTTTTCTTGGATGTTCAACAAGATGTAATCATGATGTGTTGTGACATATTCAAAATCTCGTCGAGCTGATTAATTTGACACTTTGTTTAACAAATTTGGTCTTCATTTGCCGAAGCTATCGAGCTTCAAAGTTTGAAAAGTCACAAAAGTTGTGTGTTTGATCACATAAAGTACTATTTTTCTTGGAAGTTCAACGAGATGTAATCATGATGTGTTGTGACATCTTCAAAATCGCGTTGAGGTGATTACTTTGACACTTTGTTTAAGAAATTTGGTTCCCATTTGCCGAAGTTATCGAGCTTCAAAGTTTGAAAAGTCACAAAAGTTGTGTGTTTGAGCACATAAAGTACTATTTTTCTGGGAAATTCAACAAGATGCAATCATGATGTGTTGTGACATCTTCAAAATCTCGTCGAGCTGATTAATTTGACACTCTGTTTAACAAATTTGGTCCTCATTTGCCGAAGTTATCGAGCTTCAAAGTTTGAAAAGTCAAACAAGTTGTGTGTTTGAGCACATAAAGTACTATTTTTCTTGGATGTTCAACAAGATGTAATCATGATGTGTTGTGACATATTCAAAATCTCGTCGAGCTGATTAATTTGACACTTTGTTTAACAAATTTGGTCTTCATTTGCCGAAGCTATCGAGCTTCAAAGTTTGAAAAGTCACAAAAGTTGTGTATTTGAGCACATAAAGTACTATTTTTCTTGGAAGTTCAACAAGATGCAATCACGATGTGTTGTGACATCTTCAAAATCTCGTTCAGTTGATTACTTTGACACTTTGTTTAAGAAATTTGGTCCACATTTGCCGAAGTTATCGAGCTTCAAAGTTTGAAAAGTCACAAAAGTTGTGTATTTGAGCACATAAAGTACTATTTTTCTTGGAAGTTCAACAAGATGCAATCACGATGTGTTGTGACATCTTCAAAATCTCGTCGAGCTGATTAATTTGACACTCTGTTTAACAAATTTGGTCCTCATTTGCCGAAGTTATCGAGCTTCAAAGTTTGAAAAGTCACACAAGTTGTGTGTTTGAGCACATACAGTACTATTTTTCTTGGAAGTTCAACAAGATGTAATCATGATGTGTTGTGACATCTTCAAAATCTCATCGAGCTGATTAATTTGACACTCTGTTTAACAAATTTTGTCCTCATTTGCCGAAGTTATCGAGCTTCAAAGTTTGAAAAGTGACACAAGTTGTGTGTTTGAGCACATATAGTACTATTTTTCTTGGAAGTTCAACAAGATGTAATCATGATGTGTTGTGACATCTTCAAAATCTCGTTGAGTTGATTACTTTGACACTTTGTTTAAGAAATTTGGTCCACATTTGCCGAAGTTATCGAGCTTCAAAGTTTGAAAAGTCACAAAAGTTGTGTATTTGAGCACATAAAGTACTATTTTTCTTGGAAGTTCAAGAAGATGCAATCACGATGTGTTGTGACATATTCAAAATCTCGTTGAGTTGATTACTTTGACACTTTGTTTAAGAAATTTGGTCCACATTTGCCGAAGTTATCGAGCTTCAAAGTTTGAAAAGTCACAAAAGTTGTGTGTTTGAGCACATAAAGTACTATTTTTCTGGGAAATTCAACAAGATGCAATCATGATGTGTTGTGACATCTTCAAAATCTCGTTGAGGTGATTAATTTGACACTTTGTTTAAGAAATTTGGTCCACATTTGCCGAAGTTATCGAGCTTCAATGTTTGAAAAGTCACAAAAGTTGTGTGTTTGAGCATATAAAGTACTATTTTTCTTGGAAATTCAACAAGATGCAATCATGAATTGTTGTGTCATTTTAAAGATCTCGTCGAGCTGATTAATTTGACACTTTGGTTAACAAATTTGGTCCACATTTGCCAAAGTTATCGAGCTTCAAAATGTGAACAGTCACAAAATATGTGTGTTTGAGCACATAAAGTACTATTTTTCTTGGAAGTTGAACAAGATGTAATCATGATGTGTTGTGACATCTTCAAAATCTCGTGGAGGTGATTACTTTGACACTTTGTTTAAGAAATTTGGTCCTCATTTGCCGAAGTTATCGAGCTTCAAAGTTTGAAAAGTCACAAAAGTTGTGTGTTTGAGCACATAACGTACTATTTTTCTTGGAAGTTCAACAAGATGTAATGATGTTGTGTTGTGACATCTTCAAAATCTCGTGGAGGTGATTACTTTGACACTTTGGTTAACAAATTTGGTCCACATTTGCCGAAGTTATCGAGCTTCAAAATTTGAAAAGTCTCAAAAGTTGTGTATTTGAGCACATAAAGTACTATTTTTCTTGGAAGTTCAACAAGATGGAATCACGATGTGTTGTGACATCTTCAAAATCTCGTTGAGTTGATTACTTTGACACTTTGTTTAACAAATTTGGTCCTCATTTGCCGAAGTTATCGAGCTTCAAAGTTTGAAAAGTCACATAAGTTGTGTGTTTGAGCACATAAAGTACTATTTTTCTTGGAAGTTCAACAAGATGTAATCATGATGTGTTGTGACATCTTCAAAATCTCGTTGAGGTGATTAATTTGACACTCTGTTTAACAAATTTGGTCCACATTTGCCGAAGTTAACGAGCTTGAAAGTTTGAAAAGTCACAAAATTTGTGTGTTTGAGCACATAAAGTACTATTTTTCTTGGAAATTCAACAAGATGCAATCATGAATTGTTGTGTCATTTTAAAGATCTCGTCGAGCTGATTAATATGACACTTTGGTTAACAAATTTGGTCCTCATTTGCCGAAGTTATCGAGCTTCAAAGTTTGAAAAGTCACATAAGTTGTGTGTTTGAGCACATAAAGTACTATTTTTCTTGGAAGTTCAACAAGATGCAATTCTGATGTGTTGTGTCATGTTAAAGTACTCTTCGAGCTGATTAATTTGACACTCTGTTTAACAAATTTGGTACTCATTTGCCGAAGTTATCGAGCTTCAAAGTTTGAAAAGTCACACAAGATGTGTGTTTGAGCACATAAAGTACTATTTTTCTTGGAAGTTCAACAAGATGGAATTCTGATGTGTTGTGACATCTTCAAAATCTCGTCGAGCTGATTAATTTGACACTCTGTTTAACAAATTTGGTCCACATTTGCCAAAGTTATCGAGTTTCAAAATTGGAAAAGTCACAAAAGTTGTGTGTTTGAGCACATAAAGTACTATTTTTCTTGGAAGTTCAACAAGATGTAATAATGATGTGTTGTGACATCTTCAAAATCTCGTTGAGGTGATTACTTTGACACTTTGTTTAAGAAATTTGGTCCTCATTTGCGGAAGTTATCGAGCTTCAAAGTTTGAAAAGTCACACAAGTTGTGTGTTTGAGCACATAAAGTACTATTTTTCTTGGATGTTCAACAAGATGTAATCATGATGTGTTGTGACATATTCAAAATCTCGTCGAGCTGATTAATTTGACACTTTGTTTAACAAATTTGGTCTTCATTTGCAGAAGCTATCGAGCTTCAAAGTTTGAAAAGTCACAAAAGTTGTGTGTTTGATCACATAAAGTACTATTTTTCTTGGAAGTTCAACGAGATGTAATCATGATGTGTTGTGACATCTTCAAAATCGCGTTGAGGTGATTACTTTGACACTTTGTTTAAGAAATTTGGTTCCCATTTGCCGAAGTTATCGAGCTTCAAAGTTTGAAAAGTCACAAAAGTTGTGTGTTTGAGCACATAAAGTACTATTTTTCTTGGAAGTTCAACAAGATGCAATCACGATCTGTTGTGACATCTTCAAAATCTCGTTGAGTTGATTAATTTGACACTCTGTTTAACAAATTTGGTCCTCATTTGACGAAGTTATCGAGCTTCAAAGTTTGAAAAGTCACACAAGTTGTGTATTTGAGCACATAAAGTACTATTTTTCTTGGAAGTTCAACAAGATGCAATCACGATGTGTTGTGACATCTTCAAAATCTCGTTGAGGTGATTACTTTGACACTTTGTTTAAGAAATTTGGTCCACATTTGCCGAAGTTATCGAGCTTCAAAGTTTGAAAAGTCACAAAAGTTGTGTGTTTGAGCACATAAAGTACTATTTTTCTTGGAAGATCAACAAGATGCAATCACGATCTGTTGTGACATCTTCAAAATCTCGTTGAGTTGATTACTTTGACACTTTGTTTAAGAAATTTGGTCCACATTTGCCGAAGTTATCGAGCTTCAAAGTTTGAAAAGTCACAAAAGTTGTGTGTTTGAGCACATAAAGTACTATTTTTCTTGGGAGTTCAACAAGATGCAATTCTGTTGTGTTGTGACATCTTCAAAATCTCGTCGAGCTGATTAATTTGACACTCTGTTTAACAAATTTGGTCCTCATTTGACGAAGTTATCGAGCTTCAAAATTTGAAAAGTCACACAAGTTGTGTATTTGAGCACATAAAGTACTATTTTTCTTGGAAGTTCAACAAGATGCAATCACGATGTGTTGTGACATCTTCAAAATCTCGTTGAGGTGATTACTTTGACACTTTGTTTAAGAAATTTGGTCCACATTTGCCGAAGTTATCGAGCTTCAAAGTTTGAAAAGTCTCAAAAGTTGTGTGTTTGAGCACATAAAGTACTATTTTTCTTGGAAGTTCAACAAGATGTAATCATGATGTGTTGTGACATCTTCAAAATCTCGTTGAGGTGATTAATTTGACACTCTGTTTAACAAATTTGGTCCACATTTGCCGAAGTTAACGAGCTTGAAAGTTTGAAAAGTCACAAAAGTTGTGTGTTTGAGCACATAAAGTACTATTTTTCTTGGAAATTCAACAAGATGCAATCATGAATTGTTGTGTCATTTTAAAGATCTCGTCGAGCTGATTAATATGACACTTTGGTTAACAAATTTGGTCCACATTTGCCAAAGTTATCGAGCTTCAAAATGTGAAAAGTCACAAAATATGTGTGTTTGAGCACATAAAGTACTATTTTTCTTGGAAGTTCAACAAGATGCAATTCTGATGTGTTGTGACATCTTCAAAATCTCGTCGAGCTGATTAATTTGACACTTTGTTCAAGAAATTTGGTCCACATTTGCCGAAGTTATCGAGCTTCAAAGTTTGAAAAGTCACACAAGTTGTGTGTTTGAGCACATAAAGTACTATTTTTCTTGGAAGTTCAACAAGATGCAATTCTGATGTGTTGTGTCATGTTAAAGTACTCATCGAGCTGATTAATTTGACACTCTGTTTAACAAATTTGGTCCTCATTTGCCGAAGTTATCGAGCTTCAAAGTTTGAAAAGTCACACAAGTTGTGTGTTTGAGCACATAAAGTACTATTTTTCTTGGAAATTCAACAAGATGCAATCATGATGTGTTGTGACATCTTCAAAATCTCGTGGAGGTGATTACTTTGATACTTTGTTTAAGAAATTTGGTCCTCATTTGCCGAAGTTATCGAGCTTCAAAGTTTGAAAAGTCACACAAGTTGTGTGTTTGAGCACATAAAGTACTATTTTTCTTGGATGTTCAACAAGATGTAATCATGATGTGTTGTGACATATTCAAAATCTCGTCGAGCTGATTAATTTGACACTTTGTTTAACAAATTTGGTCTTCATTTGCCGAAGCTATCGAGCTTCAAAGTTTGAAAAGTCACAAAAGTTGTGTGTTTGAGCACATAACGTACTATTTTTCTTGGAAGTTCAACAAGATGTAATGATGTTGTGTTGTGACATCTTCAAAATCTCGTGGAGGTGATTACTTTGACACTTTGGTTAACAAATTTGGTCCACATTTGCCGAAGTTATCGAGCTTCAAAATTTGAAAAGTCACAAAAGTTGTGTATTTGAGCACATAAAGTACTATTTTTCTTGGAAGTTCAACAAGATGGAATCACGATGTGTTGTGACATCTTCAAAATCTCGTTGAGTTGATTACTTTGACACTTTGTTTAACAAATTTGGTCCTCATTTGCCGAAGTTATCGAGCTTCAAAGTTTGAAAAGTCACATAAGTTGTGTGTTTGAGCACATAAAGTACTATTTTTCTTGGAAGTTCAACAAGATGCAATTCTGATGTGTTGTGTCATGTTAAAGTACTCTTCGAGCTGATTAATTTGACACTCTGTTTAACAAATTTGGTACTCATTTGCCGAAGTTATCGAGCTTCAAAGTTTGAAAAGTCACACAAGTTGTGTGTTTGAGCACATAAAGTACTATTTTTCTTGGAAGTTCAACAAGATGGAATTCTGATGTGTTGTGACATCTTCAAAATCTCGTCGAGCTGATTAATTTGACACTCTGTTTAACAAATTTGGTCCACATTTGCCAAAGTTATCGAGTTTCAAAATTGGAAAAGTCACAAAAGTTGTGTGTTTGAGCACATAAAGTACTATTTTTCTTGGAAGTTCAACAAGATGTAATAATGATGTGTTGTGACATCTTCAAAATCTCGTTGAGGTGATTACTTTGACACTTTGTTTAAGAAATTTGGTCCTCATTTGCGGAAGTTATCGAGCTTCAAAGTTTGAAAAGTCACACAAGTTGTGTATTTGAGCACATAAAGTACTATTTTTCTTGGAAGTTCAACAAGATGCAATCACGATTTGTTGTGACATCTTCAAAATCTCGTTGAGTTGATTAATTTGACACTCTGTTTAACAAATTTGGTCCTCATTTGACGAAGTTATCGAGCTTCAAAGTTTGAAAAGTCACACAAGTTGTGTATTTGAGCACATAAAGTACTATTTTTCTTGGAAGTTCAACAAGATGCAATCACGATGTGTTGTGACATCTTCAAAATCTCGTTGAGGTGATTACTTTGACACTTTGTTTAAGAAATTTGGTCCACATTTGCCGAAGTTATCGAGCTTCAAAGTTTGAAAAGTCACAAAAGTTGTGTGTTTGAGCACATAAAGTACTATTTTTCTTGGAAGTTCAACAAGATGCAATCACGATCTGTTGTGACATCTTCAAAATCTCGTTGAGTTGATTACTTTGACACTTTGTTTAAGAAATTTGGTCCACATTTGCCGAAGTTATCGAGCTTCAAAGTTTGAAAAGTCACAAAAGTTGTGTGTTTGAGCACATAAAGTACTATTTTTCTTGGGAGTTCAACAAGATGCAATTCTGTTGTGTTGTGACATCTTCAAAATCTCGTCGAGCTGATTAATTTGACACTCTGTTTAACAAATTTGGTCCTCATTTGACGAAGTTATCGAGCTTCAAAATTTGAAAAGTCACACAAGTTGTGTATTTGAGCACATAAAGTACTATTTTTCTTGGAAGTTCAACAAGATGCAATCACGATGTGTTGTGACATCTTCAAAATCTCGTTGAGGTGATTACTTTGACACTTTGTTTAAGAAATTTGGTCCACATTTGCCGAAGTTATCGAGCTTCAAAGTTTGAAAAGTCTCAAAAGTTGTGTGTTTGAGCACATAAAGTACTATTTTTCTTGGAAGTTCAACAAGATGCAATCACGATCTGTTGTGACATCTTCAAAATCTCGTTGAGTTGATTACTTTGACACTTTGTTTAAGAAATTTGGTCCACATTTGCCGAAGTTATCGAGCTTCAAAGTTTGGAAAGTCACAAAAGTTGTGTGTTTGAGCACATAAAGTACTATTTTTCTTGGAAGTTCAACAAGATGCAATCACGATCTGTTGTGACATCTTCAAAATCTCGTTGAGTTGATTACTTTGACACTTTGTTTAAGAAATTTGGTCCACATTTGCCGAAGTTATCGAGCTTCAAAGTTTGAAAAGTCACAAAAGTTGTGTGTTTGAGCACATAAAGTACTATTTTTCTTGGGAGTTCAACAAGATGCAATTCTGTTGTGTTGTGACATCTTCAAAATCTCGTCGAGCTGATTAATTTGACACTCTGTTTAACAAATTTGGTCCACATTTGCCGAAGTTATCGAGCTTCAAAGTTTGAAAAGTCTCAAAAGTTGTGTGTTTGAGCACATAAAGTACTATTTTTCTTGGAAGTTCAACAAGATGCAATCACGATCTGTTGTGACATCTTCAAAATCTCGTTGAGTTGATTACTTTGACACTTTGTTTAAGAAATTTGGTCCACATTTGCCGAAGTTATCGAGCTTCAAAGTTTGAAAAGTCACAAAAGTTGTGTGTTTGAGCACATAAAGTACTATTTTTCTTGGAAGTTCAACAAGATGTAATCATGATGTGTTGTGACATCTTCAAAATCTCGTTGAGGTGATTAATTTGACACTCTGTTTAACAAATTTGGTCCACATTTGCCGAAGTTAACGAGCTTGAAAGTTTGAAAAGTCACAAAAGTTGTGTGTTTGAGCACATAAAGTACTATTTTTCTTGGAAGTTCAACAAGATGTAATAATGATGTGTTGTGACATCTTCAAAATCTCGTTGAGGTGATTACTTTGACACTTTGTTTAAGAAATTTGGTCCTCATTTGCGGAAGTTATCGAGCTTCAAAGTGTGAAAAGTCACACAAGTTGTGTGTTTGAGCACATAAAGTACTATTTTTCTTGGATGTTCAACAAGATGTAATCATGATGTGTTGTGACATATTCAAAATCTCGTCGAGCTGATTAATTTGACACTTTGTTTAACAAATTTGGTCTTCATTTGCCGAAGCTATCGAGCTTCAAAGTTTGAAAAGTCACAAAAGTTGTGTGTTTGATCACATAAAGTACTATTTTTCTTGGAAGTTCAACGAGATGTAATCATGATGTGTTGTGACATCTTCAAAATCGCGTTGAGGTGATTACTTTGACACTTTGTTTAAGAAATTTGGTTCCCATTTGCCGAAGTTATCGAGCTTCAAAGTTTGAAAAGTCACAAAAGTTGTGTGTTTGAGCACATAAAGTACTATTTTTCTTGGAAGTTCAACAAGATGCAATCACGATCTGTTGTGACATCTTCAAAATCTCGTTGAGTTGATTAATTTGACACTCTGTTTAACAAATTTGGTCCACATTTGCCGAAGTTATCGAGCTTCAAAGTTTGAAAAGTCACAAAAGTTGTGTGTTTGAGCACATAAAGTACTATTTTTCTTGGAAGTTCAACAAGATGCAATCACGATCTGTTGTGACATCTTCAAAATCTCGTTGAGTTGATTACTTTGACACTTTGTTTAAGAAATTTGGTCCACATTTGCCGAAGTTATCGAGCTTCAAAGTTTGAAAAGTCACAAAAGTTGTGTGTTTGAGCACATAAAGTACTATTTTTCTTGGGAGTTCAACAAGATGCAATTCTGTTGTGTTGTGACATCTTCAAAATCTCGTCGAGCTGATTAATTTGACACTCTGTTTAACAAATTTGGTCCACATTTGCCGAAGTTAACGAGCTTGAAAGTTTGAAAAGTCACAAAAGTTGTGTGTTTGAGCACATAAAGTACTATTTTTCTTGGAAGTTCAACAAGATGTAATAATGATGTGTTGTGACATCTTCAAAATCTCGTTGAGGTGATTACTTTGACACTTTGTTTAAGAAATTTGGTCCTCATTTGCGGAAGTTATCGAGCTTCAAAGTTTGAAAAGTCACACAAGTTGTGTGTTTGAGCACATAAAGTACTATTTTTCTTGGATGTTCAACAAGATGTAATCATGATGTGTTGTGACATATTCAAAATCTCGTCGAGCTGATTAATTTGACACTTTGTTTAACAAATTTGGTCTTCATTTGCCGAAGCTATCGAGCTTCAAAGTTTGAAAAGTCACAAAAGTTGTGTGTTTGATCACATAAAGTACTATTTTTCTTGGAAGTTCAACGAGATGTAATCATGATGTGTTGTGACATCTTCAAAATCGCGTTGAGGTGATTACTTTGACACTTTGTTTAAGAAATTTGGTTCCCATTTGCCGAAGTTATCGAGCTTCAAAGTTTGAAAAGTCACAAAAGTTGTGTGTTTGAGCACATAAAGTACTATTTTTCTTGGAAGTTCAACAAGATGCAATCACGATCTGTTGTGACATCTTCAAAATCTCGTTGAGTTGATTAATTTGACACTCTGTTTAACAAATTTGGTCCTCATTTGACGAAGTTATCGAGCTTCAAAGTTTGAAAAGTCACACAAGTTGTGTATTTGAGCACATAAAGTACTATTTTTCTTGGAAGTTCAACAAGATGCAATCACGATGTGTTGTGACATCTTCAAAATCTCGTTGAGGTGATTACTTTGACACTTTGTTTAAGAAATTTGGTCCACATTTGCCGAAGTTATCGAGCTTCAAAGTTTGAAAAGTCACAAAAGTTGTGTGTTTGAGCACATAAAGTACTATTTTTCTTGGAAGTTCAACAAGATGCAATCACGATGTGTTGTGACATCTTCAAAATCTCGTTGAGTTGATTACTTTGACACTTTGTTTAAGAAATTTGGTCCACATTTGCCGAAGTTATCGAGCTTCAAAGTTTGAAAAGTCACAAAAGTTGTGTGTTTGAGCACATAAAGTACTATTTTTCTTGGGAGTTCAACAAGATGCAATTCTGTTGTGTTGTGACATCTTCAAAATCTCGTCGAGCTGATTAATTTGACACTCTGTTTAACAAATTTGGTCCTCATTTGACGAAGTTATCGAGCTTCAAAATTTGAAAAGTCACACAAGTTGTGTATTTGAGCACATAAAGTACTATTTTTCTTGGAAGTTCAACAAGATGCAATCACGATGTGTTGTGACATCTTCAAAATCTCGTTGAGGTGATTACTTTGACACTTTGTTTAAGAAATTTGGTCCACATTTGCCGAAGTTATCGAGCTTCAAAGTTTGAAAAGTCTCAAAAGTTGTGTGTTTGAGCACATAAAGTACTATTTTTCTTGGAAGTTCAACAAGATGCAATCACGATCTGTTGTGACATCTTCAAAATCTCGTTGAGTTGATTACTTTGACACTTTGTTTAAGAAATTTGGTCCACATTTGCCGAAGTTATCGAGCTTCAAAGTTTGAAAAGTCACAAAAGTTGTGTGTTTGAGCACATAAAGTACTATTTTTCTTGGAAGTTCAACAAGATGTAATCATGATGTGTTGTGACATCTTCAAAATCTCGTTGAGGTGATTAATTTGACACTCTGTTTAACAAATTTGGTCCACATTTGCCGAAGTTAACGAGCTTGAAAGTTTGAAAAGTCACAAAAGTTGTGTGTTTGAGCACATAAAGTACTATTTTTCTTGGAAGTTCAACAAGATGCAATCACGATCTGTTGTGACATCTTCAAAATCTCGTTGAGTTGATTACTTTGACACTTTGTTTAAGAAATTTGGTCCACATTTGCCGAAGTTATCGAGCTTCAAAGTTTGAAAAGTCACAAAAGTTGTGTGTTTGAGCACATAAAGTACTATTTTTCTTGGGAGTTCAACAAGATGCAATTCTGTTGTGTTGTGACATCTTCAAAATCTCGTCGAGCTGATTAATTTGACACTCTGTTTAACAAATTTGGTCCACATTGGCCGAAGTTATCGAGCTTCAAAGTTTGAAAAGTCTCAAAAGTTGTGTGTTTGAGCACATAAAGTACTATTTTTCTTGGAAGTTCAACAAGATGCAATCACGATCTGTTGTGACATCTTCAAAATCTCGTTGAGTTGATTACTTTGACACTTTGTTTAAGAAATTTGGTCCACATTTGCCGAAGTTATCGAGCTTCAAAGTTTGAAAAGTCACAAAAGTTGTGTGTTTGAGCACATAAAGTACTATTTTTCTTGGGAGTTCAACAAGATGCAATTCTGTTGTGTTGTGACATCTTCAAAATCTCGTCGAGCTGATTAATTTGACACTCTGTTTAACAAATTTGGTCCACATTGGCCGAAGTTATCGAGCTTCAAAGTTTGAAAAGTCTCAAAAGTTGTGTGTTTGAGCACATAAAGTACTATTTTTCTTGGAAGTTCAACAAGATGCAATCACGATCTGTTGTGACATCTTCAAAATCTCGTTGAGTTGATTACTTTGACACTTTGTTTAAGAAATTTGGTCCACATTTGCCGAAGTTATCGAGCTTCAAAGTTTGAAAAGTCACAAAAGTTGTGTGTTTGAGCACATAAAGTACTATTTTTCTTGGAAGTTCAACAAGATGTAATCATGATGTGTTGTGACATCTTCAAAATCTCGTTGAGGTGATTAATTTGACACTCTGTTTAACAAATTTGGTCCACATTTGCCGAAGTTAACGAGCTTGAAAGTTTGAAAAGTCACAAAAGTTGTGTGTTTGAGCACATAAAGTACTATTTTTCTTGGAAGTTCAACAAGATGTAATCATTATGTGTTGTGACATCTTCAAAATCTCGTCGAGCTGATTAATTTGACACTCTGTTTAACAAATTTGGTCCTCATTTGACGAAGTTATCGAGCTTCAAAATTTGAAAAGTCACACAAGTTGTGTATTTGAGCACATAAAGTACTATTTTTCTTGGAAGTTCAACAAGATGCAATCACGATGTGTTGTGACATCTTCAAAATCTCGTTGAGGTGATTACTTTGACACTTTGTTTAAGAAATTTGGTCCACATTTGCCGAAGTTATCGAGCTTCAAAGTTTGAAAAGTCACAAAAGTTGTGTGTTTGAGCACATAAAGTACTATTTTTCTTGGAAGTTCAACAAGATGCAATTCTGTTGTGTTGTGACATCTTCAAAATCTCGTCGAGCTGATTAATTTGACACTCTGTTTAAGAAATTTGGTCCACATTTGCCGAAGTTATCGAGCTTCAAAGTTTGAAAAGTCACAAAAGTTGTGTGTTTGAGCACATAAAGTACTATTTTTCTTGGAAGTTCAACAAGATGCAATCACGATCTGTTGTGACATCTTCAAAATCTCGTTGAGTTGATTACTTTGACACTTTGTTTAAGAAATTTGGTCCACATTTGCCGAAGTTATCGAGCTTCAAAGTTTGAAAAGTCACAAAAGTTGTGTGTTTGAGCACATAAAGTACTATTTTTCTTGGGAGTTCAACAAGATGCAATTCTGTTGTGTTGTGACATCTTCAAAATCTCGTCGAGCTGATTAATTTGACACTCTGTTTAACAAATTTGGTCCACATTTGCCGAAGTTAACGAGCTTGAAAGTTTGAAAAGTCACAAAAGTTGTGTGTTTGAGCACATAAAGTACTATTTTTCTTGGAAGTTCAACAAGATGTAATAATGATGTGTTGTGACATCTTCAAAATCTCGTTGAGGTGATTACTTTGACACTTTGTTTAAGAAATTTGGTCCTCATTTGCGGAAGTTATCGAGCTTCAAAGTTTGAAAAGTCACACAAGTTGTGTGTTTGAGCACATAAAGTACTATTTTTCTTGGATGTTCAACAAGATGTAATCATGATGTGTTGTGACATATTCAAAATCTCGTCGAGCTGATTAATTTGACACTTTGTTTAACAAATTTGGTCTTCATTTGCCGAAGCTATCGAGCTTCAAAGTTTGAAAAGTCACAAAAGTTGTGTGTTTGATCACATAAAGTACTATTTTTCTTGGAAGTTCAACGAGATGTAATCATGATGTGTTGTGACATCTTCAAAATCGCGTTGAGGTGATTACTTTGACACTTTGTTTAAGAAATTTGGTTCCCATTTGCCGAAGTTATCGAGCTTCAAAGTTTGAAAAGTCACAAAAGTTGTGTGTTTGAGCACATAAAGTACTATTTTTCTTGGAAGTTCAACAAGATGCAATCACGATCTGTTGTGACATCTTCAAAATCTCGTTGAGTTGATTAATTTGACACTCTGTTTAACAAATTTGGTCCTCATTTGACGAAGTTATCGAGCTTCAAAGTTTGAAAAGTCACACAAGTTGTGTATTTGAGCACATAAAGTACTATTTTTCTTGGAAGTTCAACAAGATGCAATCACGATGTGTTGTGACATCTTCAAAATCTCGTTGAGGTGATTACTTTGACACTTTGTTTAAGAAATTTGGTCCACATTTGCCGAAGTTATCGAGCTTCAAAGTTTGAAAAGTCACAAAAGTTGTGTGTTTGAGCACATAAAGTACTATTTTTCTTGGAAGTTCAACAAGATGCAATCACGATGTGTTGTGACATCTTCAAAATCTCGTTGAGTTGATTACTTTGACACTTTGTTTAAGAAATTTGGTCCACATTTGCCGAAGTTATCGAGCTTCAAAGTTTGAAAAGTCACAAAAGTTGTGTGTTTGAGCACATAAAGTACTATTTTTCTTGGGAGTTCAACAAGATGCAATTCTGTTGTGTTGTGACATCTTCAAAATCTCGTCGAGCTGATTAATTTGACACTCTGTTTAACAAATTTGGTCCTCATTTGACGAAGTTATCGAGCTTCAAAATTTGAAAAGTCACACAAGTTGTGTATTTGAGCACATAAAGTACTATTTTTCTTGGAAGTTCAACAAGATGCAATCACGATGTGTTGTGACATCTTCAAAATCTCGTTGAGGTGATTACTTTGACACTTTGTTTAAGAAATTTGGTCCACATTTGCCGAAGTTATCGAGCTTCAAAGTTTGAAAAGTCTCAAAAGTTGTGTGTTTGAGCACATAAAGTACTATTTTTCTTGGAAGTTCAACAAGATGCAATCACGATCTGTTGTGACATCTTCAAAATCTCGTTGAGTTGATTACTTTGACACTTTGTTTAAGAAATTTGGTCCACATTTGCCGAAGTTATCGAGCTTCAAAGTTTGAAAAGTCACAAAAGTTGTGTGTTTGAGCACATAAAGTACTATTTTTCTTGGAAGTTCAACAAGATGTAATCATGATGTGTTGTGACATCTTCAAAATCTCGTTGAGGTGATTAATTTGACACTCTGTTTAACAAATTTGGTCCACATTGGCCGAAGTTATCGAGCTTCAAAGTTTGAAAAGTCTCAAAAGTTGTGTGTTTGAGCACATAAAGTACTATTTTTCTTGGAAGTTCAACAAGATGCAATTCTGTTGTGTTGTGACATCTTCAAAATCTCGTCGAGCTGATTAATTTGACACTCTGTTTAACAAATTTGGTCCACATTGGCCGAAGTTATCGAGCTTCAAAGTTTGAAAAGTCTCAAAAGTTGTGTGTTTGAGCACATAAAGTACTATTTTTCTTGGAAGTTCAACAAGATGCAATCACGATCTGTTGTGACATCTTCAAAATCTCGTTGAGTTGATTACTTTGACACTTTGTTTAAGAAATTTGGTCCACATTTGCCGAAGTTATCGAGCTTCAAAGTTTGAAAAGTCACAAAAGTTGTGTGTTTGAGCACATAAAGTACTATTTTTCTTGGGAGTTCAACAAGATGCAATTCTGTTGTGTTGTGACATCTTCAAAATCTCGTCGAGCTGATTAATTTGACACTCTGTTTAACAAATTTGGTCCACATTGGCCGAAGTTATCGAGCTTCAAAGTTTGAAAAGTCTCAAAAGTTGTGTGTTTGAGCACATAAAGTACTATTTTTCTTGGAAGTTCAACAAGATGCAATCACGATCTGTTGTGACATCTTCAAAATCTCGTTGAGTTGATTACTTTGACACTTTGTTTAAGAAATTTGGTCCACATTTGCCGAAGTTATCGAGCTTCAAAGTTTGAAAAGTCACAAAAGTTGTGTGTTTGAGCACATAAAGTACTATTTTTCTTGGAAGTTCAACAAGATGTAATCATGATGTGTTGTGACATCTTCAAAATCTCGTTGAGGTGATTAATTTGACACTCTGTTTAACAAATTTGGTCCACATTTGCCGAAGTTAACGAGCTTGAAAGTTTGAAAAGTCACAAAAGTTGTGTGTTTGAGCACATAAAGTACTATTTTTCTTGGAAGTTCAACAAGATGTAATCATTATGTGTTGTGACATCTTCAAAATCTCGTCGAGCTGATTAATTTGACACTCTGTTTAACAAATTTGGTCCTCATTTGACGAAGTTATCGAGCTTCAAAATTTGAAAAGTCACACAAGTTGTGTATTTGAGCACATAAAGTACTATTTTTCTTGGAAGTTCAACAAGATGCAATCACGATGTGTTGTGACATCTTCAAAATCTCGTTGAGGTGATTACTTTGACACTTTGTTTAAGAAATTTGGTCCACATTTGCCGAAGTTATCGAGCTTCAAAGTTTGAAAAGTCACAAAAGTTGTGTGTTTGAGCACATAAAGTACTATTTTTCTTGGAAGTTCAACAAGATGCAATTCTGTTGTGTTGTGACATCTTCAAAATCTCGTCGAGCTGATTAATTTGACACTCTGTTTAAGAAATTTGGTCCACATTTGCCGAAGTTATCGAGCTTCAAAGTTTGAAAAGTCACAAAAGTTGTGTGTTTGAGCACATAAAGTACTATTTTTCTTGGAAGTTCAACAAGATGCAATCACGATCTGTTGTGACATCTTCAAAATCTCGTTGAGTTGATTACTTTGACACTTTGTTTAAGAAATTTGGTCTACATTTGCCGAAGTTATCGAGCTTCAAAATTTGAAAAGTCACACAAGTTGTGTATTTGAGCACATAAAGTACTATTTTTCTTGGAAGTTCAACAAGATGCAATTCTGATGTGTTGTGTCATGTTAAAGTACTCATCGAGCTGATTAATTTGACACTCTGTTTAACAAATTTGGTCCTCATTTGCCGAAGTTATCGAGCTTCAAAGTTTGAAAAGTCACACAAGTTGTGTGTTTGAGCACATAAAGTACTATTTTTCTTGGAAATTCAACAAGATGCAATCATGATGTGTTGTGACATCTTCAAAATCTCGTGGAGGTGATTACTTTGATACTTTGTTTAAGAAATTTGGTCCTCATTTGCCGAAGTTATCGAGCTTCAAAGTTTGAAAAGTCACACAAGTTGTGTGTTTGAGCACATAAAGTACTATTTTTCTTGGATGTTCAACAAGATGTAATCATGATGTGTTGTGACATATTCAAAATCTCGTCGAGCTGATTAATTTGACACTTTGTTTAACAAATTTGGTCTTCATTTGCCGAAGCTATCGAGCTTCAAAGTTTGAAAAGTCACAAAAGTTGTGTGTTTGAGCACATAACGTACTATTTTTCTTGGAAGTTCAACAAGATGTAATGATGTTGTGTTGTGACATCTTCAAAATCTCGTGGAGGTGATTACTTTGACACTTTGGTTAACAAATTTGGTCCACATTTGCCGAAGTTATCGAGCTTCAAAATTTGAAAAGTCACAAAAGTTGTGTATTTGAGCACATAAAGTACTATTTTTCTTGGAAGTTCAACAAGATGGAATCACGATGTGTTGTGACATCTTCAAAATCTCGTTGAGTTGATTACTTTGACACTTTGTTTAACAAATTTGGTCCTCATTTGCCGAAGTTATCGAGCTTCAAAGTTTGAAAAGTCACATAAGTTGTGTGTTTGAGCACATAAAGTACTATTTTTCTTGGAAGTTCAACAAGATGCAATTCTGATGTGTTGTGTCATGTTAAAGTACTCTTCGAGCTGATTAATTTGACACTCTGTTTAACAAATTTGGTACTCATTTGCCGAAGTTATCGAGCTTCAAAGTTTGAAAAGTCACACAAGTTGTGTGTTTGAGCACATAAAGTACTATTTTTCTTGGAAGTTCAACAAGATGGAATTCTGATGTGTTGTGACATCTTCAAAATCTCGTCGAGCTGATTAATTTGACACTCTGTTTAACAAATTTGGTCCACATTTGCCAAAGTTATCGAGTTTCAAAATTGGAAAAGTCACAAAAGTTGTGTGTTTGAGCACATAAAGTACTATTTTTCTTGGAAGTTCAACAAGATGTAATCATGATGTGTTGTGACATATTCAAAATCTCGTCGAGCTGATTAATTTGACACTTTGTTTAACAAATTTGGTCTTCATTTGCCGAAGCTATCGAGCTTCAAAGTTTGAAAAGTCACAAAAGTTGTGTGTTTGATCACATAAAGTACTATTTTTCTTGGAAGTTCAACGAGATGTAATCATGATGTGTTGTGACATCTTCAAAATCGCGTTGAGGTGATTACTTTGACACTTTGTTTAAGAAATTTGGTTCCCATTTGCCGAAGTTATCGAGCTTCAAAGTTTGAAAAGTCACAAAAGTTGTGTGTTTGAGCACATAAAGTACTATTTTTCTTGGGAGTTCAACAAGATGCAATTCTGTTGTGTTGTGACATCTTCAAAATCTCGTCGAGCTGATTAATTTGACACTCTGTTTAACAAATTTGGTCCTCATTTGACGAAGTTATCGAGCTTCAAAGTTTGAAAAGTCACACAAGTTGTGTATTTGAGCACATAAAGTACTATTTTTCTTGGAAGTTCAACAAGATGCAATCACGATGTGTTGTGACATCTTCAAAATCTCGTTGAGGTGATTACTTTGACACTTTGTTTAAGAAATTTGGTCCACATTTGCCGAAGTTATCGAGCTTCAAAGTTTGAAAAGTCACAAAAGTTGTGTGTTTGAGCACATAAAGTACTATTTTTCTTGGAAGTTCAACAAGATGCAATCACGATCTGTTGTGACATCTTCAAAATCTCGTTGAGTTGATTACTTTGACACTTTGTTTAAGAAATTTGGTCCACATTTGCCGAAGTTATCGAGCTTCAAAGTTTGAAAAGTCACAAAAGTTGTGTGTTTGAGCACATAAAGTACTATTTTTCTTGGGAGTTCAACAAGATGCAATTCTGTTGTGTTGTGACATCTTCAAAATCTCGTCGAGCTGATTAATTTGACACTCTGTTTAACAAATTTGGTCCTCATTTGCCGAAGTTATCGAGCTTCAAAGTTTGAAAAGTCACAAAAGTTATGTATTTGAGCACATAAAGTACTATTTTTCTTGGAAGTTCAACAAGATGCAATCACGATGTGTTGTGACATCTTCAAAATCTCGTTGAGTTGATTACTTTGACATTTTGTTTAAGAAATTTTGTCCTCATTTGCCGAAGTTATCGAGCTTCAAAGTTTGAAAAGTCACAAAAGTTATGTATTTGAGCACATAAAGTACTATTTTTCTTGGAAATTCAACTAGATGCAATCATGATGTGTTGTGACATATTCAAAATCTCGACGAGCTGATTAATTTGACACTCTGTTTAACAAATTTTGTCCTCATTTGCCGAAGTTATCGAGCTTCAAAGTTTGAAAAGTCACAAAAGTTGTGTATTTGAGCACATAAAGTACTATTTTTCTTGGAAATTCAACTAGATGCAATCATGATGTGTTGTGACATATTCAAAATCTCGACGAGCTGATTAATTTGACACTTTGTTTAACAAATTTGGTCCTCATTTGCCGAAGTTATCGAGCTTCAAAGTGTGAAAAGTCACACAAGTTGTGTGTTTGAGCACATAAAGTACTATTTTTCTTGGAAGTTCAACAAGATGCAATTCTGATGTGTTGTGTCATGTTAAAGTACTCATCGAGCTGATTAATTTGACACTCTGTTTAACAAATTTGGTACTCATTTGCCGAAGTTATCGAGCTTCAAAGTTTGAAAAGTCACACAAGTTGTGTGTTTGAGCACATAAAGTACTATTTTTCTTGGAAGTTCAACAAGATGGAATTCTGATGTGTTGTGACATCTTCAAAATCTCGTCGAGCTGATTAATTTGACACTCTGTTTAACAAATTTGGTCCACATTTGCCAAAGTTATCGAGCTTCAAAATTGGAAAAGTCACAAAAGTTGTGTGTTTGAGCACATAAAGTACTATTTTTCTTGGAAGTTCAACAAGATGTAATAATGATGTGTTGTGACATCTTCAAAATCTCGTTGAGGTGATTACTTTGACACTTTGTTTAAGAAATTTGGTCCTCATTTGCCGAAGTTATCGAGCTTCAAAGTTTGAAAAGTCACACAAGTTGTGTGTTTGAGCACATAAAGTACTATTTTTCTTGGATGTTCAACAAGATGTAATCATGATGTGTTGTGACATATTCAAAATCTCGTCGAGCTGATTAATTTGACACTTTGTTTAACAAATTTGGTCTTCATTTGCCGAAGCTATCGAGCTTCAAAGTTTGAAAAGTCACAAAAGTTGTGTGTTTGATCACATAAAGTACTATTTTTCTTGGAAGTTCAACAAGATGTAATCATTATGTGTTGTGACATCTTCAAAATCTCGTCGAGCTGATTAATTTGACACTCTGTTTAACAAATTTGGTCCTCATTTGACGAAGTTATCGAGCTTCAAAATTTGAAAAGTCACACAAGTTGTGTATTTGAGCACATAAAGTACTATTTTTCTTGGAAGTTCAACAAGATGTAATCATTATGTGTTGTGACATCTTCAAAATCTCGTCGAGCTGATTAATTTGACACTCTGTTTAACAAATTTGGTCCTCATTTGACGAAGTTATCGAGCTTCAAAATTTGAAAAGTCACACAAGTTGTGTATTTGAGCACATAAAGTACTATTTTTCTTGGAAGTTCAACAAGATGCAATCACGATGTGTTGTGACATCTTCAAAATCTCGTTGAGGTGATTACTTTGACACTTTGTTTAAGAAATTTGGTCCACATTTGCCGAAGTTATCGAGCTTCAAAATTTGAAAAGTCACACAAGTTGTGTATTTGAGCACATAAAGTACTATTTTTCTGGGAAATTCAACAAGATGCAATCATGATGTGTTGTGACATATTCAAAATCTCGTCGAGCTGATTAATTTGACACTTTGTTTAACAAATTTGGTCCACATTTGCCGAAGTTAACGAGCTTGAAAGTTTGAAAAGTCACAAAAGTTGTGTGTTTGAGCACATAAAGTACTATTTTTCTTGGAAATTCAACAAGATGCAATCATGAATTGTTGTGTCATTTTAAAGATCTCGTCGAGCTGATTAATTTGACACTTTGGTTAACAAATTTGGTCCACATTTGCCAAAGTTATCGAGCTTCAAAATGTGAAAAGTCACAAAATATGTGTGTTTGAGCACATAAAGTACTATTTTTCTTGGAAGTTCAACAAGATGTAATCATTATGTGTTGTGACATCTTCAAAATCTCGTCGAGCTGATTAATTTGACACTCTGTTTAACAAATTTGGTCCTCATTTGACGAAGTTATCGAGCTTCAAAATTTGAAAAGTCACACAAGTTGTGTATTTGAGCACATAAAGTACTATTTTTCTTGGAAGTTCAACAAGATGTAATCATTATGTGTTGTGACATCTTCAAAATCTCGTCGAGCTGATTAATTTGACACTCTGATTAACAAATTTGGTCCTCATTTGACGAAGTTATCGAGCTTCAAAATTTGAAAAGTCACACAAGTTGTGTATTTGAGCACATAAAGTACTATTTTTCTTGGAAGTTCAACAAGATGCAATCACGATGTGTTGTGACATCTTCAAAATCTCGTTGAGGTGATTACTTTGACACTTTGTTTAAGAAATTTGGTCCACATTTGCCGAAGTTATCGAGCTTCAAAGTTTGAAAAGTCACAAAAGTTGTGTGTTTGAGCACATAAAGTACTATTTTTCTTGGAAGTTCAACAAGATGCAATTCTGTTGTGTTGTGACATCTTCAAAATCTCGTCGAGCTGATTAATTTGACACTCTGTTTAAGAAATTTGGTCCACATTTGCCGAAGTTATCGAGCTTCAAAGTTTGAAAAGTCACAAAAGTTGTGTGTTTGAGCACATAAAGTACTATTTTTCTTGGAAGTTCAACAAGATGCAATCACGATCTGTTGTGACATCTTCAAAATCTCGTTGAGTTGATTACTTTGACACTTTGTTTAAGAAATTTGGTCTACATTTGCCGAAGTTATCGAGCTTCAAAATTTGAAAAGTCACACAAGTTGTGTATTTGAGCACATAAAGTACTATTTTTCTTGGAAGTTCAACAAGATGTAATCATGATGTGTTGTGACATCTTCAAAATCTCGTTGAGGTGATTAATTTGACACTCTGTTTAACAAATTTGGTCCACATTTGCCGAAGTTAACGAGCTTGAAAGTTTGAAAAGTCACAAAAGTTGTGTGTTTGAGCACATAAAGTACTATTTTTCTTGGAAATTCAACAAGATGCAATCATGAATTGTTGTGTCATTTTAAAGATCTCGTCGAGCTGATTAATTTGACACTTTGGTTAACAAATTTGGTCCACATTTGCCAAAGTTATCGAGCTTCAAAATGTGAAAAGTCACAAAATATGTGTGTTTGAGCACATAAGGTACTATTTTTCTTGGAAGTTCAACAAGATGTAATCATGATGTGTTGTGACATCTTCAAAATCTCGTTGAGGTGATTAATTTGACACTTTGTTTAAGAAATTTGGTCCACATTTGCCGAAGTTATCGAGCTTCAAAGTTTGAAAAGTCACAAAAGTTGTGTATTTGAGCGCATAAAGTACTATTTTTCTTGGAAGTTCAACAAGATGCAATCACGATGTGTTGTGACATCTTCAAAATCTCGTTCAGTTGATTACTTTGACACTTTGTTTAAGAAATTTGGTCCACATTTGCCGAAGTTATCGAGCTTCAAAGTTTGAAAAGTCACAAAAGTTGTGTGTTTGAACACATAAAGTACTATTTTTCTTGGAAATTCAACTAGATGCAATCATGATGTGTTGTGACATATTCAAAATCTCGTGGAGCTGATTAATTTGGCAATTTGTTTAACAAATTTGTTCCTCATTTGCCGAAGTTAACGAGCATCAAAGTTTGAAAAGTCACACAAGTTGTGTGTTTGAGCACATAAAGTACTATTTTTCTTGGAAGTTCAACAAGATGCAATCACGATGTGTTGTGACATCTTCAAAATCTCGTTGAGTTGATTACTTTGACACTTTGTTTAAGAAATTTGGTCTACATTTGCCAAAGTTATCGAGCTTCAAAATGTGAAAAGTCACAAAATATGTGTGTTTGAGCACATAAAGTACTATTTTTCTTGGAAGTTCAACAAGATGCAATCACGATCTGTTGTGACATATTCAAAATCTC
The DNA here is from genome assembly GCF_040115645.1 of Euwallacea fornicatus. NCBI lineage: Eukaryota > Metazoa > Arthropoda > Insecta > Coleoptera > Curculionidae > Euwallacea > Euwallacea fornicatus. The sequence goes on along the minus strand of NW_027096021.1, from coordinate 264,226 downwards.
GTCGAGCTGATTAATTTGACACTTTGTTTAAGAAATTTGGTCCACATTTGCCGAAGTTATCGAGCTTCAAAGTTTGACAAGTCACAAAAGTTGTGTATTTGAGCACATAAAGTACTATTTTTCTTGGAAGTTCAACAAGATGCAATTCTGATGTGTTGTGTCATGTTAAAGTACTCATCGAGCTGATTAATTTGACACTCTGTTTAACAAATTTGGTCCTCATTTGCCGAAGTTATCGAGCTTCAAAGTTTGAAAAGTCACACAAGTTGTGTGTTTGAGCACATAAAGTACTATTTTTCTTGGAAGTTCAACAAGATGGAATCACGATGTGTTGTGACATCTTCAAAATCTCGTCGAGCTGATTAATTTGACACTTTGTTCAAGAAATTTGGTCCACATTTGCCGAAGTTATCGAGCTTCAAAGTTTGAAAAGTCACACAAGTTGTGTGTTTGAGCACATAAAGTACTATTTTTCTTGGAAGTTCAACAAGATGCAATCACGATCTGTTGTGACATCTTCAAAATCTCGTTCAGTTGATTACTTTGACACTTTGTTTAAGAAATTTGGTCCACATTTGCCGAAGTTATCGAGCTTCAAAGTTTGAAAAGTCACAAAAGTTGTGTATTTGAGCACATAAAGTACTATTTTTCTTGGAAGTTCAACAAGATGCAATCACGATGTGTTGTGACATCTTCAAAATCTCGTCGAACTGATTAATTTGACACTTTGTTCAAGGAATTTAGTACTCATTTGCCGAAGTTATCGAGCTTCAAAGTTTGAAAAGTCACACAAGTTGTGTGTTTGAGCACATAAAGTACTATTTTTCTTGGAAGTTCAACAAGATGGAATTCTGATGTGTTGTGACATCTTCAAAATCTCGTCGAGCTGATTAATTTGACACTCTGTTTAACAAATTTGGTCCACATTTGCCAAAGTTATCGAGCTTCAAAGTTTGAAAAGTCACAAAAGTTGTGTGTTTGATCACATAAAGTACTATTTTTCTTGGAAGTTCAACAAGATGCAATCACGATCTGTTGTGACATCTTCAAAATCTCGTTGAGTTGATTACTTTGACACTTTGTTTAAGAAATTTGGTCCACATTTGCCGAAGTTATCGAGCTTCAAAGTTTGAAAAGTCACAAAAGTTGTGTGTTTGAGCACATAAAGTACTATTTTTCTTGGAAGTTCAACAAGATGCAATTCTGTTGTGTTGTGACATCTTCAAAATCTCGTCGAGCTGATTAATTTGACACTCTGTTTAACAAATTTGGTCCTCATTTGACGAAGTTATCGAGCTTCAAAATTTGAAAAGTCACACAAGTTGTGTATTTGAGCACATAAAGTACTATTTTTCTTGGAAGTTCAACAAGATGCAATCACGATGTGTTGTGACATCTTCAAAATCTCGTTGAGGTGATTACTTTGACACTTTGTTTAAGAAATTTGGTCCACATTCGCCGAAGTTATCGAGCTTCAAAATTTGAAAAGTCACACAAGTTGTGTATTTGAGCACATAAAGTACTATTTTTCTTGGAAGTTCAACAAGATGTAATCATGATGTGTTGTGACATCTTCAAAATCTCGTTGAGGTGATTAATTTGACACTCTGTTTAACAAATTTGGTCCACATTTGCCGAAGTTAACGAGCTTGAAAGTTTGAAAAGTCACAAAAGTTGTGTGTTTGAGCACATAAAGTACTATTTTTCTTGGAAATTCAACAAGATGCAATCATGAATTGTTGTGTCATTTTAAAGATCTCGTCGAGCTGATTAATTTGACACTTTGGTTAACAAATTTGGTCCACATTTGCCAAAGTTATCGAGCTTCAAAATGTGAAAAGTCACAAAATATGTGTGTTTGAGCACATAAAGTACTATTTTTCTTGGAAGTTCAACAAGATGTAATCATGATGTGTTGTGACATCTTCAAAATCTCGTTGAGGTGATTAATTTGACACTCTGTTTAACAAATTTGGTCCACATTTGCCGAAGTTAACGAGCTTGAAAGTTTGAAAAGTCACAAAAGTTGTGTGTTTGAGCACATAAAGTACTATTTTTCTTGGAAATTCAACAAGATGCAATCATGAATTGTTGTGTCATTTTAAAGATCTCGTCGAGCTGATTAATTTGACACTTTGGTTAACAAATTTGGTCCACATTTGCCAAAGTTATCGAGCTTCAAAATGTGAAAAGTCACAAAATATGTGTGTTTGAGCACATAAAGTACTATTTTTCTTGGAAGTTCAACAAGATGTAATCATGATGTGTTGTGACATCTTCAAAATCTCGTTGAGGTGATTAATTTGACACTTTGTTTAAGAAATTTGGTCCACATTTGCCGAAGTTATCGAGCTTCAAAGTTTGAAAAGTCACAAAAGTTGTGTGTTTGAGCACATAAAGTACTATTTTTCTTGGAAATTCAACAAGATGCAATCATGAATTGTTGTGTCATTTTAAAGATCTCGTCGAGCTGATTAATTTGACACTTTGGTTAACAAATTTGGTCCACATTTGCCAAAGTTATCGAGCTTCAAAATGTGAAAAGTCACAAAATATGTGTGTTTGAGCACATAAAGTACTATTTTTCTTGGAAGTTCAACAAGATGTAATCATGATGTGTTGTGACATCTTCAAAATCTCGTTCAGTTGATTACTTTGACACTTTGTTTAAGAAATTTGGTCCACATTTGCCGAAGTTATCGAGCTTCAAAGTTTGAAAAGTCACAAAAGTTGTGTATTTGAGCACATAAAGTACTATTTTTCTTGGAAGTTCAACAAGATGCAATCACGATGTGTTGTGACATCTTCAAAATCTCGTCGAACTGATTAATTTGACACTTTGTTCAAGGAATTTAGTACTCATTTGCCGAAGTTATCGAGCTTCAAAGTTTGAAAAGTCACACAAGTTGTGTGTTTGAGCACATAAAGTACTATTTTTCTTGGAAGTTCAACAAGATGCAATTCTGATGTGTTGTGTAATGTTAAAGTACTCATCGAGCTGATTAATTTGGCACTCTGTTTAACAAATTTGGTCCTCATTTGCCGAAGTTATCGAGCTTCAAAGTTTGAAAAGTCACACAAGTTGTGTGTTTGAGCACATAAAGTACTATTTTTCTTGGAAGTTCAACAAGATGCAATTCTGATGTGTTGTGTCATGTTAAAGTACTCATCGAGCTGATTAATTTGACACTCTGTTTAACAAATTTGGTCCTCATTTGCCGAAGTTATCGAGCTTCAAAGTTTGAAAAGTCACACAAGTTGTGTGTTTGATCACATAAAGTACTATTTTTCTTGGAAGTTCAACAAGATGCAATCACGATGTGTTGTGACATCTTCAAAATCTCGTCGAACTGATTAATTTGACACTTTGTTCAAGGAATTTAGTACTCATTTGCCGAAGTTATCGAGCTTCAAAGTTTGAAAAGTCACACAAGTTGTGTGTTTGAGCACATAAAGTACTATTTTTCTTGGAAGTTCAACAAGATGGAATTCTGATGTGTTGTGACATCTTCAAAATCTCGTCGAGCTGATTAATTTGACACTCTGTTTAACAAATTTGGTCCACATTTGCCAAAGTTATCGAGCTTCAAAGTTTGAAAAGTCACAAAAGTTGTGTGTTTGATCACATAAAGTACTATTTTTCTTGGAAGTTCAACAAGATGCAATCACGATCTGTTGTGACATCTTCAAAATCTCGTTGAGTTGATTACTTTGACACTTTGTTTAAGAAATTTGGTCCACATTTGCCGAAGTTATCGAGCTTCAAAGTTTGAAAAGTCACAAAAGTTGTGTGTTTGAGCACATAAAGTACTATTTTTCTTGGAAGTTCAACAAGATGCAATTCTGTTGTGTTGTGACATCTTCAAAATCTCGTCGAGCTGATTAATTTGACACTCTGTTTAACAAATTTGGTCCTCATTTGACGAAGTTATCGAGCTTCAAAATTTGAAAAGTCACACAAGTTGTGTATTTGAGCACATAAAGTACTATTTTTCTTGGAAGTTCAACAAGATGCAATCACGATGTGTTGTGACATCTTCAAAATCTCGTTGAGGTGATTACTTTGACACTTTGTTTAAGAAATTTGGTCCACATTCGCCGAAGTTATCGAGCTTCAAAATTTGAAAAGTCACACAAGTTGTGTATTTGAGCACATAAAGTACTATTTTTCTTGGAAATTCAACAAGATGCAATCATGAATTGTTGTGTCATTTTAAAGATCTCGTCGAGCTGATTAATTTGACACTTTGGTTAACAAATTTGGTCCACATTTGCCAAAGTTATCGAGCTTCAAAATGTGAAAAGTCACAAAATATGTGTGTTTGAGCACATAAAGTACTATTTTTCTTGGAAGTTCAACAAGATGTAATCATGATGTGTTGTGACATCTTCAAAATCTCGTTGAGGTGATTAATTTGACACTCTGTTTAACAAATTTGGTCCACATTTGCCGAAGTTAACGAGCTTGAAAGTTTGAAAAGTCACAAAAGTTGTGTGTTTGAGCACATAAAGTACTATTTTTCTTGGAAATTCAACAAGATGCAATCATGAATTGTTGTGTCATTTTAAAGATCTCGTCGAGCTGATTAATTTGACACTTTGGTTAACAAATTTGGTCCACATTTGCCAAAGTTATCGAGCTTCAAAATGTGAAAAGTCACAAAATATGTGTGTTTGAGCACATAAAGTACTATTTTTCTTGGAAGTTCAACAAGATGTAATCATGATGTGTTGTGACATCTTCAAAATCTCGTTGAGGTGATTAATTTGACACTTTGTTTAAGAAATTTGGTCCACATTTGCCGAAGTTATCGAGCTTCAAAGTTTGAAAAGTCACAAAAGTTGTGTGTTTGAGCACATAAAGTACTATTTTTCTTGGAAATTCAACAAGATGCAATCATGAATTGTTGTGTCATTTTAAAGATCTCGTCGAGCTGATTAATTTGACACTTTGGTTAACAAATTTGGTCCACATTTGCCAAAGTTATCGAGCTTCAAAATGTGAAAAGTCACAAAATATGTGTGTTTGAGCACATAAAGTACTATTTTTCTCGGAAGTTCAACAAGATGTAATCATGATGTGTTGTGACATCTTCAAAATCTCGTTCAGTTGATTACTTTGACACTTTGTTTAAGAAATTTGGTCCACATTTGCCGAAGTTATCGAGCTTCAAAGTTTGAAAAGTCACAAAAGTTGTGTATTTGAGCACATAAAGTACTATTTTTCTTGGAAGTTCAACAAGATGCAATCACGATGTGTTGTGACATCTTCAAAATCTCGTCGAACTGATTAATTTGACACTTTGTTCAAGGAATTTAGTACTCATTTGCCGAAGTTATCGAGCTTCAAAGTTTGAAAAGTCACACAAGTTGTGTGTTTGAGCACATAAAGTACTATTTTTCTTGGAAGTTCAACAAGATGCAATTCTGATGTGTTGTGTAATGTTAAAGTACTCATCGAGCTGATTAATTTGGCACTCTGTTTAACAAATTTGGTCCTCATTTGCCGAAGTTATCGAGCTTCAAAGTTTGAAAAGTCACACAAGTTGTGTGTTTGAGCACATAAAGTACTATTTTTCTTGGAAGTTCAACAAGATGCAATTCTGATGTGTTGTGTCATGTTAAAGTACTCATCGAGCTGATTAATTTGACACTCTGTTTAACAAATTTGGTCCTCATTTGCCGAAGTTATCGAGCTTCAAAGTTTGAAAAGTCACACAAGTTGTGTGTTTGAGCACATAAAGTACTATTTTTCTTGGAAGTTCAACAAGATGGAATCACGATGTGTTGTGACATCTTCAAAATCTCGTCGAGCTGATTAATTTGACACTTTGTTCAAGAAATTTGGTCCACATTTGCCAAAGTTATCGAGCTTCAAAGTTTGAAAAGTCACAAAAGTTGTGTGTTTGATCACATAAAGTACTATTTTTCTTGGAAGTTCAACAAGATGCAATCACGATCTGTTGTGACATCTTCAAAATCTCGTTGAGTTGATTACTTTGACACTTTGTTTAAGAAATTTGGTCCACATTTGCCGAAGTTATCGAGCTTCAAAATTTGAAAAGTCACACAAGTTGTGTATTTGAGCACATAAAGTACTATTTTTCTTGGAAGTTCAACAAGATGTAATCATGATGTGTTGTGACATCTTCAAAATCTCGTTGAGGTGATTAATTTGACACTCTGTTTAACAAATTTGGTCCTCATTTGACGAAGTTATCGAGCTTCAAAATTTGAAAAGTCACACAAGTTGTGTATTTGAGCACATAAAGTACTATTTTTCTTGGAAGTTCAACAAGATGCAATTCTGTTGTGTTGTGACATCTTCAAAATCTCGTCGAGCTGATTAATTTGACACTCTGTTTAACAAATTTGGTCCTCATTTGACGAAGTTATCGAGCTTCAAAATTTGAAAAGTCACACAAGTTGTGTATTTGAGCACATAAAGTACTATTTTTCTTGGAAGTTCAACAAGATGCAATCACGATGTGTTGTGACATCTTCAAAATCTCGTTGAGGTGATTACTTTGACACTTTGTTTAAGAAATTTGGTCCACATTTGCCGAAGTTATCGAGCTTCAAAATTTGAAAAGTCACACAAGTTGTGTATTTGAGCACATAAAGTACTATTTTTCTTGGAAGTTCAACAAGATGTAATCATGATGTGTTGTGACATCTTCAAAATCTCGTTGAGGTGATTAATTTGACACTCTGTTTAACAAATTTGGTCCACATTTGCCGAAGTTAACGAGCTTGAAAGTTTGAAAAGTCACAAAAGTTGTGTGTTTGAGCACATAAAGTACTATTTTTCTTGGAAATTCAACAAGATGCAATCATGAATTGTTGTGTCATTTTAAAGATCTCGTCGAGCTGATTAATTTGACACTTTGGTTAACAAATTTGGTCCACATTTGCCAAAGTTATCGAGCTTCAAAATGTGAAAAGTCACAAAATATGTGTGTTTGAGCACATAAAGTACTATTTTTCTTGGAAGTTCAACAAGATGTAATCATGATGTGTTGTGACATCTTCAAAATCTCGTTGAGGTGATTAATTTGACACTCTGTTTAACAAATTTGGTCCACATTTGCCGAAGTTAACGAGCTTGAAAGTTTGAAAAGTCACAAAAGTTGTGTGTTTGAGCACATAAAGTACTATTTTTCTTGGAAATTCAACAAGATGCAATCATGAATTGTTGTGTCATTTTAAAGATCTCGTCGAGCTGATTAATTTGACACTTTGGTTAACAAATTTGGTCCACATTTGCCAAAGTTATCGAGCTTCAAAATGTGAAAAGTCACAAAATAAGTGTGTTTGAGCACATAAAGTACTATTTTTCTTGGAAGTTCAACAAGATGTAATCATGATGTGTTGTGACATCTTCAAAATCTCGTTGAGGTGATTAATTTGACACTTTGTTTAAGAAATTTGGTCCACATTTGCCGAAGTTATCGAGCTTCAAAGTTTGAAAAGTCACAAAAGTTGTGTGTTTGAGCACATAAAGTACTATTTTTCTTGGAAATTCAACAAGATGCAATCATGAATTGTTGTGTCATTTTAAAGATCTCGTCGAGCTGATTAATTTGACACTTTGGTTAACAAATTTGGTCCACATTTGCCAAAGTAATCGAGCTTCAAAATGTGAAAAGTCACAAAATATGTGTGTTTGAGCACATAAAGTACTATTTTTCTTGGAAGTTCAACAAGATGTAATCATGATGTGTTGTGACATCTTCAAAATCTCGTTCAGTTGATTACTTTGACACTTTGTTTAAGAAATTTGGTCCACATTTGCCGAAGTTATCGAGCTTCAAAGTTTGAAAAGTCACAAAAGTTGTGTATTTGAGCACATAAAGTACTATTTTTCTTGGAAGTTCAACAAGATGCAATCACGATGTGTTGTGACATCTTCAAAATCTCGTCGAACTGATTAATTTGACACTTTGTTCAAGGAATTTAGTACTCATTTGCCGAAGTTATCGAGCTTCAAAGTTTGAAAAGTCACACAAGTTGTGTGTTTGAGCACATAAAGTACTATTTTTCTTGGAAGTTCAACAAGATGGAATTCTGATGTGTTGTGACATCTTCAAAATCTCGTCGAGCTGATTAATTTGACACTCTGTTTAACAAATTTGGTCCACATTTGCCAAAGTTATCGAGCTTCAAAATTGGAAAAGTCACAAAAGTTGTGTGTTTGAGCACATAAAGTACTATTTTTCTTGGAAGTTCAACAAGATGTAATAATGATGTGTTGTGACATCTTCAAAATCTCGTTCAGTTGATTACTTTGACACTTTGTTTAAGAAATTTGGTCCACATTTGCCGAAGTTATCGAGCTTCAAAGTTTGAAAAGTCACAAAAGTTGTGTGTTTGAGCATATAAAGTACTATTTTTCTTGGAAGTTCAACAAGATGCAATTCTGATGTGTTGTGTCATGTTAAAGTACTCATCGAGCTGATTAATTTGGCACTCTGTTTAACAAATTTGGTCCTCATTTGCCGAAGTTATCGAGCTTCAAAGTTTGAAAAGTCACACAAGTTGTGTGTTTGAGCACATATAGTACTATTTTTCTTGGAAGTTCAACAAGATGGAATTCTGATGTGTTGTGACATCTTCAAAATCTCGTCGAGCTGATTAATTTGACACTTTGGTTAACAAATTTGGTCCACATTTGCCAAAGTAATCGAGCTTCAAAATGTGAAAAGTCACAAAATATGTGTGTTTGAGCACATAAAGTACTATTTTTCTTGGAAGTTCAACAAGATGTAATCATGATGTGTTGTGACATCTTCAAAATCTCGTTCAGTTGATTACTTTGACACTTTGTTTAAGAAATTTGGTCCACATTTGCCGAAGTTATCGAGCTTCAAAGTTTGAAAAGTCACAAAAGTTGTGTATTTGAGCACATAAAGTACTATTTTTCTTGGAAGTTCAACAAGATGCAATCACGATGTGTTGTGACATCTTCAAAATCTCGTCGAACTGATTAATTTGACACTTTGTTCAAGGAATTTAGTACTCATTTGCCGAAGTTATCGAGCTTCAAAGTTTGAAAAGTCACACAAGTTGTGTATTTGAGCACATAAAGTACTATTTTTCTTGGAAGTTCAACAAGATGCAATCACGATGTGTTGTGACATCTTCAAAATCTCGTTGAGTTGATTACTTTGACACTTTGTTTAAGAAATTTGGTCTACATTTGCCAAAGTTATCGAGCTTCAAAATGTGAAAAGTCACAAAATATGTGTGTTTGAGCACATAAAGTACTATTTTTCTTGGAAATTCAACTAGATGCAATCATGATGTGTTGTGACATATTCAAAATCTCGTCGAGCTGATTAATTTGACACTTTGTTTAACAAATTTGTTCTTCATTTGCCGAAGCTATCGAGCTTCAAAGTTTGAAAAGTCACAAAACTTGTGTGTTTGAGCACATAAAGTACTATTTTTCTTGGAAGTTCAACAAGATGCAATTCTGATGTGTTGTGACATCTTCAAAATCTCGTCGAGCTGATTAATTTGACACTTTGTTCAAGAAATTTGGTCCACATTTGCCGAAGTTATCGAGCTTCAAAGTTTGAAAAGTCACAAAAGTTGTGTATTTGAGCACATAAAGTACTATTTTTCTTGGAAGTTCAACAAGATGCAATCACGATGTGTTGTGACATCTTCAAAATCTCGTTGAGGTGATTACTTTGACACTTTGTTTAAGAAATTTGGTCCACATTTGCCGAAGTTATCGAGCTTCAAAGTTTGAAAAGTCACACAAGTTGTGTGTTTGAGCACATAAAGTACTATTTTTCTTGGAAGTTCAACAAGATGTAATAATGATGTGTTGTGATATCTTCAAAATCTCGTTCAGTTGATTACTTTGACACTTTGTTTAAGAAATTTGGTCCACATTTGCCGAAGTTATCGAGCTTCAAAGTTTGAAAAGTCACACAAGTTGTGTGTTTGAGCACATAAAGTACTATTTTTCTTGGAAGTTCAACAAGATGCAATTCTGATGTGTTGTGTCATGTTAAAGTACTCATCGAGCTGATTAATTTGACACTCTGTTTAACAAATTTGGTCCTCATTTGCCGAAGTTATCGAGCTTCAAAGTTTGAAAAGTCACAAAAGTTGTGTGTTTGAGCACATAAAGTACTATTTTTCTTGGAAGTTCAACAAGATGCAATCACGATCTGTTGTGACATCTTCAAAATCTTGTTGAATTGATTACTTTGACACTTTGTTTAAGAAATTTGGTCCACATTTGCCGAAGTTATCGAGCTTCAAAGTTTGAAAAGTCACAAAAGTTGTGTGTTTGAGCACATAAACTACTATTTTTCTTGGAAGTTCAACAAGATGCAATCACGGTCTGTTGTGACATCTTCAAAATCTTGTTGAATTGATTACTTTGACACTTTGTTTAAGAAATTTGGTCCACATTTGCCGAAGTTATCGAGCTTCAAAGTTTGAAAAGTCACAAAAGTTGTGTATTTGAGCACATAAAGTACTATTTTTCTTGGAAGTTCAACAAGATGCAATCACGATGTGTTGTGACATCTTCAAAATCTCGTCGAGCTGATTAATTTGACACTCTGTTTAACAAATTTGGTCCACATTTGCCAAAGTTATCGAGCTTCAAAATTGGAAAAGTCACAAAAGTTGTGTGTTTGAGCACATAAAGTACTATTTTTCTTGGAAGTTCAACAAGATGTAATAATGACGTGTTGTGACATCTTCAAAATCTCGTTCAGTTGATTACTTTGACATTTTGTTTAAGAAATTTGGTCCACATTTGCCGAAGTTATCGAGCTTCAAAGTTTGAAAAGTAACAAAAGTTGTGTATTTGAGCACATAAAGTACTATTTTTCTTGGAAGTTCAACAAGATGCAATCACGATGTGTTGTGACATCTTCAAAATCTCGTTGAGGTGATTACTTTGACACTTTGTTTAAGAAATTTGGTCCACATTTGCCGAAGTTATCGAGCTTCAAAGTTTGAAAAGTCACACAAGTTGTGTGTTTGAGCACATAAAGTACTATTTTTCTTGGAAGTTCAACAAGATGCAATTCTGATGTGTTGTGTCATGTTAAAGTACTCATCGAGCTGATTAATTTGACACTCTGTTTAACAAATTTGGTCCTCATTTGCCGAAGTTATCGAGCTTCAAAGTTTGAAAAGTCACACAAGTTGTGTATTTGAGCACATAAAGTACTATTTTTCTTGGAAGTTCAACAAGATGCAATCACGATGTGTTGTGACATCTTCAAAATCTCGTTGAGGTGATTAATTTGACACTTTGTTCAAGAAATTTGGGCCACATTTGCCGAAGTTATCGAGCTTCAAAGTTTGAAAAGTCACAAAAGTTGTGTGTTTGAGCACATAAAGTACTATTTTTCTTGGAAGTTCAACAAGATGCAATCACGATCTGTTGTGACATCTTCAAAATCTTGTTGAATTGATTACTTTGACACTTTGTTTAAGAAATTTGGTCCACATTTGCCGAAGTTATCGAGCTTCAAAGTTTGAAAAGTCACAAAAGTTGTGTGTTTGAGCACATAAACTACTATTTTTCTTGGAAGTTCAACAAGATGCAATCACGGTCTGTTGTGACATCTTCAAAATCTTGTTGAATTGATTACTTTGACACTTTGTTTAAGAAATTTGGTCCACATTTGCCGAAGTTATCGAGCTTCAAAGTTTGAAAAGTCACAAAAGTTGTGTATTTGAGCACATAAAGTACTATTTTTCTTGGAAGTTCAACAAGATGCAATCACGATGTGTTGTGACATCTTCAAAATCTCGTTCAGTTGATTACTTTGACACTTTGTTTAAGAAATTTGGTCCACATTTGCCGAAGTTATCGAGCTTCAAAGTTTGAAAAGTCACACAAGTTGTGTGTTTGAGCACATAAAGTACTATTTTTCTTGGAAGTTCAACAAGATGTAATCATGATGTGTTGTGACATCTTCAAAATCTCGTTGAGGTGATTACTTTGACACTTTGTTTAAGAAATTTGGTCCACATTTGCCGAAGTTATCGAGCTTCAAAATTTGAAAAGTCACAAAAGTTGTGTATTTGAGCACATAAAGTACTATTTTTCTTGGAAGTTCAACAAGATGCAATCACGATGTGTTGTGACATCTTCAAAATCTCGTCGAACTGATTAATTTGACACTTTGTTCAAGGAATTTAGTACTCATTTGCCGAAGTTATCGAGCTTCAAAGTTTGAAAAGTCACACAAGTTGTGTATTTGTGCACATAAAGTACTATTTTTCTTGGAAGTTCAACAAGATGCAATCACGATGTGTTGTGACATCTTCAAAATCTCGTTGAGGTGATTACTTTGACACTTTGTTTAAGAAATTTGGTCCACATTTGCCGAAGTTATCGAGCTTCAAAGTTTGAAAAGTCACAAAAGTTGTGTATTTGAGCACATAAAGTACTATTTTTCTTGGAAGTTCAACAAGATGCAATCACGATCTGTTGTGACATCTTCAAAATCTCGTTGAGGTGATTACTTTGACACTTTGTTTAAGAAATTTGGTCCACATTTGCCGAAGTTATCGAGCTTCAAAATTTGAAAAGTCACACAAGTTGTGTATTTGAGCACATAAAGTACTATTTTTCTTGGAAGTTCAACAAGATGCAATTCTGATGTGTTGTGTCATGTTAAAGTACTCGTCGAGCTGATTAATTTGACACTCTGTTTAACAAATTTGGTCCTCAATTGACGAAGTTATCGAGCTTCAAAGTTTGAAAAGTCACAAAAGTTGTGTGTTTGAGCACATAAACTACTATTTTTCTTGGAAGTTCAACAAGATGCAATCACGATCTGTTGTGACATCTTCAAAATCTTGTTGAATTGATTACTTTGACACTTTGTTTAAGAAATTTGGTCCACATTTGCCGAAGTTATCGAGCTTCAAAGTTTGAAAAGTCACAAAAGTTGTGTATTTGAGCACATAAAGTACTATTTTTCTTGGAAGTTCAACAAGATGCAATTCTGATGTGTTGTGTCATGTTAAAGTACTCATCGAGCTGATTAATTTGACACTCTGTTTAACAAATTTGGTCCTCATTTGCCGAAGTTATCGAGCTTCAAAGTTTGAAAAGTCACACAAGTTGTGTGTTTGAGCACATAAAGTACTATTTTTCTTGGAAGTTCAACAAGATGGAATTCTGATGTGTTGTGACATCTTCAAAATCTCGTCGAGCTGATTAATTTGACACTCTGTTTAACAAATTTGGTCCACATTTGCCAAAGTTATCGAGCTTCAAAATTGGAAAAGTCACAAAAGTTGTGTGTTTGAGCACATAAAGTACTATTTTTCTTGGAAGTTCAACAAGATGCAATCACGATGTGTTGTGACATCTTCAAAATCTCGTTGAGTTGATTACTTTGACACTTTGTTTAAGAAATTTGGTCCACATTTGCCGAAGTTATCGAGCTTCAAAGTTTGAAAAGTCACAAAAGTTGTGTATTTGAGCACATAAAGTACTATTTTTCTTGGAAGTTCAACAAGATGCAATCACGATGTGTTGTGACATCTTCAAAATCTCGTCGAACTGATTAATTTGACACTTTGTTCAAGGAATTTAGTACTCATTTGCCGAAGTTATCGAGCTTCAAAGTTTGAAAAGTCACACAAGTTGTGTGTTTGAGCACATAAAGTACTATTTTTCTTGGAAGTTCAACAAGATGCAATTCTGATGTGTTGTGTCATGTTAAAGTACTCATCGAGCTGATTAATTTGACACTCTGTTTAACAAATTTGGTCCTCATTTGCCGAAGTTATCGAGCTTCAAAGTTTGAAAAGTCACACAAGTTGTGTATTTGTGCACATAAAGTACTATTTTTCTTGGAAGTTCAACAAGATGCAATCACGATGTGTTGTGACATCTTCAAAATCTCGTTGAGGTGATTACTTTGACACTTTGTTTAAGAAATTTGGTCCACATTTGCCGAAGTTATCGAGCTTCAAAGTTTGAAAAGTCACACAAGTTGTGTGTTTGAGCACATAAAGTACTATTTTTCTTGGAAGTTCAACAAGATGCAATTCTGATGTGTTGTGTCATGTTAAAGTACTCATCGAGCTGATTAATTTGACACTCTGTTTAACAAATTTGGTCCTCATTTGCCGAAGTTATCGAGCTTCAAAGTTTGAAAAGTCACACAAGTTGTGTATTTGAGCACATAAAGTACTATTTTTCTTGGAAGTTCAACAAGATGCAATCACGATGTGTTGTGACATCTTCAAAATCTCGTTGAGGTGATTAATTTGACACTTTGTTCAAGAAATTTGGGCCACATTTGCCGAAGTTATCGAGCTTCAAAGTTTGAAAAGTCACACAAGTTGTGTATTTGAGCACATAAAGTACTATTTTTCTTGGAAGTTCAACAAGATGCAATCACGATGTGTTGTGACATCTTCAAAATCTCGTTGAGGTGATTAATTTGACACTTTGTTCAAGAAATTTGGGCCACATTTGCCGAAGTTATCGAGCTTCAAAGTTTGAAAAGTCACACAAGTTGTGTATTTGTGCACATAAAGTACTATTTTTCTTGGAAGTTCAACAAGATGCAATCACGATGTGTTGTGACATCTTCAAAATCTCGTTGAGGTGATTACTTTGACACTTTGTTTAAGAAATTTGGTCCACATTTGCCGAAGTTATCGAGCTTCAAAGTTTGAAAAGTCACAAAAGTTGTGTATTTGAGCACATAAAGTACTATTTTTCTTGGAAGTTCAACAAGATGCAATCACGATCTGTTGTGACATCTTCAAAATCTCGTTGAGGTGATTACTTTGACACTTTGTTTAAGAAATTTGGTCCACATTTGCCGAAGTTATCGAGCTTCAAAATTTGAAAAGTCACACAAGTTGTGTATTTGAGCACATAAAGTACTATTTTTCTTGGAAGTTCAACAAGATGCAATTCTGATGTGTTGTGTCATGTTAAAGTACTCGTCGAGCTGATTAATTTGACACTCTGTTTAACAAATTTGGTCCTCAATTGACGAAGTTATCGAGCTTCAAAGTTTGAAAAGTCACAAAAGTTGTGTGTTTGAGCACATAAACTACTATTTTTCTTGGAAGTTCAACAAGATGCAATCACGATCTGTTGTGACATCTTCAAAATCTTGTTGAATTGATTACTTTGACACTTTGTTTAAGAAATTTGGTCCACATTTGCCGAAGTTATCGAGCTTCAAAGTTTGACAAGTCACAAAAGTTGTGTATTTGAGCACATAAAGTACTATTTTTCTTGGAAGTTCAACAAGATGCAATTCTGATGTGTTGTGTCATGTTAAAGTACTCATCGAGCTGATTAATTTGACACTCTGTTTAACAAATTTGGTCCTCATTTGCCGAAGTTATCGAGCTTCAAAGTTTGAAAAGTCACACAAGTTGTGTGTTTGAGCACATAAAGTACTATTTTTCTTGGAAGTTCAACAAGATGGAATTCTGATGTGTTGTGACATCTTCAAAATCTCGTCGAGCTGATTAATTTGACACTCTGTTTAACAAATTTGGTCCACATTTGCCAAAGTTATCGAGCTTCAAAATTGGAAAAGTCACAAAAGTTGTGTGTTTGAGCACATAAAGTACTATTTTTCTTGGAAGTTCAACAAGATGCAATCACGATGTGTTGTGACATCTTCAAAATCTCGTTGAGTTGATTACTTTGACACTTTGTTTAAGAAATTTGGTCCACATTTGCCGAAGTTATCGAGCTTCAAAGTTTGAAAAGTCACAAAAGTTGTGTATTTGAGCACATAAAGTACTATTTTTCTTGGAAGTTCAACAAGATGCAATCACGATGTGTTGTGACATCTTCAAAATCTCGTCGAACTGATTAATTTGACACTTTGTTCAAGGAATTTAGTACTCATTTGCCGAAGTTATCGAGCTTCAAAGTTTGAAAAGTCACACAAGTTGTGTGTTTGAGCACATAAAGTACTATTTTTCTTGGAAGTTCAACAAGATGCAATTCTGATGTGTTGTGTCATGTTAAAGTACTCATCGAGCTGATTAATTTGACACTCTGTTTAACAAATTTGGTCCTCATTTGCCGAAGTTATCGAGCTTCAAAGTTTGAAAAGTCACACAAGTTGTGTATTTGTGCACATAAAGTACTATTTTTCTTGGAAGTTCAACAAGATGCAATCACGATGTGTTGTGACATCTTCAAAATCTCGTTGAGGTGATTAATTTGACACTTTGTTCAAGAAATTTGGGCCACATTTGCCGAAGTTATCGAGCTTCAAAGTTTGAAAAGTCACACAAGTTGTGTATTTGAGCACATAAAGTACTATTTTTCTTGGAAGTTCAACAAGATGCAATTCTGATGTGTTGTGTCATGTTAAAGTACTCGTCGAGCTGATTAATTTGACACTCTGTTTAACAAATTTGGTCCTCAATTGACGAAGTTATCGAGCTTCAAAGTTTGAAAAGTCACAAAAGTTGTGTGTTTGAGCACATAAACTACTATTTTTCTTGGAAGTTCAACAAGATGCAATCACGATCTGTTGTGACATCTTCAAAATCTTGTTGAATTGATTACTTTGACACTTTGTTTAAGAAATTTGGTCCACATTTGCCGAAGTTATCGAGCTTCAAAGTTTGACAAGTCACAAAAGTTGTGTATTTGAGCACATAAAGTACTATTTTTCTTGGAAGTTCAACAAGATGCAATTCTGATGTGTTGTGTCATGTTAAAGTACTCATCGAGCTGATTAATTTGACACTCTGTTTAACAAATTTGGTCCTCATTTGCCGAAGTTATCGAGCTTCAAAGTTTGAAAAGTCACACAAGTTGTGTGTTTGAGCACATAAAGTACTATTTTTCTTGGAAGTTCAACAAGATGGAATTCTGATGTGTTGTGACATCTTCAAAATCTCGTCGAGCTGATTAATTTGACACTCTGTTTAACAAATTTGGTCCACATTTGCCAAAGTTATCGAGCTTCAAAATTGGAAAAGTCACAAAAGTTGTGTGTTTGAGCACATAAAGTACTATTTTTCTTGGAAGTTCAACAAGATGCAATCACGATGTGTTGTGACATCTTCAAAATCTCGTTGAGTTGATTACTTTGACACTTTGTTTAAGAAATTTGGTCCACATTTGCCGAAGTTATCGAGCTTCAAAGTTTGAAAAGTCACAAAAGTTGTGTATTTGAGCACATAAAGTACTATTTTTCTTGGAAGTTCAACAAGATGCAATCACGATGTGTTGTGACATCTTCAAAATCTCGTCGAACTGATTAATTTGACACTTTGTTCAAGGAATTTAGTACTCATTTGCCGAAGTTATCGAGCTTCAAAGTTTGAAAAGTCACACAAGTTGTGTGTTTGAGCACATAAAGTACTATTTTTCTTGGAAGTTCAACAAGATGCAATTCTGATGTGTTGTGTCATGTTAAAGTACTCATCGAGCTGATTAATTTGACACTCTGTTTAACAAATTTGGTCCTCATTTGCCGAAGTTATCGAGCTTCAAAGTTTGAAAAGTCACACAAGTTGTGTATTTGTGCACATAAAGTACTATTTTTCTTGGAAGTTCAACAAGATGCAATCACGATGTGTTGTGACATCTTCAAAATCTCGTTGAGGTGATTAATTTGACACTTTGTTCAAGAAATTTGGGCCACATTTGCCGAAGTTATCGAGCTTCAAAGTTTGAAAAGTCACACAAGTTGTGTATTTGAGCACATAAAGTACTATTTTTCTTGGAAGTTCAACAAGATGCAATCACGATGTGTTGTGACATCTTCAAAATCTCGTTGAGGTGATTAATTTGACACTTTGTTCAAGAAATTTGGGCCACATTTGCCGAAGTTATCGAGCTTCAAAGTTTGAAAAGTCACACAAGTTGTGTATTTGTGCACATAAAGTACTATTTTTCTTGGAAGTTCAACAAGATGCAATCACGATGTGTTGTGACATCTTCAAAATCTCGTTGAGGTGATTACTTTGACACTTTGTTTAAGAAATTTGGTCCACATTTGCCGAAGTTATCGAGCTTCAAAGTTTGAAAAGTCACAAAAGTTGTGTATTTGAGCACATAAAGTACTATTTTTCTTGGAAGTTCAACAAGATGCAATCACGATCTGTTGTGACATCTTCAAAATCTCGTTGAGGTGATTACTTTGACACTTTGTTTAAGAAATTTGGTCCACATTTGCCGAAGTTATCGAGCTTCAAAATTTGAAAAGTCACACAAGTTGTGTATTTGAGCACATAAAGTACTATTTTTCTTGGAAGTTCAACAAGATGCAATTCTGATGTGTTGTGTCATGTTAAAGTACTCGTCGAGCTGATTAATTTGACACTCTGTTTAACAAATTTGGTCCTCAATTGACGAAGTTATCGAGCTTCAAAGTTTGAAAAGTCACAAAAGTTGTGTGTTTGAGCACATAAACTACTATTTTTCTTGGAAGTTCAACAAGATGCAATCACGATCTGTTGTGACATCTTCAAAATCTTGTTGAATTGATTACTTTGACACTTTGTTTAAGAAATTTGGTCCACATTTGCCGAAGTTATCGAGCTTCAAAGTTTGACAAGTCACAAAAGTTGTGTATTTGAGCACATAAAGTACTATTTTTCTTGGAAGTTCAACAAGATGCAATTCTGATGTGTTGTGTCATGTTAAAGTACTCATCGAGCTGATTAATTTGACACTCTGTTTAACAAATTTGGTCCTCATTTGCCGAAGTTATCGAGCTTCAAAGTTTGAAAAGTCACACAAGTTGTGTGTTTGAGCACATAAAGTACTATTTTTCTTGGAAGTTCAACAAGATGGAATTCTGATGTGTTGTGACATCTTCAAAATCTCGTCGAGCTGATTAATTTGACACTCTGTTTAACAAATTTGGTCCACATTTGCCAAAGTTATCGAGCTTCAAAATTGGAAAAGTCACAAAAGTTGTGTGTTTGAGCACATAAAGTACTATTTTTCTTGGAAGTTCAACAAGATGCAATCACGATGTGTTGTGACATCTTCAAAATCTCGTTGAGTTGATTACTTTGACACTTTGTTTAAGAAATTTGGTCCACATTTGCCGAAGTTATCGAGCTTCAAAGTTTGAAAAGTCACAAAAGTTGTGTATTTGAGCACATAAAGTACTATTTTTCTTGGAAGTTCAACAAGATGCAATCACGATGTGTTGTGACATCTTCAAAATCTCGTCGAACTGATTAATTTGACACTTTGTTCAAGGAATTTAGTACTCATTTGCCGAAGTTATCGAGCTTCAAAGTTTGAAAAGTCACACAAGTTGTGTGTTTGAGCACATAAAGTACTATTTTTCTTGGAAGTTCAACAAGATGCAATTCTGATGTGTTGTGTCATGTTAAAGTACTCATCGAGCTGATTAATTTGACACTCTGTTTAACAAATTTGGTCCTCATTTGCCGAAGTTATCGAGCTTCAAAGTTTGAAAAGTCACACAAGTTGTGTATTTGTGCACATAAAGTACTATTTTTCTTGGAAGTTCAACAAGATGCAATCACGATGTGTTGTGACATCTTCAAAATCTCGTTGAGGTGATTACTTTGACACTTTGTTTAAGAAATTTGGTCCACATTTGCCGAAGTTATCGAGCTTCAAAGTTTGAAAAGTCACACAAGTTGTGTGTTTGAGCACATAAAGTACTATTTTTCTTGGAAGTTCAACAAGATGCAATTCTGATGTGTTGTGTCATGTTAAAGTACTCATCGAGCTGATTAATTTGACACTCTGTTTAACAAATTTGGTCCTCATTTGCCGAAGTTATCGAGCTTCAAAGTTTGAAAAGTCACACAAGTTGTGTATTTGAGCACATAAAGTACTATTTTTCTTGGAAGTTCAACAAGATGCAATCACGATGTGTTGTGACATCTTCAAAATCTCGTTGAGGTGATTAATTTGACACTTTGTTCAAGAAATTTGGGCCACATTTGCCGAAGTTATCGAGCTTCAAAGTTTGAAAAGTCACAAAAGTTGTGTGTTTGAGCACATAAAGTACTATTTTTCTTGGAAGTTCAACAAGATGCAATCACGATCTGTTGTGACATCTTCAAAATCTTGTTGAATTGATTACTTTGACACTTTGTTTAAGAAATTTGGTCCACATTTGCCGAAGTTATCGAGCTTCAAAGTTTGAAAAGTCACAAAAGTTGTGTGTTTGAGCACATAAACTACTATTTTTCTTGGAAGTTCAACAAGATGCAATCACGGTCTGTTGTGACATCTTCAAAATCTTGTTGAATTGATTACTTTGACACTTTGTTTAAGAAATTTGGTCCACATTTGCCGAAGTTATCGAGCTTCAAAGTTTGAAAAGTCACAAAAGTTGTGTATTTGAGCACATAAAGTACTATTTTTCTTGGAAGTTCAACAAGATGCAATCACGATGTGTTGTGACATCTTCAAAATCTCGTTCAGTTGATTACTTTGACACTTTGTTTAAGAAATTTGGTCCACATTTGCCGAAGTTATCGAGCTTCAAAGTTTGAAAAGTCACACAAGTTGTGTATTTGAGCACATAAAGTACTATTTTTCTTGGAAGTTCAACAAGATGCAATTCTGATGTGTTGTGACATCTTTAAAATCTCGTCGAGCTGATTAATTTGACACTTTGTTCAAGAAATTTGGTCCACATTTGCCGAAGTTATCGAGCTTCAAAGTTTGAAAAGTCACACAAGTTGTGTGTTTGAGCACATAAAGTACTATTTTTCTTGGAAGTTCAACAAGATGCAATCACGATGTGTTGTGACATCTTCAAAATCTCGTCGAGCTGATTAATTTGACACTTTGTTCAAGAAATTTGGTCCACATTTGCCGAAGTTATCGAGCTTCAAAGTTTGAAAAGTCACACAAGTTGTGTGTTTGAGCACATAAAGTACTATTTTTCTTGGAAGTTCAACAAGATGGAATTCTGATGTGTTGTGACATCTTCAAAATCTCGTCGAGCTGATTAATTTGACACTCTGTTTAACAAATTTGGTCCACATTTGCCAAAGTTATCGAGCTTCAAAATTGGAAAAGTCACAAAAGTTGTGTGTTTGAGCACATATAGTACTATTTTTCTTGGAAGTTCAACAAGATGCAATCACGATGTGTTGTGACATCTTCAAAATCTCGTTGAGTTGATTACTTTGACACTTTGTTTAAGAAATTTGGTCCACATTTGCCGAAGTTATCGAGCTTCAAAGTTTGAAAAGTCACAAAAGTTGTGTATTTGAGCACATAAAGTACTATTTTTCTTGGAAGTTCAACAAGATGCAATCACGATGTGTTGTGACATCTTCAAAATCTCGTCGAACTGATTAATTTGACACTTTGTTCAAGGAATTTAGTACTCATTTGCCGAAGTTATCGAGCTTCAAAGTTTGAAAAGTCACACAAGTTGTGTGTTTGAGCACATAAAGTACTATTTTTCTTGGAAGTTCAACAAGATGCAATCACGATCTGTTGTGACATCTTCAAAATCTTGTTGAATTGATTACTTTGACACTTTGTTTAAGAAATTTGGTCCACATTTGCCGAAGTTATCGAGCTTCAAAGTTTGACAAGTCACAAAAGTTGTGTATTTGAGCACATAAAGTACTATTTTTCTTGGAAGTTCAACAAGATGCAATTCTGATGTGTTGTGTCATGTTAAAGTACTCATCGAGCTGATTAATTTGACACTCTGTTTAACAAATTTGGTCCTCAATTGCCGAAGTTATCGAGCTTCAAAGTTTGAAAAGTCACACAAGTTGTGTGTTTGAGCACATAAAGTACTATTTTTCTTGGAAGTTCAACAAGATGGAATTCTGATGTGTTGTGACATCTTCAAAATCTCGTCGAGCTGATTAATTTGACACTCTGTTTAACAAATTTGGTCCACATTTGCCAAAGTTATCGAGCTTCAAAATTGGAAAAGTCACAAAAGTTGTGTGTTTGAGCACATAAAGTACTATTTTTCTTGGAAGTTCAACAAGATGCAATCACGATGTGTTGTGACATCTTCAAAATCTCGTTGAGTTGATTACTTTGACACTTTGTTTAAGAAATTTGGTCCACATTTGCCGAAGTTATCGAGCTTCAAAGTTTGAAAAGTCACAAAAGTTGTGTATTTGAGCACATAAAGTACTATTTTTCTTGGAAGTTCAACAAGATGCAATCACGATGTGTTGTGACATCTTCAAAATCTCGTCGAACTGATTAATTTGACACTTTGTTCAAGGAATTTAGTACTCATTTGCCGAAGTTATCGAGCTTCAAAGTTTGAAAAGTCACACAAGTTGTGTGTTTGAGCACATAAAGTACTATTTTTCTTGGAAGTTCAACAAGATGCAATTCTGATGTGTTGTGTCATGTTAAAGTACTCATCGAGCTGATTAATTTGACACTCTGTTTAACAAATTTGGTCCTCATTTGCCGAAGTTATCGAGCTTCAAAGTTTGAAAAGTCACACAAGTTGTGTATTTGTGCACATAAAGTACTATTTTTCTTGGAAGTTCAACAAGATGCAATCACGATGTGTTGTGACATCTTCAAAATCTCGTTGAGGTGATTACTTTGACACTTTGTTTAAGAAATTTGGTCCACATTTGCCGAAGTTATCGAGCTTCAAAGTTTGAAAAGTCACACAAGTTGTGTGTTTGAGCACATAAAGTACTATTTTTCTTGGAAGTTCAACAAGATGCAATTCTGATGTGTTGTGTCATGTTAAAGTACTCATCGAGCTGATTAATTTGACACTCTGTTTAACAAATTTGGTCCTCATTTGCCGAAGTTATCGAGCTTCAAAGTTTGAAAAGTCACACAAGTTGTGTATTTGAGCACATAAAGTACTATTTTTCTTGGAAGTTCAACAAGATGCAATCACGATGTGTTGTGACATCTTCAAAATCTCGTTGAGGTGATTAATTTGACACTTTGTTCAAGAAATTTGGGCCACATTTGCCGAAGTTATCGAGCTTCAAAGTTTGAAAAGTCACACAAGTTGTGTATTTGAGCACATAAAGTACTATTTTTCTTGGAAGTTCAACAAGATGCAATCACGATGTGTTGTGACATCTTCAAAATCTCGTTGAGGTGATTAATTTGACACTTTGTTCAAGAAATTTGGGCCACATTTGCCGAAGTTATCGAGCTTCAAAGTTTGAAAAGTCACAAAAGTTGTGTGTTTGAGCACATAAAGTACTATTTTTCTTGGAAGTTCAACAAGATGCAATCACGATCTGTTGTGACATCTTCAAAATCTTGTTGAATTGATTACTTTGACACTTTGTTTAAGAAATTTGGTCCACATTTGCCGAAGTTATCGAGCTTCAAAGTTTGAAAAGTCACAAAAGTTGTGTGTTTGAGCACATAAACTACTATTTTTCTTGGAAGTTCAACAAGATGCAATCACGGTCTGTTGTGACATCTTCAAAATCTTGTTGAATTGATTACTTTGACACTTTGTTTAAGAAATTTGGTCCACATTTGCCGAAGTTATCGAGCTTCAAAGTTTGAAAAGTCACAAAAGTTGTGTATTTGAGCACATAAAGTACTATTTTTCTTGGAAGTTCAACAAGATGCAATCACGATGTGTTGTGACATCTTCAAAATCTCGTTCAGTTGATTACTTTGACACTTTGTTTAAGAAATTTGGTCCACATTTGCCGAAGTTATCGAGCTTCAAAGTTTGAAAAGTCACACAAGTTGTGTATTTGAGCACATAAAGTACTATTTTTCTTGGAAGTTCAACAAGATGCAATCACGATGTGTTGTGACATCTTCAAAATCTCGTCGAACTGATTAATTTGACACTTTGTTCAAGGAATTTAGTACTCATTTGCCGAAGTTATCGAGCTTCAAAGTTTGAAAAGTCACACAAGTTGTGCGTTTGAGCACATAAAGTACTATTTTTCTTGGAAGTTCAACAAGATGCAATTCTGATGTGTTGTGACATCTTCAAAATCTCGTCGAGCTGATTAATTTGACACTTTGTTCAAGAAATTTGGTCCACATTTGCCGAAGTTATCGAGCTTCAAAGTTTGAAAAGTCACACAAGTTGTGTGTTTGAGCACATAAAGTACTATTTTTCTTGGAAGTTCAACAAGATGCAATCACGATGTGTTGTGACATCTTCAAAATCTCGTCGAGCTGATTAATTTGACACTTTGTTCAAGAAATTTGGTCCACATTTGCCGAAGTTATCGAGCTTCAAAGTTTGAAAAGTCAAACAAGTTGTGTGTTTGAGCACATAAAGTACTATTTTTCTTGGAAGTTCAACAAGATGGAATTCTGATGTGTTGTGACATCTTCAAAATCTCGTCGAGCTGATTAATTTGACACTCTGTTTAACAAATTTGGTCCACATTTGCCAAAGTTATCGAGCTTCAAAATTGGAAAAGTCACAAAAGTTGTGTGTTTGAGCACATATAGTACTATTTTTCTTGGAAGTTCAACAAGATGCAATCACGATGTGTTGTGACATCTTCAAAATCTCGTTGAGTTGATTACTTTGACACTTTGTTTAAGAAATTTGGTCCACATTTGCCGAAGTTATCGAGCTTCAAAGTTTGAAAAGTCACAAAAGTTGTGTATTTGAGCACATAAAGTACTATTTTTCTTGGAAGTTCAACAAGATGCAATCACGATGTGTTGTGACATCTTCAAAATCTCGTCGAACTGATTAATTTGACACTTTGTTCAAGGAATTTAGTACTCATTTGCCGAAGTTATCGAGCTTGAAAGTTTGAAAAGTCACACAAGTTGTGTGTTTGAGCACATAAAGTACTATTTTTCTTGGAAGTTCAACAAGATGGAATTCTGATGTGTTGTGACATCTTCAAAATCTCGTCGAGCTGATTAATTTGACACTCTGTTTAACAAATTTGGTCCACATTTGCCAAAGTTATCGAGCTTCAAAATTGGAAAAGTCACAAAAGTTGTGTGTTTGAGCACATAAAGTACTATTTTTCTTGGAAGTTCAACAAGATGCAATCACGATGTGTTGTGACATCTTCAAAATCTCGTTGAGTTGATTACTTTGACACTTTGTTTAAGAAATTTGGTCCACATTTGCCGAAGTTATCGAGCTTCAAAGTTTGAAAAGTCACAAAAGTTGTGTATTTGAGCACATAAAGTACTATTTTTCTTGGAAGTTCAACAAGATGCAATCACGATGTGTTGTGACATCTTCAAAATCTCGTCGAACTGATTAATTTGACACTTTGTTCAAGGAATTTAGTACTCATTTGCCGAAGTTATCGAGCTTCAAAGTTTGAAAAGTCACACAAGTTGTGTATTTGTGCACATAAAGTACTATTTTTCTTGGAAGTTCAACAAGATGCAATCACGATGTGTTGTGACATCTTCAAAATCTCGTTGAGGTGATTACTTTGACACTTTGTTTAAGAAATTTGGTCCACATTTGCCGAAGTTATCGAGCTTCAAAGTTTGAAAAGTCACACAAGTTGTGTGTTTGAGCACATAAAGTACTATTTTTCTTGGAAGTTCAACAAGATGCAATTCTGATGTGTTGTGTCATGTTAAAGTACTCATCGAGCTGATTAATTTGACACTCTGTTTAACAAATTTGGTCCTCATTTGCCGAAGTTATCGAGCTTCAAAGTTTGAAAAGTCACACAAGTTGTGTATTTGTGCACATAAAGTACTATTTTTCTTGGAAGTTCAACAAGATGCAATCACGATGTGTTGTGACATCTTCAAAATCTCGTTGAGGTGATTACTTTGACACTTTGTTTAAGAAATTTGGTCCACATTTGCCGAAGTTATCGAGCTTCAAAGTTTGAAAAGTCACAAAAGTTGTGTGTTTGAGCACATAAACTACTATTTTTCTTGGAAGTTCAACAAGATGCAATCACGGTCTGTTGTGACATCTTCAAAATCTTGTTGAATTGATTACTTTGACACTTTGTTTAAGAAATTTGGTCCACATTTGCCGAAGTTATCGAGCTTCAAAGTTTGAAAAGTCACAAAAGTTGTGTATTTGAGCACATAAAGTACTATTTTTCTTGGAAGTTCAACAAGATGCAATCACGATGTGTTGTGACATCTTCAAAATCTCGTTCAGTTGATTACTTTGACACTTTGTTTAAGAAATTTGGTCCACATTTGCCGAAGTTATCGAGCTTCAAAGTTTGAAAAGTCACACAAGTTGTGTATTTGAGCACATAAAGTACTATTTTTCTTGGAAGTTCAACAAGATGCAATTCTGATGTGTTGTGACATCTTTAAAATCTCGTCGAGCTGATTAATTTGACACTTTGTTCAAGAAATTTGGTCCACATTTGCCGAAGTTATCGAGCTTCAAAGTTTGAAAAGTCACACAAGTTGTGTGTTTGAGCACATAAAGTACTATTTTTCTTGGAAGTTCAACAAGATGCAATCACGATGTGTTGTGACATCTTCAAAATCTCGTCGAGCTGATTAATTTGACACTTTGTTCAAGAAATTTGGTCCACATTTGCCGAAGTTATCGAGCTTCAAAGTTTGAAAAGTCACACAAGTTGTGTGTTTGAGCACATAAAGTACTATTTTTCTTGGAAGTTCAACAAGATGGAATTCTGATGTGTTGTGACATCTTCAAAATCTCGTCGAGCTGATTAATTTGACACTCTGTTTAACAAATTTGGTCCACATTTGCCAAAGTTATCGAGCTTCAAAATTGGAAAAGTCACAAAAGTTGTGTGTTTGAGCACATATAGTACTATTTTTCTTGGAAGTTCAACAAGATGCAATCACGATGTGTTGTGACATCTTCAAAATCTCGTTGAGTTGATTACTTTGACACTTTGTTTAAGAAATTTGGTCCACATTTGCCGAAGTTATCGAGCTTCAAAGTTTGAAAAGTCACAAAAGTTGTGTATTTGAGCACATAAAGTACTATTTTTCTTGGAAGTTCAACAAGATGCAATCACGATGTGTTGTGACATCTTCAAAATCTCGTCGAACTGATTAATTTGACACTTTGTTCAAGGAATTTAGTACTCATTTGCCGAAGTTATCGAGCTTCAAAGTTTGAAAAGTCACACAAGTTGTGTGTTTGAGCACATAAAGTACTATTTTTCTTGGAAGTTCAACAAGATGCAATCACGATCTGTTGTGACATCTTCAAAATCTTGTTGAATTGATTACTTTGACACTTTGTTTAAGAAATTTGGTCCACATTTGCCGAAGTTATCGAGCTTCAAAGTTTGACAAGTCACAAAAGTTGTGTATTTGAGCACATAAAGTACTATTTTTCTTGGAAGTTCAACAAGATGCAATTCTGATGTGTTGTGTCATGTTAAAGTACTCATCGAGCTGATTAATTTGACACTCTGTTTAACAAATTTGGTCCTCAATTGCCGAAGTTATCGAGCTTCAAAGTTTGAAAAGTCACACAAGTTGTGTGTTTGAGCACATAAAGTACTATTTTTCTTGGAAGTTCAACAAGATGGAATTCTGATGTGTTGTGACATCTTCAAAATCTCGTCGAGCTGATTAATTTGACACTCTGTTTAACAAATTTGGTCCACATTTGCCAAAGTTATCGAGCTTCAAAATTGGAAAAGTCACAAAAGTTGTGTGTTTGAGCACATAAAGTACTATTTTTCTTGGAAGTTCAACAAGATGCAATCACGATGTGTTGTGACATCTTCAAAATCTCGTTGAGTTGATTACTTTGACACTTTGTTTAAGAAATTTGGTCCACATTTGCCGAAGTTATCGAGCTTCAAAGTTTGAAAAGTCACAAAAGTTGTGTATTTGAGCACATAAAGTACTATTTTTCTTGGAAGTTCAACAAGATGCAATCACGATGTGTTGTGACATCTTCAAAATCTCGTCGAACTGATTAATTTGACACTTTGTTCAAGGAATTTAGTACTCATTTGCCGAAGTTATCGAGCTTCAAAGTTTGAAAAGTCACACAAGTTGTGTGTTTGAGCACATAAAGTACTATTTTTCTTGGAAGTTCAACAAGATGCAATTCTGATGTGTTGTGTCATGTTAAAGTACTCATCGAGCTGATTAATTTGACACTCTGTTTAACAAATTTGGTCCTCATTTGCCGAAGTTATCGAGCTTCAAAGTTTGAAAAGTCACACAAGTTGTGTATTTGTGCACATAAAGTACTATTTTTCTTGGAAGTTCAACAAGATGCAATCACGATGTGTTGTGACATCTTCAAAATCTCGTTGAGGTGATTACTTTGACACTTTGTTTAAGAAATTTGGTCCACATTTGCCGAAGTTATCGAGCTTCAAAGTTTGAAAAGTCACACAAGTTGTGTGTTTGAGCACATAAAGTACTATTTTTCTTGGAAGTTCAACAAGATGCAATTCTGATGTGTTGTGTCATGTTAAAGTACTCATCGAGCTGATTAATTTGACACTCTGTTTAACAAATTTGGTCCTCATTTGCCGAAGTTATCGAGCTTCAAAGTTTGAAAAGTCACACAAGTTGTGTATTTGAGCACATAAAGTACTATTTTTCTTGGAAGTTCAACAAGATGCAATCACGATGTGTTGTGACATCTTCAAAATCTCGTTGAGGTGATTAATTTGACACTTTGTTCAAGAAATTTGGGCCACATTTGCCGAAGTTATCGAGCTTCAAAGTTTGAAAAGTCACACAAGTTGTGTATTTGAGCACATAAAGTACTATTTTTCTTGGAAGTTCAACAAGATGCAATCACGATGTGTTGTGACATCTTCAAAATCTCGTTGAGGTGATTAATTTGACACTTTGTTCAAGAAATTTGGGCCACATTTGCCGAAGTTATCGAGCTTCAAAGTTTGAAAAGTCACAAAAGTTGTGTGTTTGAGCACATAAAGTACTATTTTTCTTGGAAGTTCAACAAGATGCAATCACGATCTGTTGTGACATCTTCAAAATCTTGTTGAATTGATTACTTTGACACTTTGTTTAAGAAATTTGGTCCACATTTGCCGAAGTTATCGAGCTTCAAAGTTTGAAAAGTCACAAAAGTTGTGTGTTTGAGCACATAAACTACTATTTTTCTTGGAAGTTCAACAAGATGCAATCACGGTCTGTTGTGACATCTTCAAAATCTTGTTGAATTGATTACTTTGACACTTTGTTTAAGAAATTTGGTCCACATTTGCCGAAGTTATCGAGCTTCAAAGTTTGAAAAGTCACAAAAGTTGTGTATTTGAGCACATAAAGTACTATTTTTCTTGGAAGTTCAACAAGATGCAATCACGATGTGTTGTGACATCTTCAAAATCTCGTTCAGTTGATTACTTTGACACTTTGTTTAAGAAATTTGGTCCACATTTGCCGAAGTTATCGAGCTTCAAAGTTTGAAAAGTCACACAAGTTGTGTATTTGAGCACATAAAGTACTATTTTTCTTGGAAGTTCAACAAGATGCAATCACGATGTGTTGTGACATCTTCAAAATCTCGTCGAACTGATTAATTTGACACTTTGTTCAAGGAATTTAGTACTCATTTGCCGAAGTTATCGAGCTTCAAAGTTTGAAAAGTCACACAAGTTGTGCGTTTGAGCACATAAAGTACTATTTTTCTTGGAAGTTCAACAAGATGCAATTCTGATGTGTTGTGACATCTTCAAAATCTCGTCGAGCTGATTAATTTGACACTTTGTTCAAGAAATTTGGTCCACATTTGCCGAAGTTATCGAGCTTCAAAGTTTGAAAAGTCACACAAGTTGTGTGTTTGAGCACATAAAGTACTATTTTTCTTGGAAGTTCAACAAGATGCAATCACGATGTGTTGTGACATCTTCAAAATCTCGTCGAGCTGATTAATTTGACACTTTGTTCAAGAAATTTGGTCCACATTTGCCGAAGTTATCGAGCTTCAAAGTTTGAAAAGTCAAACAAGTTGTGTGTTTGAGCACATAAAGTACTATTTTTCTTGGAAGTTCAACAAGATGGAATTCTGATGTGTTGTGACATCTTCAAAATCTCGTCGAGCTGATTAATTTGACACTCTGTTTAACAAATTTGGTCCACATTTGCCAAAGTTATCGAGCTTCAAAATTGGAAAAGTCACAAAAGTTGTGTGTTTGAGCACATATAGTACTATTTTTCTTGGAAGTTCAACAAGATGCAATCACGATGTGTTGTGACATCTTCAAAATCTCGTTGAGTTGATTACTTTGACACTTTGTTTAAGAAATTTGGTCCACATTTGCCGAAGTTATCGAGCTTCAAAGTTTGAAAAGTCACAAAAGTTGTGTATTTGAGCACATAAAGTACTATTTTTCTTGGAAGTTCAACAAGATGCAATCACGATGTGTTGTGACATCTTCAAAATCTCGTCGAACTGATTAATTTGACACTTTGTTCAAGGAATTTAGTACTCATTTGCCGAAGTTATCGAGCTTGAAAGTTTGAAAAGTCACACAAGTTGTGTGTTTGAGCACATAAAGTACTATTTTTCTTGGAAGTTCAACAAGATGGAATTCTGATGTGTTGTGACATCTTCAAAATCTCGTCGAGCTGATTAATTTGACACTCTGTTTAACAAATTTGGTCCACATTTGCCAAAGTTATCGAGCTTCAAAATTGGAAAAGTCACAAAAGTTGTGTGTTTGAGCACATAAAGTACTATTTTTCTTGGAAGTTCAACAAGATGCAATCACGATGTGTTGTGACATCTTCAAAATCTCGTTGAGTTGATTACTTTGACACTTTGTTTAAGAAATTTGGTCCACATTTGCCGAAGTTATCGAGCTTCAAAGTTTGAAAAGTCACAAAAGTTGTGTATTTGAGCACATAAAGTACTATTTTTCTTGGAAGTTCAACAAGATGCAATCACGATGTGTTGTGACATCTTCAAAATCTCGTCGAACTGATTAATTTGACACTTTGTTCAAGGAATTTAGTACTCATTTGCCGAAGTTATCGAGCTTCAAAGTTTGAAAAGTCACACAAGTTGTGTATTTGTGCACATAAAGTACTATTTTTCTTGGAAGTTCAACAAGATGCAATCACGATGTGTTGTGACATCTTCAAAATCTCGTTGAGGTGATTACTTTGACACTTTGTTTAAGAAATTTGGTCCACATTTGCCGAAGTTATCGAGCTTCAAAGTTTGAAAAGTCACACAAGTTGTGTGTTTGAGCACATAAAGTACTATTTTTCTTGGAAGTTCAACAAGATGCAATTCTGATGTGTTGTGTCATGTTAAAGTACTCATCGAGCTGATTAATTTGACACTCTGTTTAACAAATTTGGTCCTCATTTGCCGAAGTTATCGAGCTTCAAAGTTTGAAAAGTCACACAAGTTGTGTATTTGTGCACATAAAGTACTATTTTTCTTGGAAGTTCAACAAGATGCAATCACGATGTGTTGTGACATCTTCAAAATCTCGTTGAGGTGATTACTTTGACACTTTGTTTAAGAAATTTGGTCCACATTTGCCGAAGTTATCGAGCTTCAAAGTTTGAAAAGTCACACAAGTTGTGTGTTTGAGCACATAAAGTACTATTTTTCTTGGAAGTTCAACAAGATGCAATTCTGATGTGTTGTGTCATGTTAAAGTACTCATCGAGCTGATTAATTTGACACTCTGTTTAACAAATTTGGTCCTCATTTGCCGAAGTTATCGAGCTTCAAAGTTTGAAAAGTCACACAAGTTGTGTATTTGAGCACATAAAGTACTATTTTTCTTGGAAGTTCAACAAGATGCAATCACGATGTGTTGTGACATCTTCAAAATCTCGTTGAGGTGATTAATTTGACACTTTGTTCAAGAAATTTGGGCCACATTTGCCGAAGTTATCGAGCTTCAAAGTTTGAAAAGTCACAAAAGTTGTGTATTTGAGCACATAAAGTACTATTTTTCTTGGAAGTTCAACAAGATGCAATCACGATGTGTTGTGACATCTTCAAAATCTCGTCGAACTGATTAATTTGACACTTTGTTCAAGGAATTTAGTACTCATTTGCCGAAGTTATCGAGCTTCAAAGTTTGAAAAGTCACAAAAGTTGTGTATTTGAGCACATAAAGTACTATTTTTCTTGGAAGTTCAACAAGATGCAATCACGATGTGTTGTGACATCTTCAAAATCTCGTCGAACTGATTAATTTGACACTTTGTTCAAGGAATTTAGTACTCATTTGCCGAAGTTATCGAGCTTCAAAGTTTGAAAAGTCACACAAGTTGTGTGTTTGAGCACATAAAGTACTATTTTTCTTGGAAGTTCAACAAGATGCAATCACGATGTGTTGTGACATCTTCAAAATCTCGTTGAGGTGAATAATTTGACACTTTGTTCAAGAAATTTGGGCCACATTTGCCGAAGTTATCGAGCTTCAAAGTTTGAAAAGTCACACAAGTTGTGTATTTGAGCACATAAAGTACTATTTTTCTTGGAAGTTCAACAAGATGCAATCACGATGTGTTGTGACATCTTCAAAATCTCGTTGAGGTGAATAATTTGACACTTTGTTCAAGAAATTTGGGCCACATTTGCCGAAGTTATCGAGCTTCAAAGTTTGAAAAGTCACACAAGTTGTGTATTTGAGCACATAAAGTACTATTTTTCTTGGAAGTTCAACAAGATGCAATCACGATGTGTTGTGACATCTTCAAAATCTCGTTGAGGTGATTAATTTGACACTTTGTTCAAGAAATTTGGGCCACATTTGCCGAAGTTATCGAGCTTCAAAGTTTGAAAAGTCACAAAAGTTGTGTGTTTGAGCACATAAAGTACTATTTTTCTTGGAAGTTCAACAAGATGCAATCACGATCTGTTGTGACATCTTCAAAATCTTGTTGAATTGATTACTTTGACACTTTGTTTAAGAAATTTGGTCCACATTTGCCGAAGTTATCGAGCTTCAAAGTTTGAAAAGTCACAAAAGTTGTGTGTTTGAGCACATAAACTACTATTTTTCTTGGAAGTTCAACAAGATGCAATCACGGTCTGTTGTGACATCTTCAAAATCTTGTTGAATTGATTACTTTGACACTTTGTTTAAGAAATTTGGTCCACATTTGCCGAAGTTATCGAGCTTCAAAGTTTGAAAAGTCACAAAAGTTGTGTATTTGAGCACATAAAGTACTATTTTTCTTGGAAGTTCAACAAGATGCAATCACGATGTGTTGTGACATCTTCAAAATCTCGTTCAGTTGATTACTTTGACACTTTGTTTAAGAAATTTGGTCCACATTTGCCGAAGTTATCGAGCTTCAAAGTTTGAAAAGTCACACAAGTTGTGTATTTGAGCACATAAAGTACTATTTTTCTTGGAAGTTCAACAAGATGCAATCACGATGTGTTGTGACATCTTCAAAATCTCGTCGAACTGATTAATTTGACACTTTGTTCAAGGAATTTAGTACTCATTTGCCGAAGTTATCGAGCTTCAAAGTTTGAAAAGTCACACAAGTTGTGCGTTTGAGCACATAAAGTACTATTTTTCTTGGAAGTTCAACAAGATGCAATTCTGATGTGTTGTGACATCTTCAAAATCTCGTCGAGCTGATTAATTTGACACTTTGTTCAAGAAATTTGGTCCACATTTGCCGAAGTTATCGAGCTTCAAAGTTTGAAAAGTCACACAAGTTGTGTGTTTGAGCACATAAAGTACTATTTTTCTTGGAAGTTCAACAAGATGCAATCACGATGTGTTGTGACATCTTCAAAATCTCGTCGAGCTGATTAATTTGACACTTTGTTCAAGAAATTTGGTCCACATTTGCCGAAGTTATCGAGCTTCAAAGTTTGAAAAGTCACACAAGTTGTGTGTTTGAGCACATAAAGTACTATTTTTCTTGGAAGTTCAACAAGATGGAATTCTGATGTGTTGTGACATCTTCAAAATCTCGTCGAGCTGATTAATTTGACACTCTGTTTAACAAATTTGGTCCACATTTGCCAAAGTTATCGAGCTTCAAAATTGGAAAAGTCACAAAAGTTGTGTGTTTGAGCACATATAGTACTATTTTTCTTGGAAGTTCAACAAGATGCAATCACGATGTGTTGTGACATCTTCAAAATCTCGTTGAGTTGATTACTTTGACACTTTGTTTAAGAAATTTGGTCCACATTTGCCGAAGTTATCGAGCTTCAAAGTTTGAAAAGTCACAAAAGTTGTGTATTTGAGCACATAAAGTACTATTTTTCTTGGAAGTTCAACAAGATGCAATCACGATGTGTTGTGACATCTTCAAAATCTCGTCGAACTGATTAATTTGACACTTTGTTCAAGGAATTTAGTACTCATTTGCCGAAGTTATCGAGCTTGAAAGTTTGAAAAGTCACACAAGTTGTGTGTTTGAGCACATAAAGTACTATTTTTCTTGGAAGTTCAACAAGATGGAATTCTGATGTGTTGTGACATCTTCAAAATCTCGTCGAGCTGATTAATTTGACACTCTGTTTAACAAATTTGGTCCACATTTGCCAAAGTTATCGAGCTTCAAAATTGGAAAAGTCACAAAAGTTGTGTGTTTGAGCACATAAAGTACTATTTTTCTTGGAAGTTCAACAAGATGTAATAATGATGTGTTGTGACATCTTCAAAATCTCGTTCAGTTGATTACTTTGACACTTTGTTTAAGAAATTTGGTCCACATTTGCCGAAGTTATCGAGCTTCAAAGTTTGAAAAGTCACAAAAGTTGTGTATTTGAGCACATAAAGTACTATTTTTCTTGGAAGTTCAACAAGATGCAATCACGATGTGTTGTGACATCTTCAAAATCTCGTCGAACTGATTAATTTGACACTTTGTTCAAGGAATTTAGTACTCATTTGCCGAAGTTATCGAGCTTCAAAGTTTGAAAAGTCACACAAGTTGTGTGTTTGAGCACATAAAGAACTATTTTTCTTGGAAGTTCAACAAGATGCAATTCTGATGTGTTGTGTCATGTTAAAGTACTCATCGAGCTGATTAATTTGACACTCTGTTTAACAAATTTGGTCCTCATTTGCCGAAGTTATCGAGCTTCAAAGTTTGAAAAGTCACACAAGTTGTGTATTTGAGCACATAAAGTACTATTTTTCTTGGAAGTTCAACAAGATGCAATCACGATGTGTTGTGACATCTTCAAAATCTCGTTGAGGTGATTAATTTGACACTTTGTTCAAGAAATTTGGGCCACATTTGCCGAAGTTATCGAGCTTCAAAGTTTGAAAAGTCACAAAAGTTGTGTGTTTGAGCACATAAAGTACTATTTTTCTTGGAAGTTCAACAAGATGCAATCACGATCTGTTGTGACATCTTCAAAATCTTGTTGAATTGATTACTTTGACACTTTGTTTAAGAAATTTGGTCCACATTTGCCGAAGTTATCGAGCTTCAAAGTTTGAAAAGTCACAAAAGTTGTGTATTTGAGCACATAAAGTACTATTTTTCTTGGAAGTTCAACAAGATGCAATCACTATGTGTTGTGACATCTTCAAAATCTCGTTCAGTTGATTACTTTGACACTTTGTTTAAGAAATTTGGTCCTCATTTGACGAAGTTATCGAGCTTCAAAGTTTGAAAAGTCACAAAAGTTGTGTGTTTGAGCACATAAAGTACTATTTTTCTTGGAAGTTCAACAAGATGCAATCACGATCTGTTGTGACATCTTCAAAATCTTGTTGAATTGATTACTTTGACACTTTGTTTAAGAAATTTGGTCCACATTTGCCGAAGTTAACGAGCTTCAAAGTTTGAAAAGTCACAAAAGTTGTGTGTTTGAGCACATAAACTACTATTTTTCTTGGAAGTTCAACAAGATGCAATCACGGTCTGTTGTGACATCTTCAAAATCTTGTTGAATTGATTACTTTGACACTTTGTTTAAGAAATTTGGTCCACATTTGCCGAAGTTATCGAGCTTCAAAGTTTGAAAAGTCACAAAAGTTGTGTATTTGAGCACATAAAGTACTATTTTTCTTGGAAGTTCAACAAGATGCAATCACGATGTGTTGTGACATCTTCAAAATCTCGTTCAGTTGATTACTTTGACACTTTGTTTAAGAAATTTGGTCCACATTTGCCGAAGTTATCGAGCTTCAAAGTTTGAAAAGTCACACAAGTTGTGTATTTGAGCACATAAAGTACTATTTTTCTTGGAAGTTCAACAAGATGCAATCACGATGTGTTGTGACATCTTCAAAATCTCGTTGAGGTGATTAATTTGACACTTTGTTCAAGAAATTTGGGCCACATTTGCCGAAGTTATCGAGCTTCAAAGTTTGAAAAGTCACAAAAGTTGTGTGTTTGAACACATAAAGTACTATTTTTCTTGGAAATTCAACTAGATGCAATCATGATGTGTTGTGACATATTCAAAATCTCGTGGAGCTGATTAATTTGGCAATTTGTTTAACAAATTTGTTCCTCATTTGCCGAAGTTAACGAGCATCAAAGTTTGAAAAGTCACACAAGTTGTGTGTTTGAGCACATAAAGTACTATTTTTTTTGGAAGTTCAACAAGATGCAATCACGATGTGTTGTGACATCTTCAAAATCTCGTTGAGTTGATTACTTTGACACTTTGTTCAAGGAATTTAGTACTCATTTGCCGAAGTTATCGAGCTTCAAAGTTTGAAAAGTCACACAAGTTGTGTGTTTGAGCACATAAAGTACTATTTTTCTTGGAAGTTCAACAAGATGCAATTCTGATGTGTTGTGTCATGTTAAAGTACTCATCGAGCTGATTAATTTGACACTCTGTTTAACAAATTTGGTCCTCATTTGCCGAAGTTATCGAGCTTCAAAATTTGAAAAGTCACACAAGTTGTGTATTTGAGCACATAAAGTACTATTTTTCTTGGAAGTTCAACAAGATGCAATCACGATGTGTTGTGACATCTTCAAAATCTCGTTGAGGTGATTAATTTGACACTTTGTTCAAGAAATTTGGTCCACATTTGCCGAAGTTATCGAGCTTCAAAGTTTGAAAAGTCACAAAAGTTGTGTATTTGAGCACATAAAGTACTATTTTTCTTGGAAGTTCAACAAGATGCAATCACGATGTGTTGTGACATCTTCAAAATCTCGTCGAACTGATTAATTTGACACTTTGTTCAAGGAATTTAGTACTCATTTGCCGAAGTTATCGAGCTTCAAAGTTTGAAAAGTCACACAAGTTGTGTGTTTGAGCACATAAAGTACTATTTTTCTTGGAAGTTCAACAAGATGCAATTCTGATGTGTTGTGTCATGTTAAAGTACTCATCGAGCTGATTAATTTGACACTCTGTTTAACAAATTTGGTCCTCATTTGCCGAAGTTATCGAGCTTCAAAGTTTGAAAAGTCACACAAGTTGTGTATTTGAGCACATAAAGTACTATTTTTCTTGGAAGTTCAACAAGATGCAATCACGATGTGTTGTGACATCTTCAAAATCTCGTTGAGGTGATTAATTTGACACTTTGTTCAAGAAATTTGGGCCACATTTGCCGAAGTTATCGAGCTTCAAAGTTTGAAAAGTCACACAAGTTGTGTATTTGAGCACATAAAGTACTATTTTTCTTGGAAGTTCAACAAGATGCAATCACGATGTGTTGTGACATCTTCAAAATCTCGTTGAGGTGATTAATTTGACACTTTGTTCAAGAAATTTGGGCCACATTTGCCGAAGTTATCGAGCTTCAAAGTTTGAAAAGTCACAAAAGTTGTGTGTTTGAGCACATAAAGTACTATTTTTCTTGGAAGTTCAACAAGATGCAATCACGATCTGTTGTGACATCTTCAAAATCTTGTTGAATTGATTACTTTGACACTTTGTTTAAGAAATTTGGTCCACATTTGCCGAAGTTATCGAGCTTCAAAGTTTGAAAAGTCACAAAAGTTGTGTATTTGAGCACATAAAGTACTATTTTTCTTGGAAGTTCAACAAGATGCAATCACTATGTGTTGTGACATCTTCAAAATCTCGTTCAGTTGATTACTTTGACACTTTGTTTAAGAAATTTGGTCCTCATTTGACGAAGTTATCGAGCTTCAAAGTTTGAAAAGTCACAAAAGTTGTGTGTTTGAGCACATAAAGTACTATTTTTCTTGGAAGTTCAACAAGATGCAATCACGATCTGTTGTGACAGCTTCAAAATCTTGTTGAATTGATTACTTTGACACTTTGTTTAAGAAATTTGGTCCACATTTGCCGAAGTTATCGAGCTTCAAAGTTTGAAAAGTCACAAAAGTTGTGTGTTTGAGCACATAAACTACTATTTTTCTTGGAAGTTCAACAAGATGCAATCACGGTCTGTTGTGACATCTTCAAAATCTTGTTGAATTGATTACTTTGACACTTTGTTTAAGAAATTTGGTCCACATTTGCCGAAGTTATCGAGCTTCAAAGTTTGAAAAGTCACAAAAGTTGTGTATTTGAGCACATAAAGTACTATTTTTCTTGGAAGTTCAACAAGATGCAATCACGATGTGTTGTGACATCTTCAAAATCTCGTTCAGTTGATTACTTTGACACTTTGTTTAAGAAATTTGGTCCACATTTGCCGAAGTTATCGAGCTTCAAAGTTTGAAAAGTCACACAAGTTGTGTATTTGAGCACATAAAGTACTATTTTTCTTGGAAGTTCAACAAGATGCAATCACGATGTGTTGTGACATCTTCAAAATCTCGTTGAGGTGATTAATTTGACACTTTGTTCAAGAAATTTGGGCCACATTTGCCGAAGTTATCGAGCTTCAAAGTTTGAAAAGTCACAAAAGTTGTGTGTTTGAACACATAAAGTACTATTTTTCTTGGAAATTCAACTAGATGCAATCATGATGTGTTGTGACATATTCAAAATCTCGTGGAGCTGATTAATTTGGCAATTTGTTTAACAAATTTGTTCCTCATTTGCCGAAGTTAACGAGCATCAAAGTTTGAAAAGTCACACAAGTTGTGTGTTTGAGCACATAAAGTACTATTTTTCTTGGAAGTTCAACAAGATGCAATCACGATGTGTTGTGACATCTTCAAAATCTCGTTGAGTTGATTACTTTGACACTTTGTTCAAGGAATTTAGTACTAATTTGCCGAAGTTATCGAGCTTCAAAGTTTGAAAAGTCACACAAGTTGTGTGTTTGAGCACATAAAGTACTATTTTTCTTGGAAGTTCAACAAGATGCAATTCTGATGTGTTGTGTCATGTTAAAGTACTCATCGAGCTGATTAATTTGACACTCTGTTTAACAAATTTGGTCCTCATTTGCCGAAGTTATCGAGCTTCAAAGTTTGAAAAGTCACACAAGTTGTGTATTTGAGCACATAAAGTACTATTTTTCTTGGAAGTTCAACAAGATGCAATCACGATGTGTTGTGACATCTTCAAAATCTCGTTGAGGTGATTAATTTGACACTTTGTTCAAGAAATTTGGGCCACATTTGCCGAAGTTATCGAGCTTCAAAGTTTGAAAAGTCACACAAGTTGTGTATTTGAGCACATAAAGTACTATTTTTCTTGGAAGTTCAACAAGATGCAATCACGATGTGTTGTGACATCTTCAAAATCTCGTTGAGGTGATTAATTTGACACTTTGTTCAAGAAATTTGGGCCACATTTGCCGAAGTTATCGAGCTTCAAAGTTTGAAAAGTCACAAAAGTTGTGTGTTTGAGCACATAAAGTACTATTTTTCTTGGAAGTTCAACAAGATGCAATCACGATCTGTTGTGACATCTTCAAAATCTTGTTGAATTGATTACTTTGACACTTTGTTTAAGAAATTTGGTCCACATTTGCCGAAGTTATCGAGCTTCAAAGTTTGAAAAGTCACAAAAGTTGTGTATTTGAGCACATAAAGTACTATTTTTCTTGGAAGTTCAACAAGATGCAATCACTATGTGTTGTGACATCTTCAAAATCTCGTTCAGTTGATTACTTTGACACTTTGTTTAAGAAATTTGGTCCACATTTGCCGAAGTTATCGAGCTTCAAAGTTTGAAAAGTCACACAAGTTGTGTATTTGAGCACATAAAGTACTATTTTTCTTGGAAGTTCAACAAGATGCAATCACGATGTGTTGTGACATCTTCAAAATCTCGTTGAGGTGATTAATTTGACACTTTGTTCAAGAAATTTGGGCCACATTTGCCGAAGTTATCGAGCTTCAAAGTTTGAAAAGTCACAAAAGTTGTGTGTTTGAACACATAAAGTACTATTTTTCTTGGAAATTCAACTAGATGCAATCATGATGTGTTGTGACATATTCAAAATCTCGTGGAGCTGATTAATTTGGCAATTTGTTTAACAAATTTGTTCCTCATTTGCCGAAGTTAACGAGCATCAAAGTTTGAAAAGTCACACAAGTTGTGTGTTTGAGCACATAAAGTACTATTTTTCTTGGAAGTTCAACAAGATGCAATCACGATGTGTTATGACATCTTCAAAATCTCGTTGAGTTGATTACTTTGACACTTTGTTTAAGAAATTTGGTCTACATTTGCCAAAGTTATCGAGCTTCAAAATGTGAAAAGTCACAAAATATGTGTGTTTGAGCACATAAAGTACTATTTTTCTTGGAAGTTCAACAAGATGCAATCACGATCTGTTGTGACATATTCAAAATCTCGTCGAGCTGATTAATTTGACACTTTGTTTAAGAAATTTGGTCCACATTTGCCGAAGTTATCGAGCTTCAAAGTTTGACAAGTCACAAAAGTTGTGTATTTGAGCACATAAAGTACTATTTTTCTTGGAAGTTCAACAAGATGCAATTCTGATGTGTTGTGTCATGTTAAAGTACTCATCGAGCTGATTAATTTGACACTCTGTTTAACAAATTTGGTCCTCATTTGCCGAAGTTATCGAGCTTCAAATTTTGAAAAGTCACACAAGTTGTGTGTTTGAGCACATAAAGTACTATTTTTCTTGGAAGTTCAACAAGATGGAATTACGATGTGTTGTGACATCTTCAAAATCTCGTCGAGCTGATTAATTTGACACTTTGTTCAAGAAATTTGGTCCACATTTGCCGAAGTTATCGAGCTTCAAAGTTTGAAAAGTCACACAAGTTGTGTGTTTGAGCACATAAAGTACTATTTTTCTTGGAAGTTCAACAAGATGCAATCACGATCTGTTGTGACATCTTCAAAATCTTGTTGAATTGATTACTTTGACACTTTGTTTAAGAAATTTGGTCCACATTTGCCGAAGTTATCGAGCTTCAAAGTTTGAAAAGTCACAAAAGTTGTGTATTTGAGCACATAAAGTACTATTTTTCTTGGAAGTTCAACAAGATGCAATCACGATGTGTTGTGACATCTTCAAAATCTCGTTCAGTTGATTACTTTGACACTTTGTTTAAGAAATTTGGTCCACATTTGCCGAAGTTATCGAGCTTCAAAGTTTGAAAAGTCACACAAGTTGTGTATTTGAGCACATAAAGTACTATTTTTCTTGGAAGTTCAACAAGATGCAATCACGATGTGTTGTGACATCTTCAAAATCTCGTTGAGGTGATTAATTTGACACTTTGTTCAAGAAATTTGGGCCACATTTGCCGAAGTTATCGAGCTTCAAAGTTTGAAAAGTCACAAAAGTTGTGTATTTGAGCACATAAAGTACTATTTTTCTTGGAAGTTTAACAAGATGCAATCACGATGTGTTGTGACATCTTCAAAATCTCGTTGAGTTGATTACTTTGACACTTTGTTTAACAAATTTGGTCCTCATTTGCCGAAGTTATCGAGCTTCAAAGTTTGAAAAGTCACACAAGTTGTGTGTTTGAGCACATAAAGTACTATTTTTCTTGGAAATTCAACTAGATGCAATCATGATGTGTTGTGACATATTCAAAATCTCGTGGAGCTGATTAATTTGGCAATTTGTTTAACAAATTTGTTCCTCATTTGCCGAAGTTAACGAGCATCAAAGTTTGAAAAGTCACACAAGTTGTGTGTTTGTGCACATAAAGTACTATTTTTCTTGGAAGTTCAACAAGATGCAATCACGATGTGTTATGACATCTTCAAAATCTCGTTGAGTTGATTACTTTGACACTTTGTTTAAGAAATTTGGTCTACATTTGCCAAAGTTATCGAGCTTCAAAATGTGAAAAGTCACAAAATATGTGTGTTTGAGCACATAAAGTACTATTTTTCTTGGAAGTTCAACAAGATGCAATCACGATCTGTTATGACATATTCAAAATCTCGTCGAGCTGATTAATTTGACACTTTGTTTAAGAAATTTGGTCCACATTTGCCGAAGTTATCGAGCTTCAAAGTTTGACAAGTCACAAAAGTTGTGTATTTGAGCACATAAAGTACTATTTTTCTTGGAAGTTCAACAAGATGCAATTCTGATGTGTTGTGTCATGTTAAAGTACTCATCGAGCTGATTAATTTGACACTCTGTTTAACAAATTTGGTCCTCATTTGCCGAAGTTATCGAGCTTCAAATTTTGAAAAGTCACACAAGTTGTGTATTTGAGCACATAAAGTACTATTTTTCTTGGAAGTTCAACAAGATGCAATCACGATGTGTTGTGACATCTTCAAAATCTGGTTGAGGTGATTACTTTGACACTTTGTTTAAGAAATTTGGTCCACATTTGCCGAAGTTATCGAGCTTCAAAGTTTGAAAAGTCACAAAAGTTGTGTGTTTGAACACATAAAGTACTATTTTTCTTGGAAATTCAACTAGATGCAATCATGATGTGTTGTGACATATTCAAAATCTCGTGGAGCTGATTAATTTGGCAATTTTTTTAACAAATTTGTTCCTCATTTGCCGAAGTTAACGAGCATCAAAGTTTGAAAAGTCACACAAGTTGTGTGTTTGAGCACATAAAGTACTATTTTTCTTGGAAATTCAACAAGATGCAATCACGATGTGTTGTGACATCTTCAAAATCTCGTTGAGTTGATTACTTTGACACTTTGTTTAAGAAATTTGGTCCAGATTTGCCGAAGTTATCGAGCTTCAAAGTTTGAAAAGTCACAAAAGTTGTGTGTTTGAGCACATAAAGTACTATTTTTCTTGGAAGTTCAACAAGATGTAATCATGATGTGTTGTGACATCTTCAAAATCTCGTTGAGGTGATTACTTTGACACTTTGTTTAAGAAATTTGGTCCACATTTGCCGAAGTTATCGAGCTTCAAAATTTGAAAAGTCACAAAAGTTGTGTATTTGAGCACATAAAGTACTATTTTTCTTGGAAGTTCAACAAGATGCAATCACGATGTGTTGTGACATCTTCAAAATCTCGTTGAGTTGATTACTTTGACACTTTGTTTAAGAAATTTGGTCTACATTTGCCAAAGTTATCGAGCTTCAAAATGTGAAAAGTCACAAAATATGTGTGTTTGAGCACATAAAGTACTATTTTTCTTGGAAATTCAACTAGATGCAATCATGATGTGTTGTGACATATTCAAAATCTCGTCGAGCTGATTAATTTGACACTTTGTTTAACAAATTTGTTCTTCATTTGCCGAAGCTATCGAGCTTCAAAGTTTGAAAAGTCACAAAACTTGTGTGTTTGAGCACATAAGGTACTATTTTTCTTGGAAGTTCAACAAGATGCAATCACGATGTGTTGTGACATCTTCAAAATCTCGTTGAGTTGATTACTTTGACACTTTGTTTAAGAAATTTGGTCCACATTTGCCGAAGTTATCGAGCTTCAAAGTTTGAAAAGTCACAAAAGTTGTGTGTTTGAGCACATAAACTACTATTTTTCTTGGAAGTTCAACAAGATGCAATCACGATCTGTTGTGACATCTTCAAAATCTTGTTGAATTGATTACTTTGACACTTTGTTTAAGAAATTTGGTCCACATTTGCCGAAGTTATCGAGCTTCAAAGTTTGAAAAGTCAC
Source organism: Euwallacea fornicatus (assembly GCF_040115645.1). Taxonomy (NCBI): domain Eukaryota; kingdom Metazoa; phylum Arthropoda; class Insecta; order Coleoptera; family Curculionidae; genus Euwallacea; species Euwallacea fornicatus. The sequence goes on along the minus strand of NW_027096021.1, from coordinate 220,493 downwards.
AAAAGTTGTGTATTTGAGCACATAAAGTACTATTTTTCTTGGAAGTTCAACAAGACGCAATCACGATGTGTTGTGACATCTTCAAAATCTCGTTCAGTTGATTACTTTGACACTTTGTTTAAGAAATTTGGCCCACATTTGCCGAAGTTATCGAGCTTCAAAGTTTGAAAAGTCACAAAAGTTGTGTGTTTGAGCACATAAACTACTATTTTTCTTGGAAGTTCAACAAGATGCAATCACGATCTGTTGTGACATCTTCAAAATCTTGTTGAATTGATTACTTTGACACTTTGTTTAAGAAATTTGGTCCACATTTGCCGAAGTTATCGAGCTTCAAAGTTTGAAAAGTCACACAAGTTGTGTATTTGAGCACATAAAGTACTATTTTTCTTGGAAGTTCAACAAGATGCAATCACGATGTGTTGTGACATCTTCAAAATCTCGTCGAACTGATTAATTTGACACTTTGTTCAAGGAATTTAGTACTCATTTGCCGAAGTTATCGAGCTTCAAAGTTTGAAAAGTCACACAAGTTGTGTGTTTGAGCACATAAAGTACTATTTTTCTTGGAAGTTCAACAAGATGCAATTCTGATGTGTTGTGACATCTTCAAAATCTCGTTGAGTTGATTACTTTGACACTTTGTTTAAGAAATTTGGTCTACATTTGCCAAAGTTATCGAGCTTCAAAATGTGAAAAGTCACAAAATATGTGTGTTTGAGCACATAAAGTACTATTTTTCTTGGAAATTCAACTAGATGCAATCATGATGTGTTGTGACATATTCAAAATCTCGTCGAGCTGATTAATTTGACACTTTGTTTAACAAATTTGTTCTTCATTTGCCGAAGCTATCGAGCTTCAAAGTTTGAAAAGTCACAAAACTTGTGTGTTTGAGCACATAAGGTACTATTTTTCTTGGAAGTTCAACAAGATGCAATCACGATGTGTTGTGACATCTTCAAAATCTCGTTGAGGTGAATAATTTGACACTTTGTTCAAGAAATTTGGGCCACATTTGCCGAAGTTATCGAGCTTCAAAGTTTGAAAAGTCACAAAAGTTGTGTGTTTGAGCACATAAAGTACTATTTTTCTTGGAAGTTCAACAAGATGCAATCACGATCTGTTGTGACATCTTCAAAATCTTGTTGAATTGATTACTTTGACACTTTGTTTAAGAAATTTGGTCCACATTTGCCGAAGGTATCGAGCTTCAAAGTTTGAAAAGTCACAAAAGTTGTGTATTTGAGCACATAAAGTACTATTTTTCTTGGAAGTTCAACAAGATGCAATCACTATGTGTTGTGACATCTTCAAAATCTCGTTCAGTTGATTACTTTGACACTTTGTTTAAGAAATTTGGTCCACATTTGCCGAAGTTATCGAGCTTCAAAGTTTGAAAAGTCACACAAGTTGTGTGTTTGAGCACATAAAGTACTATTTTTCTTGGAAGTTCAACAAGATGCAATCACGATCTGTTGTGACATCTTCAAAATCTTGTTGAATTGATTACTTTGACACTTTGTTTAAGAAATTTGGTCCACATTTGCCGAAGTTATCGAGCTTCAAAGTTTGAAAAGTCACAAAAGTTGTGTATTTGAGCACATAAAGTACTATTTTTCTTGGAAGTTCAACAAGATGCAATCACGATGTGTTGTGACATCTTCAAAATCTCGTTCAGTTGATTACTTTGACACTTTGTTTAAGAAATTTGGTCCACATTTGCCGAAGTTATCGAGCTTCAAAGTTTGAAAAGTCACACAAGTTGTGTATTTGAGCACATAAAGTACTATTTTTCTTGGAAGTTCAACAAGATGCAATCACGATGTGTTGTGACATCTTCAAAATCTCGTTGAGGTGATTAATTTGACACTTTGTTCAAGAAATTTGGGCCACATTTGCCGAAGTTATCGAGCTTCAAAGTTTGAAAAGTCACAAAAGTTGTGTATTTGAGCACATAAAGTACTATTTTTCTTGGAAGTTTAACAAGATGCAATCACGATGTGTTGTGACATCTTCAAAATCTCGTTGAGTTGATTACTTTGACACTTTGTTTAACAAATTTGGTCCTCATTTGCCGAAGTTATCGAGCTTCAAAGTTTGAAAAGTCACACAAGTTGTGTGTTTGAGCACATAAAGTACTATTTTTCTTGGAAATTCAACAAGATGCAATCACGATGTGTTGTGACATCTTCAAAATCTCGTTGAGTTGATTACTTTGACACTTTGTTTAAGAAATTTGGTCCACATTTGCCGAAGTTATCGAGCTTCAAAGTTTGACAAGTCACAAAAGTTGTGTATTTGAGCACATAAAGTACTATTTTTCTTGGAAGTTCAACAAGATGCAATTCTGATGTGTTGTGTCATGTTAAAGTACTCATCGAGCTGATTAATTTGACACTCTGTTTAACAAATTTGGTCCTCATTTGCCGAAGTTATCGAGCTTCAAAGTTTGAAAAGTCACACAAGTTGTGTGTTTGAGCACATAAAGTACTATTTTTCTTGGAAGTTCAACAAGATGGAATTACGATGTGTTGTGACATCTTCAAAATCTCGTCGAGCTGATTAATTTGACACTTTGTTCAAGAAATTTGGTCCACATTTGCCGAAGTTATCGAGCTTCAAAGTTTGAAAAGTCACACAAGTTGTGTGTTTGAGCACATAAAGTACTATTTTTCTTGGAAGTTCAACAAGATGCAATTCTGATGTGTTGTGTCATGTTAAAGTACTCATCGAGCTGATTAATTTGACACTCTGTTTAACAAATTTGGTCCTCATTTGCCGAAGTTATCGAGCTTCAAAGTTTGAAAAGTCACAAAAGTTGTGTGTTTGAACACATAAAGTACTATTTTTCTTGGAAATTCAACTAGATGCAATCATGATGTGTTGTGACATATTCAAAATCTCGTGGAGCTGATTAATTTGGCAATTTTTTTAACAAATTTGTTCCTCATTTGCCGAAGTTAACGAGCATCAAAGTTTGAAAAGTCACACAAGTTGTGTGTTTGAGCACATAAAGTACTATTTTTCTTGGAAATTCAACAAGATGCAATCACGATGTGTTGTGACATCTTCAAAATCTCGTTGAGTTGATTACTTTGACACTTTGTTTAAGAAATTTGGTCCAGATTTGCCGAAGTTATCGAGCTTCAAAGTTTGAAAAGTCACAAAAGTTGTGTGTTTGAGCACATAAAGTACTATTTTTCTTGGAAGTTCAACAAGATGTAATCATGATGTGTTGTGACATCTTCAAAATCTCGTTGAGGTGATTACTTTGACACTTTGTTTAAGAAATTTGGTCCACATTTGCCGAAGTTATCGAGCTTCAAAATTTGAAAAGTCACAAAAGTTGTGTATTTGAGCACATAAAGTACTATTTTTCTTGGAAGTTCAACAAGATGCAATCACGATGTGTTGTGACATCTTCAAAATCTCGTTGAGTTGATTACTTTGACACTTTGTTTAAGAAATTTGGTCTACATTTGCCAAAGTTATCGAGCTTCAAAATGTGAAAAGTCACAAAATATGTGTGTTTGAGCACATAAAGTACTATTTTTCTTGGAAATTCAACTAGATGCAATCATGATGTGTTGTGACATATTCAAAATCTCGTCGAGCTGATTAATTTGACACTTTGTTTAACAAATTTGTTCTTCATTTGCCGAAGCTATCGAGCTTCAAAGTTTGAAAAGTCACAAAACTTGTGTGTTTGAGCACATAAGGTACTATTTTTCTTGGAAGTTCAACAAGATGCAATCACGATCTGTTGTGACATCTTCAAAATCTTGTTGAATTGATTACTTTGACACTTTGTTTAAGAAATTTGGTCCACATTTGCCGAAGTTATCGAGCTTCAAAGTTTGAAAAGTCACAAAAGTTGTGTATTTGAGCACATAAAGTACTATTTTTCTTGGAAGTTCAACAAGATGCAATCACTATGTGTTGTGACATCTTCAAAATCTCGTTCAGTTGATTACTTTGACACTTTGTTTAAGAAATTTGGTCCACATTTGCCGAAGTTATCGAGCTTCAAAGTTTGAAAAGTCACACAAGTTGTGTATTTGAGCACATAAAGTACTATTTTTCTTGGAAGTTCAACAAGATGCAATCACGATCTGTTGTGACATCTTCAAAATCTTGTTGAATTGATTACTTTGACACTTTGTTTAAGAAATTTGGTCCACATTTGCCGAAGTTATCGAGCTTCAAAGTTTGAAAAGTCACAAAAGTTGTGTATTTGAGCACATAAAGTACTATTTTTCTTGGAAGTTCAACAAGACGCAATCACGATGTGTTGTGACATCTTCAAAATCTCGTTCAGTTGATTACTTTGACACTTTGTTTAAGAAATTTGGCCCACATTTGCCGAAGTTATCGAGCTTCAAAGTTTGAAAAGTCACACAAGTTGTGTATTTGAGCACATAAAGTACTATTTTTCTTGGAAGTTCAACAAGATGCAATCACGATGTGTTGTGACATCTTCAAAATCTCGTCGAACTGATTAATTTGACACTTTGTTCAAGGAATTTAGTACTCATTTGCCGAAGTTATCGAGCTTCAAAGTTTGAAAAGTCACACAAGTTGTGTGTTTGAGCACATAAAGTACTATTTTTCTTGGAAGTTCAACAAGATGCAATTCTGATGTGTTGTGACATCTTCAAAATCTCGTTGAGTTGATTACTTTGACACTTTGTTTAAGAAATTTGGTCTACATTTGCCAAAGTTATCGAGCTTCAAAATGTGAAAAGTCACAAAATATGTGTGTTTGAGCACATAAAGTACTATTTTTCTTGGAAATTCAACTAGATGCAATCATGATGTGTTGTGACATATTCAAAATCTCGTCGAGCTGATTAATTTGACACTTTGTTTAACAAATTTGTTCTTCATTTGCCGAAGCTATCGAGCTTCAAAGTTTGAAAAGTCACAAAACTTGTGTGTTTGAGCACATAAGGTACTATTTTTCTTGGAAGTTCAACAAGATGCAATCACGATGTGTTGTGACATCTTCAAAATCTCGTTGAGGTGAATAATTTGACACTTTGTTCAAGAAATTTGGGCCACATTTGCCGAAGTTATCGAGCTTCAAAGTTTGAAAAGTCAAAAAAGTTGTGTGTTTGAGCACATAAAGTACTATTTTTCTTGGAAGTTCAACAAGATGCAATCACGATCTGTTGTGACATCTTCAAAATCTTGTTGAATTGATTACTTTGACACTTTGTTTAAGAAATGTGGTCCACATTTGCCGAAGTTATCGAGCTTCAAAGTTTGAAAAGTCACAAAAGTTGTGTATTTGAGCACATAAAGTACTATTTTTCTTGGAAGTTCAACAAGATGCAATCACTATGAGTTGTGACATCTTCAAAATCTCGTTCAGTTGATTACTTTGACACTTTGTTTAAGAAATTTGGTCCACATTTGCCGAAGTTATCGAGCTTCAAAGTTTGAAAAGTCACACAAGTTGTGTATTTGAGCACATAAAGTACTATTTTTCTTGGAAGTTCAACAAGATGCAATCACGATGTGTTGTGACATCTTCAAAATCTCGTTGAGGTGATTAATTTGACACTTTGTTCAAGAAATTTGGGCCACATTTGCCGAAGTTATCGAGCTTCAAAGTTTGAAAAGTCACAAAAGTTGTGTGTTTGAACACATAAAGTACTATTTTTCTTGGAAATTCAACTAGATGCAATCATGATGTGTTGTGACATATTCAAAATCTCGTGGAGCTGATTAATTTGGCAATTTGTTTAACAAATTTGTTCCTCATTTGCCGAAGTTAACGAGCATCAAAGTTTGAAAAGTCACACAAGTTGTGTGTTTGAGCACATAAAGTACTATTTTTCTTGGAAGTTCAACAAGATGCAATCACGATGTGTTGTGACATCTTCAAAATCTCGTTGAGTTCATTACTTTGACACTTTGTTTAAGAAATTTGGTCTACATTTGCCAAAGTTATCGAGCTTCAAAATGTGAAAAGTCACAAAATATGTGTGTTTGAGCACATAAAGTACTATTTTTCTTGGAAGTTCAACAAGATGCAATCACGATCTGTTGTGACATATTCAAAATCTCGTCGAGCTGATTAATTTGACACTTTGTTTAAGAAATTTGGTCCACATTTGCCGAAGTTATCGAGCTTCAAAGTTTGACAAGTCACAAAAGTTGTGTATTTGAGCACATAAAGTACTATTTTTCTTGGAAGTTCAACAAGATGCAATTCTGATGTGTTGTGTCATGTTAAAGTACTCATCGAGCTGATTAATTTGACACTCTGTTTAACAAATTTGGTCCTCATTTGCCGAAGTTATCGAGCTTCAAATTTTGAAAAGTCACACAAGTTGTGTGTTTGAGCACATAAAGTACTATTTTTCTTGGAAGTTCAACAAGATGGAATCACGATGTGTTGTGACATCTTCAAAATCTCGTCGAGCTGATTAATTTGACACTTTGTTCAAGAAATTTGGTCCACATTTGCCGAAGTTATCGAGCTTCAAAGTTTGAAAAGTCACACAAGTTGTGTGTTTGAGCACATAAAGTACTATTTTTCTTGGAAGTTCAACAAGATGCAATCACGATCTGTTGTGACATCTTCAAAATCTTGTTGAATTGATTACTTTGACACTTTGTTTAAGAAATTTGGTCCACATTTGCCGAAGTTATCGAGCTTCAAAATTTGAAAAGTCACAAAAGTTGTGTATTTGAGCACATAAAGTACTATTTTTCTTGGAAGTTCAACAAGATGCAATCACGATGTGTTGTGACATCTTCAAAATCTCGTTCAGTTGATTACTTTGACACTTTGTTTAAGAAATTTGGTCCACATTTGCCGAAGTTATCGAGCTTCAAAGTTTGAAAAGTCACACAAGTTGTGTATTTGAGCACATAAAGTACTATTTTTCTTGGAAGTTCAACAAGATGCAATCACGATGTGTTGTGACATCTTCAAAATCTCGTTGAGGTGATTAATTTGACACTTTGTTCAAGAAATTTGGGCCACATTTGCCGAAGTTATCGAGCTTCAAAGTTTGAAAAGTCACAAAAGTTGTGTGTTTGAACACATAAAGTACTATTTTTCTTGGAAATTCAACTAGATGCAATCATGATGTGTTGTGACATATTCAAAATCTCGTGGAGCTGATTAATTTGGCAATTTGTTTAACAAATTTGTTCCTCATTTGCCGAAGTTAACGAGCATCAAAGTTTGAAAAGTCACACAAGTTGTGTGTTTGAGCACATAAAGTACTATTTTTCTTGGAAGTTCAACAAGATGCAATCACGATGTGTTGTGACATCTTCAAAATCTCGTTGAGTTGATTACTTTGACACTTTGTTTAAGAAATTTGGTCTACATTTGCCAAAGTTATCGAGCTTCAAAATGTGAAAAGTCACAAAATATGTGTGTTTGAGCACATAAAGTACTATTTTTCTTGGAAGTTCAACAAGATGCAATCACGATCTGTTGTGACATCTTCAAAATCTTGTTGAATTGATTACTTTGACACTTTGTTTAAGAAATTTGGTCCACATTTGCCGAAGTTATCGAGCTTCAAAGTTTGAAAAGTCACAAAAGTTGTGTATTTGAGCACATAAAGTACTATTTTTCTTGGAAGTTCAACAAGATGCAATTCTGATGTGTTGTGTCATGTTAAAGTACTCATCGAGCTGATTAATTTGACACTCTGTTTAACAAATTTGGTCCTCATTTGCCGAAGTTATCGAGCTTCAAAGTTTGAAAAGTCACACAAGTTGTGTGTTTGAGCACATAAAGTACTATTTTTCTTGGAAGTTCAACAAGATGGAATCACGATGTGTTGTGACATCTTCAAAATCTCGTCGAGCTGATTAATTTGACACTTTGTTCAAGAAATTTGGTCCACATTTGCCGAAGTTATCGAGCTTCAAAGTTTGAAAAGTCACACAAGTTGTGTGTTTGAGCACATAAAGTACTATTTTTCTTGGAAGTTCAACAAGATGCAATTCTGATGTGTTGTGTCATGTTAAAGTACTCATCGAGCTGATTAATTTGACACTCTGTTTAACAAATTTGGTCCTCATTTGCCGAAGTTATCGAGCTTCAAAGTTTGAAAAGTCACACAAGTTGTGTATTTGAGCACATAAAGTACTATTTTTCTTGGAAGTTCAACAAGATGCAATCACGATGTGTTGTGACATCTTCAAAATCTGGTTGAAGTGATTACTTTGACACTTTGTTTAAGAAATTTGGTCCACATTTGCCGAAGTTATCGAGCTTCAAAGTTTGAAAAGTCACAAAAGTTGTGTGTTTGAACACATAAAGTACTATTTTTCTTGGAAATTCAACTAGATGCAATCATGATGTGTTGTGACATATTCAAAATCTCGTGGAGCTGATTAATTTGGCAATTTGTTTAACAAATTTGTTCCTCATTTGCCGAAGTTAACGAGCATCAAAGTTTGAAAAGTCACACAAGTTGTGTGTTTGAGCACATAAAGTACTATTTTTCTTGGAAATTCAACAAGATGCAATCACGATGTGTTGTGACATCTTCAAAATCTCGTTGAGTTGATTACTTTGACACTTTGTTTAAGAAATTTGGTCCAGATTTGCCGAAGTTATCGAGCTTCAAAGTTTGAAAAGTCACAAAAGTTGTGTGTTTGAGCACATAAAGTACTATTTTTCTTGGATGTTCAACAAGATGTAATCATGATGTGTTGTGACATCTTCAAAATCTCGTTGAGGTGATTACTTTGACACTTTGTTTAAGAAATTTGGTCCACATTTGCCGAAGTTATCGAGCTTCAAAATTTGAAAAGTCACAAAAGTTGTGTATTTGAGCACATAAAGTACTATTTTTCTTGGAAGTTCAACAAGATGCAATCACGATGTGTTGTGACATCTTCAAAATCTCGTTGAGTTGATTACTTTGACACTTTGTTTAAGAAATTTGGTCTACATTTGCCAAAGTTATCGAGCTTCAAAATGTGAAAAGTCACAAAATATGTGTGTTTGAGCACATAAAGTACTATTTTTCTTGGAAATTCAACTAGATGCAATCATGATGTGTTGTGACATATTCAAAATCTCGTCGAGCTGATTAATTTGACACTTTGTTTAACAAATTTGTTCTTCATTTGCCGAAGCTATCGAGCTTCAAAGTTTGAAAAGTCACAAAACTTGTGTGTTTGAGCACATAAGGTACTATTTTTCTTGGAAGTTCAACAAGATGCAATCACGATGTGTTGCGACATCTTCAAAATCTCGTTGAGTTGATTACTTTGACACTTTGTTTAAGAAATTTGGTCCACATTTGCCGAAGTTATCGAGCTTCAAAGTTTGAAAAGTCACAAAAGTTGTGTGTTTGAGCACATAAACTACTATTTTTCTTGGAAGTTCAACAAGATGCAATCACGATCTGTTGTGACATCTTCAAAATCTTGTTGAATTGATTACTTTGACACTTTGTTTAAGAAATTTGGTCCACATTTGCCGAAGTTATCGAGCTTCAAAGTTTGAAAAGTCACAAAAGTTGTGTATTTGAGCACATAAAGTACTATTTTTCTTGGAAGTTCAACAAGACGCAATCACGATGTGTTGTGACATCTTCAAAATCTCGTTCAGTTGATTACTTTGACACTTTGTTTAAGAAATTTGGTCCACATTTGCCGAAGTTATCGAGCTTCAAAGTTTGAAAAGTCACACAAGTTGTGTATTTGAGCACATAAAGTACTATTTTTCTTGGAAGTTCAACAAGATGCAATCACGATGTGTTGTGACATCTTCAAAATCTCGTCGAACTGATTAATTTGACACTTTGTTCAAGGAATTTAGTACTCATTTGCCGAAGTTATCGAGCTTCAAAGTTTGAAAAGTCACACAAGTTGTGTGTTTGAGCACATAAAGTACTATTTTTCTTGGAAGTTCAACAAGATGCAATTCTGATGTGTTGTGACATCTTCAAAATCTCGTCGAGCTGATTAATTTGACACTTTGTTCAAGAAATTTGGTCCACATTTGCCGAAGTTATCGAGCTTCAAAGTTTGAAAAGTCACACAAGTTGTGTGTTTGAGCACATAAAGTACTATTTTTCTTGGAAGTTCAACAAGATGCAATTCTGATGTGTTGTGTCATGTTAAAGTACTCATCGAGCTGATTAATTTGACACTCTGTTTAACAAATTTGGTCCTCATTTGCCGAAGTTATCGAGCTTCAAAGTTTGAAAAGTCACACAAGTTGTGTATTTGAGCACATAAAGTACTATTTTTCTTGGAAGTTCAACAAGATGCAATCACGATGTGTTGTGACATCTTCAAAATCTCGTTGAGGTGATTACTTTGACACTTTGTTTAAGAAATTTGGTCCACATTTGCCGAAGTTATCGAGCTTCAAAGTTTGAAAAGTCACAAAAGTTGTGTGTTTGAGCACATAAAGTACTATTTTTCTTGGAAGTTCAACAAGATGTAATCATGATGTGTTGTGACATCTTCAAAATCTCGTTGAGGTGATTAATTTGACACTTTGTTCAAGAAATTTGGTCCACATTTGCCGAAGTTATCGAGCTTCAAAGTTTGAAAAGTCACAAAAGTTGTGTGTTTGAGCACATAAAGTACTATTTTTCTTGGAAGTTCAACAAGATGCAATTCTGTTGTGTTGTGACATCTTCAAAATCTCGTAGAGCTGATTAATTTGACACTCTGTTTAACAAATTTGGTCCTCATTTGACGAAGTTATCGAGCTTCAAAATTTGAAAAGTCACACAAGTTGTGTATTTGAGCACATAAAGTACTATTTTTCTTGGAAATTCAACAAGATGCAATCATGAATTGTTGTGTCATTTTAAAGATCTCGTCGAGCTGATTAATTTGACACTTTGGTTAACAAATTTGGTCCACATTTGCCAAAGTTATCGAGCTTCAAAATGTGAAAAGTCACAAAATATGAGTGTTTGAGCACATAAAGTACTATTTTTCTTGGAAGTTCAACAAGATGTAATCATGATGTGTTGTGACATCTTCAAAATCTCGTTGAGGTAATTAATTTGACACTTTGTTTAAGAAATTTGGTCCACATTTGCCGAAGTTATCGAGCTTCAAAGTTTGAAAAGTCACAAAAGTTGTGTATTTGAGCAAATAAAGTACTATTTTTCTTGGAAGTTCAACAAGATGCAATCACGATGTGTTGTGACATCTTCAAAATCTCGTTCAGTTGATTACTTTGACACTTTGTTTAAGAAATTTGGTCCACATTTGCCGAAGTTATCGAGCTTCAAAGTTTGAAAAGTCACAAAAGATGTGTATTTGAGCACATAAAGTACTATTTTTCTTGGAAGTTCAACAAGATGCAATCACGATATGTTGTGACATCTTCAAAATCTCGTCGAACTGATTAATTTGACACTTTGTTCAAGGAATTTAGTACTCATTTGCCGAAGTTATCGAGCTTCAAAGTTTGAAAAGTCACACAAGTTGTGTGTTTGAGCACATAAAGTACTATTTTTCTTGGAAGTTCAACAAGATGCAATCACGATGTGTTGTGACATCTTCAAAATCTCGTTGAGGTGATTAATTTGACACTTTGTTCAAGAAATTTGGGCCACATTTGCCGAAGTTATCGAGCTTCAAAGTTTGAAAAGTCACAAAAGTTGTGTGTTTGAGCACATAAAGTACTATTTTTCTTGGAAATTCAACAAGATGCAATCACGATGTGTTGTGACATCTTCAAAATCTCGTTGAGTTGATTACTTTGACACTTTGTTTAAGAAATTTGGTCCAGATTTGCCGAAGTTATCGAGCTTCAAAGTTTGAAAAGTCACAAAAGTTGTGTGTTTGAGCACATAAAGTACTATTTTTCTTGGAAGTTCAACAAGATGTAATCATGATGTGTTGTGACATCTTCAAAATCTCGTTGAGGTGATTACTTTGACACTTTGTTTAAGAAATTTGGTCCACATTTGCCGAAGTTATCGAGCTTCAAAATTTGAAAAGTCACAAAAGTTGTGTATTTGAGCACATAAAGTACTATTTTTCTTGGAAGTTCAACAAGATGCAATCACGATGTGTTGTGACATCTTCAAAATCTCGTTGAGTTGATTACTTTGACACTTTGTTTAAGAAATTTGGTCTACATTTGCCAAAGTTATCGAGCTTCAAAATGTGAAAAGTCACAAAATATGTGTGTTTGAGCACATAAAGTACTATTTTTCTTGGAAATTCAACTAGATGCAATCATGATGTGTTGTGACATATTCAAAATCTCGTCGAGCTGATTAATTTGACACTTTGTTTAACAAATTTGTTCTTCATTTGCCGAAGCTATCGAGCTTCAAAGTTTGAAAAGTCACAAAACTTGTGTGTTTGAGCACATAAGGTACTATTTTTCTTGGAAGTTCAACAAGATGCAATCACGATGTGTTGTGACATCTTCAAAATCTCGTTGAGTTGATTACTTTGACACTTTGTTTAAGAAATTTGGTCCACATTTGCCGAAGTTATCGAGCTTCAAAGTTTGAAAAGTCACAAAAGTTGTGTGTTTGAGCACATAAACTACTATTTTTCTTGGAAGTTCAACAAGATGCAATCACGATCTGTTGTGACATCTTCAAAATCTTGTTGAATTGATTACTTTGACACTTTGTTTAAGAAATTTGGTCCACATTTGCCGAAGTTATCGAGCTTCAAAGTTTGAAAAGTCACAAAAGTTGTGTATTTGAGCACATAAAGTACTATTTTTCTTGGAAGTTCAACAAGACGCAATCACGATGTGTTGTGACATCTTCAAAATCTCGTTCAGTTGATTACTTTGACACTTTGTTTAAGAAATTTGGTCCACATTTGCCGAAGTTATCGAGCTTCAAAGTTTGAAAAGTCACACAAGTTGTGTATTTGAGCACATAAAGTACTATTTTTCTTGGAAGTTCAACAAGATGCAATCACGATGTGTTGTGACATCTTCAAAATCTCGTCGAACTGATTAATTTGACACTTTGTTCAAGGAATTTAGTACTCATTTGCCGAAGTTAGCGAGCTTCAAAGTTTGAAAAGTCACACAAGTTGTGTGTTTGAGCACATAAAGTACTATTTTTCTTGGAAGTTCAACAAGATGCAATTCTGATGTGTTGTGACATCTTCAAAACCTCGTCGAGCTGATTAATTTGACACTTTGTTCAAGAAATTTGGTCCACATTTGCCGAAGTTATCGAGCTTCAAAGTTTGAAAAGTCACACAAGTTGTGTGTTTGAGCACATAAAGTACTATTTTTCTTGGAAGTTCAACAAGATGCAATCACGATCTGTTGTGACATCTTCAAAATCTCGTTCAGTTGATTACTTTGACACTTTGTTTAAGAAATTTGGTCCACATTTGCCGAAGTTATCGAGCTTCAAAGTTTGAAAAGTCACACAAGTTGTGTGTTTGAGCACATAAAGTACTATTTTTCTTGGAAGTTCAACAAGATGCAATCACGATCTGTTGTGACATCTTCAAAATCTCGTTCAGTTGATTACTTTGACACTTTGTTTAAGAAATTTGGTCCACATTTGCCGAAGTTATCGAGCTTCAAAGTTTGAAAAGTCACAAAAGTTGTGTATTTGAGCACATAAAGTACTATTTTTCTTGGAAGTTCAACAAGATGCAATCACGATCTGTTGTGACATCTTCAAAATCTCGTTCAGTTGATTACTTTGACACTTTGTTTAAGAAATTTGGTCCACATTTGCCGAAGTTATCGAGCTTCAAAGTTTGAAAAGTCACACAAGTTGTGTATTTGAGCACATAAAGTACTATTTTTCTTGGAAGTTCAACAAGATGCAATCACGATGTGTTGTGACATCTTCAAAATCTCGTCGAACTGATTAATTTGACACTTTGTTCAAGGAATTTAGTACTCATTTGCCGAAGTTAGCGAGCTTCAAAGTTTGAAAAGTCACACAAGTTGTGTGTTTGAGCACATAAAGTACTATTTTTCTTGGAAGTTCAACAAGATGCAATTCTGATGTGTTGTGACATCTTCAAAACCTCGTCGAGCTGATTAATTTGACACTTTGTTCAAGAAATTTGGTCCACATTTGCCGAAGTTATCGAGCTTCAAAGTTTGAAAAGTCACACAAGTTGTGTGTTTGAGCACATAAAGTACTATTTTTCTTGGAAGTTCAACAAGATGCAATTCTGATGTGTTGTGTCATGTTAAAGTACTCATCGAGCTGATTAATTTGACACTCTGTTTAACAAATTTGGTCCTCATTTGCCGAAGTTATCGAGCTTCAAAGTTTGAAAAGTCACACAAGTTGTGTGTTTGAGCACATAAAGTACTATTTTTCTTGGAAGTTCAACAAGATGCAATCACGATGTGTTGTGACATCTTCAAAATCTCGTTGAGGTGATTAATTTGACACTTTGTTCAAGAAATTTGGGCCACATTTGCCGAAGTTATCGAGCTTCAAAATTTGAAAAGTCACAAAAGTTGTGTGTTTGAGCACATAAAGTACTATTTTTCTTGGAAGTTCAACAAGATGCAATCACGATCTGTTGTGACATCTTCAAAATCTTGTTGAATTGATTACTTTGACACTTTGTTTAAGAAATTTGGTCCACATTTGCCGAAGTTATCGAGCTTCAAAGTTTGAAAAGTCACAAAAGTTGTGTATTTGAGCAAATAAAGTACTATTTTTCTTGGAAGTTCAACAAGATGCAATCACGATGTGTTGTGACATCTTCAAAATCTCGTTCAGTTGATTACTTTGACACTTTGTTTAAGAAATTTGGTCCACATTTGCCGAAGTTATCGAGCTTCAAAGTTTGAAAAGTCACAAAAGATGTGTATTTGAGCACATAAAGTACTATTTTTCTTGGAAGTTCAACAAGATGCAATCACGATATGTTGTGACATCTTCAAAATCTCGTCGAACTGATTAATTTGACACTTTGTTCAAGGAATTTAGTACTCATTTGCCGAAGTTATCGAGCTTCAAAGTTTGAAAAGTCACACAAGTTGTGTGTTTGAGCACATAAAGTACTATTTTTCTTGGAAGTTCAACAAGATGCAATCACGATGTGTTGTGACATCTTCAAAATCTCGTTGAGGTGATTAATTTGACACTTTGTTCAAGAAATTTGGGCCACATTTGCCGAAGTTATCGAGCTTCAAAGTTTGAAAAGTCACAAAAGTTGTGTGTTTGAGCACATAAAGTACTATTTTTCTTGGAAATTCAACAAGATGCAATCACGATGTGTTGTGACATCTTCAAAATCTCGTTGAGTTGATTACTTTGACACTTTGTTTAAGAAATTTGGTCCAGATTTGCCGAAGTTATCGAGCTTCAAAGTTTGAAAAGTCACAAAAGTTGTGTGTTTGAGCACATAAAGTACTATTTTTCTTGGAAGTTCAACAAGATGTAATCATGATGTGTTGTGACATCTTCAAAATCTCGTTGAGGTGATTACTTTGACACTTTGTTTAAGAAATTTGGTCCACATTTGCCGAAGTTATCGAGCTTCAAAATTTGAAAAGTCACAAAAGTTGTGTATTTGAGCACATAAAGTACTATTTTTCTTGGAAGTTCAACAAGATGCAATCACGATGTGTTGTGACATCTTCAAAATCTCGTTGAGTTGATTACTTTGACACTTTGTTTAAGAAATTTGGTCTACATTTGCCAAAGTTATCGAGCTTCAAAATGTGAAAAGTCACAAAATATGTGTGTTTGAGCACATAAAGTACTATTTTTCTTGGAAATTCAACTAGATGCAATCATGATGTGTTGTGACATATTCAAAATCTCGTCGAGCTGATTAATTTGACACTTTGTTTAACAAATTTGTTCTTCATTTGCCGAAGCTATCGAGCTTCAAAGTTTGAAAAGTCACAAAACTTGTGTGTTTGAGCACATAAGGTACTATTTTTCTTGGAAGTTCAACAAGATGCAATCACGATGTGTTGTGACATCTTCAAAATCTCGTTGAGTTGATTACTTTGACACTTTGTTTAAGAAATTTGGTCCACATTTGCCGAAGTTATCGAGCTTCAAAGTTTGAAAAGTCACAAAAGTTGTGTGTTTGAGCACATAAACTACTATTTTTCTTGGAAGTTCAACAAGATGCAATCACGATCTGTTGTGACATCTTCAAAATCTTGTTGAATTGATTACTTTGACACTTTGTTTAAGAAATTTGGTCCACATTTGCCGAAGTTATCGAGCTTCAAAGTTTGAAAAGTCACAAAAGTTGTGTATTTGAGCACATAAAGTACTATTTTTCTTGGAAGTTCAACAAGACGCAATCACGATGTGTTGTGACATCTTCAAAATCTCGTTCAGTTGATTACTTTGACACTTTGTTTAAGAAATTTGGTCCACATTTGCCGAAGTTATCGAGCTTCAAAGTTTGAAAAGTCACACAAGTTGTGTATTTGAGCACATAAAGTACTATTTTTCTTGGAAGTTCAACAAGATGCAATCACGATGTGTTGTGACATCTTCAAAATCTCGTCGAACTGATTAATTTGACACTTTGTTCAAGGAATTTAGTACTCATTTGCCGAAGTTAGCGAGCTTCAAAGTTTGAAAAGTCACAAAAGTTGTGTGTTTGAGCACATAAACTACTATTTTTCTTGGAAGTTCAACAAGATGCAATCACGATCTGTTGTGACATCTTCAAAATCTTGTTGAATTGATTACTTTGACACTTTGTTTAAGAAATTTGGTCCACATTTGCCGAAGTTATCGAGCTTCAAAGTTTGAAAAGTCACAAAAGTTGTGTATTTGAGCACATAAAGTACTATTTTTCTTGGAAGTTCAACAAGACGCAATCACGATGTGTTGTGACATCTTCAAAATCTCGTTCAGTTGATTACTTTGACACTTTGTTTAAGAAATTTGGTCCACATTTGCCGAAGTTATCGAGCTTCAAAGTTTGAAAAGTCACACAAGTTGTGTATTTGAGCACATAAAGTACTATTTTTCTTGGAAGTTCAACAAGATGCAATCACGATGTGTTGTGACATCTTCAAAATCTCGTCGAACTGATTAATTTGACACTTTGTTCAAGGAATTTAGTACTCATTTGCCGAAGTTAGCGAGCTTCAAAGTTTGAAAAGTCACACAAGTTGTGTGTTTGAGCACATAAAGTACTATTTTTCTTGGAAGTTCAACAAGATGCAATTCTGATGTGTTGTGACATCTTCAAAACCTCGTCGAGCTGATTAATTTGACACTTTGTTCAAGAAATTTGGTCCACATTTGCCGAAGTTATCGAGCTTCAAAGTTTGAAAAGTCACACAAGTTGTGTGTTTGAGCACATAAAGTACTATTTTTCTTGGAAGTTCAACAAGATGCAATTCTGATGTGTTGTGTCATGTTAAAGTACTCATCGAGCTGATTAATTTGACACTCTGTTTAACAAATTTGGTCCTCATTTGCCGAAGTTATCGAGCTTCAAAGTTTGAAAAGTCACACAAGTTGTGTATTTGAGCACATAAAGTACTATTTTTCTTGGAAGTTCAACAAGATGCAATCACGATGTGTTGTGACATCTTCAAAATCTCGTTGAGGTGATTACTTTGACACTTTGTTTAAGAAATTTGGTCCACATTTGCCGAAGTTATCGAGCTTCAAAGTTTGAAAAGTCACAAAAGTTGTGTGTTTGAGCACATAAAGTACTATTTTTCTTGGAAGTTCAACAAGATGCAATTCTGATGTGTTGTGTCATGTTAAAGTACTCATCGAGCTGATTAATTTGACACTCTGTTTAACAAATTTGGTCCTCATTTGCCGAAGTTATCGAGCTTCAAAGTTTGAAAAGTCACACAAGTTGTGTGTTTGAGCACATAAAGTACTATTTTTCTTGGAAGTTCAACAAGATGCAATCACGATGTGTTGTGACATCTTCAAAATCTCGTTGAGGTGATTAATTTGACACTTTGTTCAAGAAATTTGGGCCACATTTGCCGAAGTTATCGAGCTTCAAAATTTGAAAAGTCACAAAAGTTGTGTGTTTGAGCACATAAAGTACTATTTTTCTTGGAAGTTCAACAAGATGCAATCACGATCTGTTGTGACATCTTCAAAATCTTGTTGAATTGATTACTTTGACACTTTGTTTAAGAAATTTGGTCCACATTTGCCGAAGTTATCGAGCTTCAAAGTTTGAAAAGTCACAAAAGTTGTGTGTTTGAGCACATAAACTACTATTTTTCTTGGAAGTTCAACAAGATGCAATTCTGATGTGTTGTGACATCTTCAAAATCTCGTCGAGCTGATTAATTTGACACTTTGTTCAAGAAATTTGGTCCACATTTGCCGAAGTTATCGAGCTTCAAAAGTTGAAAAGTCACACAAGTTGTGTGTTTGAGCACATAAAGTACTATTTTTCTTGGAAGTTCAACAAGATGCAATTCTGATGTGTTGTGTCATGTTAAAGTACTCATCGAGCTGATTAATTTGACACTCTGTTTAACAAATTTGGTCCTCATTTGCCGAAGTTATCGAGCTTCAAAGTTTGAAAAGTCACACAAGTTGTGTATTTGAGCACATAAAGTACTATTTTTCTTGGAAGTTCAACAAGATGCAATCACGATGTGTTGTGACATCTTCAAAATCTCGTTGAGGTGATTACTTTGACACTTTGTTTAAGAAATTTGGTCCGCATTTGCCGAAGTTATCGAGCTTCAAAGTTTGAAAAGTCACAAAAGTTGTGTGTTTGAACACATAAAGTACTATTTTTCTTGGAAATTCAACTAGATGCAATCATGATGTGTTGTGACATATTCAAAATCTCGTGGAGCTGATTAATTTGGCATTTTGTTTAACAAATTTGTTCCTCATTTGCCGAAGTTAACGAGCATCAAAGTTTGAAAAGTCACACAAGTTGTGTGTTTGAGCACATAAAGTACTATTTTTCTTGGAAATTCAACAAGATGCAATCACGATGTGTTGTGACATCTTCAAAATCTCGTTGAGTTGATTACTTTGACACTTTGTTTAAGAAATTTGGTCCAGATTTGCCGAAGTTATCGAGCTTCAAAGTTTGAATAGTCACAAAAGTTGTGTGTTTGAGCACATAAAGTACTATTTTTCTTGGAAGTTCAACAAGATGTAATCATGATGTGTTGTGACATCTTCAAAATCTCGTTCAGTTGATTACTTTGACACTTTGTTTAAGAAATTTGGCCCACATTTGCCGAAGTTATCAAGCTTCAAAGTTTGAAAAGTCACACAAGTTGTGTATTTGAGCACATAAAGTACTATTTTTCTTGGAAGTTCAACAAGATGCAATCACGATGTGTTGTGACATCTTCAAAATCTCGTCGAACTGATTAATTTGACACTTTGTTCAAGGAATTTAGTACTCATTTGCCGAAGTTATCGAGCTTCAAAGTTTGAAAAGTCACACAAGTTGTGTGTTTGAGCACATAAAGTACTATTTTTCTTGGAAGTTCAACAAGATGCAATTCTGATGTGTTGTGACATCTTCAAAATCTCGTCGAGCTGATTAATTTGACACTTTGTTCAAGAAATTTGGTCCACATTTGCCGAAGTTATCGAGCTTCAAAGTTTGAAAAGTCACACAAGTTGTGTGTTTGAGCACATAAAGTACTATTTTTCTTGGAAGTTCAACAAGATGCAATTCTGATGTGTTGTGTCATGTTAAAGTACTCATCGAGCTGATTAATTTGACACTCTGTTTAACAAATTTGTTCCTCATTTGCCGAAGTTAACGAGCATCAAAGTTTGAAAAGTCACACAAGTTGTGTGTTTGAGCACATAAAGTACTATTTTTCTTGGAAATTCAACAAGATGCAATCACGATGTGTTGTGACATCTTCAAAATCTCGTTGAGTTGATTACTTTGACACTTTGTTTAAGAAATTTGGTCCAGATTTGCCGAAGTTATCGAGCTTCAAAGTTTGAAAAGTCACAAAAGTTGTGTGTTTGAGCACATAAAGTACTATTTTTCTTGGAAGTTCAACAAGATGTAATCATGATGTGTTGTGACATCTTCAAAATCTCGTTGAGGTGATTACTTTGACACTTTGTTTAAGAAATTTGGTCCACATTTGCCGAAGTTATCGAGCTTCAAAATTTGAAAAGTCACAAAAGTTGTGTATTTGAGCACATAAAGTACTATTTTTCTTGGAAGTTCAACAAGATGCAATCACGATGTGTTGTGACATCTTCAAAATCTCGTTGAGTTGATTACTTTGACACTTTGTTTAAGAAATTTGGTCTACATTTGCCAAAGTTATCGAGCTTCAAAATGTGAAAAGTCAAAAAAGTTGTGTATTTGAGCACATAAAGTACTATTTTTCTTGGAAGTTCAACAAGATGCAATCACGATGTGTTGTGACATCTTCAAAATCTCGTTGAGTTGATTACTTCGACACTTTGTTTAAGAAATTTGGTCTACATTTGCCAAAGTTATCGAGCTTCAAAATGTGAAAAGTCACAAAATATGTGTGTTTGAGCACATAAAGTACTATTTTTCTTGGAAATTCAACTAGATGCAATCATGATGTGTTGTGACATATTCAAAATCTCGTCGAGCTGATTAATTTGACACTTTGTTTAACAAATTTGTTCTTCATTTGCCGAAGCTATCGAGCTTCAAAGTTTGAAAAGTCACAAAACTTGTGTGTTTGAGCACATAAAGTACTATTTTTCTTGGAAGTTCAACAAGATGCAATCACGATGTGTTGTGACATCTTCAAAATCTCGTTGAGTTGATTACTTTGACACTTTGTTTAAGAAATTTGGCCCACATTTGCCGAAGTTATCGAGCTTCAAAGTTTGAAAAGTCACACAAGTTGTGTATTTGAGCACATAAAGTACTATTTTTCTTGGAAGTTCAACAAGATGCAATCACGATGTGTTGTGACATCTTCAAAATCTCGTCGAACTGATTACTTTGACACTTTGTTCAAGGAATTTAGTACTCATTTGCCGAAGTTATCGAGCTTCAAAATTTGAAAAGTCACAAAAGTTGTGTATTTGAGCACATAAAGTACTATTTTTCTTGGAAGTTCAACAAGATGCAATCACGATGTGTTGTGACATCTTCAAAATCTCGTTGAGTTGATTACTTTGACACTTTGTTTAAGAAATTTGGTCTACATTTGCCAAAGTTATCGAGCTTCAAAGTTTGAAAAGTCACACAAGTTGTGTATTTGAGCACATAAAGTACTATTTTTCTTGGAAGTTCAACAAGATGCAATCACGATGTGTTGTGACATCTTCAAAATCTCGTCGAACTGATTAATTTGACACTTTGTTCAAGGAATTTAGTACTCATTTGCCGAAGTTATCGAGCTTCAAAGTTTGAATAGTCACACAAGTTGTGTGTTTGAGCACATAAAGTACTATTTTTCTTGGAAGTTCAACAAGATGCAATTCTGATGTGTTGTGACATCTTCAAAATCTCGTCGAGCTGATTAATTTGACACTTTGTTCAAGAAATTTGGTCCACATTTGCCGAAGTTATCGAGCTTCAAACTTTGAAAAGTCACACAAGTTGTGTGTTTGAGCACATAAAGTACTATTTTTCTTGGAAGTTCAACAAGATGCAATTCTGATGTGTTGTGTCATGTTAAAGTACTCATCGAGCTGATTAATTTGACACTCTGTTTAACAAATTTGGTCCTCATTTGCCGAAGTTATCGAGCTTCAAAGTTTGAAAAGTCACACAAGTTGTGTATTTGAGCACATAAAGTACTATTTTTCTTGGAAGTTCAACAAGATGCAATCACGATGTGTTGTGACATCTTCAAAATCTCGTTGAGGTGATTACTTTGACACTTTGTTTAAGAAATTTGGTCCACATTTGCCGAAGTTATCGAGCTTCAAAGTTTGAAAAGTCACAAAAGTTGTGTGTTTGAGCACATAAAGTACTATTTTTCTTGGAAGTTCAACAAGATGTAATCATGATGTGTTGTGACATCTTCAAAATCTCGTTGAGGTGATTACTTTGACACTTTGTTTAAGAAATTTGGTCCACATTTGCCGAAGTTATCGAGCTTCAAAATTTGAAAAGTCACAAAAGTTGTGTATTTGAGCACATAAAGTACTATTTTTCTTGGAAGTTCAACAAGATGCAATCACGATGTGTTGTGACATCTTCAAAATCTCGTTGAGTTGATTACTTTGACACTTTGTTTAAGAAATTTGGTCTACATTTGCCAAAGTTATCGAGCTTCAAAATGTGAAAAGTCACAAAATATGTGTGTTTGAGCACATAAAGTACTATTTTTCTTGGAAATTCAACTAGATGCAATCATGATGTGTTGTGACATATTCAAAATCTCGTCGAGCTGATTAATTTGACACTTTGTTTAACAAATTTGTTCTTCATTTGCCGAAGCTATCGAGCTTCAAAGTTTGAAAAGTCACAAAACTTGTGTGTTTGAGCACATAAAGTACTATTTTTCTTGGAAGTTCAACAAGATGCAATTCTGATGTGTTGTGACATCTTCAAAATCTCGTCGAGCTGATTAATTTGACACTTTGTTCAAGAAATTTGGTCCACATTTGCCGAAGTTATCGAGCTTCAAAGTTTGAAAAGTCACAAAAGTTGTGTATTTGAGCACATAAAGTACTATTTTTCTTGGAAGTTCAACAAGATGCAATCACGATGTGTTGTGACATCTTCAAAATCTCGTTCAGTTGATTACTTTGACACTTTGTTTAAGAAATTTGGCCCACATTTGCCGAAGTTATCGAGCTTCAAAGTTTGAAAAGTCACACAAGTTGTGTATTTGAGCACATAAAGTACTATTTTTCTTGGAAGTTCAACAAGATGCAATCACGATGTGTTGTGACATCTTCAAAATCTCGTCGAACTGATTAATTTGACACTTTGTTCAAGGAATTTAGTACTCATTTGCCGAAGTTATCGAGCTTCAAAGTTTGAAAAGTCACACAAGTTGTGTGTTTGAGCACATAAAGTACTATTTTTCTTGGAAGTTCAACAAGATGCAATTCTGATGTGTTGTGACATCTTCAAAATCTCGTCGAGCTGATTAATTTGACACTTTGTTCAAGAAATTTGGTCCACATTTGCCGAAGTTATCGAGCTTCAAAGTTTGAAAAGTCACACAAGTTGTGTGTTTGAGCACATAAAGTACTATTTTTCTTGGAAGTTCAACAAGATGCAATTCTGATGTGTTGTGTCATGTTAAAGTACTCATCGAGCTGATTAATTTGACACTCTGTTTAACAAATTTGGTCCTCATTTGCCGAAGTTATCGAGCTTCAAAGTTTGAAAAGTCACACAAGTTGTGTATTTGAGCACATAAAGTACTATTTTTCTTGGAAGTTCAACAAGATGCAATTCTGTTGTGTTGTGACATCTTCAAAATCTCGTAGAGCTGATTAATTTGACACTCTGTTTAACAAATTTGGTCCTCATTTGACGAAGTTATCGAGCTTCAAAATTTGAAAAGTCACACAAGTTGTGTATTTGAGCACATAAAGTACTATTTTTCTTGGAAGTTCAACAAGATGCAATCACGATGTGTTGTGACATCTTCAAAATCTCGTTGAGGTGATTAATTTAACACTTTGTTTAAGAAATTTGGTCCACATTTGCCGAAGTTATCGAGCTTCAAAGTTTGAAAAGTCACAAAAGTTGTGTATTTGAGCAAATAAAGTACTATTTTTCTTGGAAGTTCAACGAGATGTAATCATGATGTGTTGTGACATCTTCAAAATCGCGTTGAGGTGATTACTTTGACACTTTGTTTAACAAATTTGTTCCTCATTTGCCGAAGTTAACGAGCATCAAAGTTTGAAAAGTCACACAAGTTGTGTGTTTGAGCACATAAAGTACTATTTTTCTTGGAAATTCAACAAGATGCAATCACGATGTGTTGTGACATCTTCAAAATCTCGTTGAGTTGATTACTTTGACACTTTGTTTAAGAAATTTGGTCCAGATTTGCCGAAGTTATCGAGCTTCAAAGTTTGAAAAGTCACAAAAGTTGTGTGTTTGAGCACATAAAGTACTATTTTTCTTGGAAGTTCAACAAGATGTAATCATGATGTGTTGTGACATCTTCAAAATCTCGTTGAGGTGATTACTTTGACACTTTGTTTAAGAAATTTGGTCCACATTTGCCGAAGTTATCGAGCTTCAAAGTTTGAAAAGTCACAAAAGTTGTGTGTTTGAGCACATAAACTACTATTTTTCTTGGAAGTTCAACAAGATGCAATCACGATGTGTTGTGACATCTTCAAAATCTCGTTCAGTTGATTACTTTGACACTTTGTTTAAGAAATTTGGCCCACATTTGCCGAAGTTATCGAGCTTCAAAGTTTGAAAAGTCACACAAGTTGTGTATTTGAGCACATAAAGTACTATTTTTCTTGGAAGTTCAACAAGATGCAATTCTGATGTGTTGTGACATCTTCAAAATCTCGTCGAACTGATTAATTTGACACTTTGTTCAAGGAATTTAGTACTCATTTGCCGAAGTTATCGAGCTTCAAAGTTTGAAAAGTCACACAAGTTGTGTGTTTGAGCACATAAAGTACTATTTTTCTTGGAAGTTCAACAAGATGCAATTCTGATGTGTTGTGACATCTTCAAAATCTCGTCGAACTGATTAATTTGACACTTTGTTCAAGGAATTTAGTACTCATTTGCCGAAGTTATCGAGCTTCAAAGTTTGAAAAGTCACACAAGTTGTGTATTTGAGCACATAAAGTACTATTTTTCTTGGAAGTTCAACAAGATGCAATTCTGATGTGTTGTGACATCTTCAAAATCTCGTCGAACTGATTAATTTGACACTTTGTTCAAGGAATTTAGTACTCATTTGCCGAAGTTATCGAGCTTCAAAGTTTGAAAAGTCACACAAGTTGTGTGTTTGAGCACATAAAGTACTATTTTTCTTGGAAGTTCAACAAGATGCAATTCTGATGTGTTGTGACATCTTCAAAATCTCGTCGAGCTGATTAATTTGACACTTTGTTCAAGAAATTTGGTCCACATTTGCCGAAGTTATCGAGCTTCAAAGTTTGAAAAGTCACACAAGTTGTGTGTTTGAGCACATAAAGTACTATTTTTCTTGGAAGTTCAACAAGATGCAATTCTGATGTGTTGTGTCATGTTAAAGTACTCATCGAGCTGATTAATTTGACACTCTGTTTAACAAATTTGGTCCTCATTTGCCGAAGTTATCGAGCTTCAAAGTTTGAAAAGTCACACAAGTTGTGTATTTGAGCACATAAAGTACTATTTTTCTTGGAAGTTCAACAAGATGCAATCACGATGTGTTGTGACATCTTCAAAATCTCGTTGAGGTGATTACTTTGACACTTTGTTTAAGAAATTTGGTCCACATTTGCCGAAGTTATCGAGCTTCAAAGTTTGAAAAGTCACAAAAGTTGTGTGTTTGAGCACATAAAGTACTATTTTTCTTGGAAGTTCAACAAGATGTAATCATGATGTGTTGTGACATCTTCAAAATCTCGTTGAGGTGATTAATTTGACACTTTGTTCAAGAAATTTGGTCCACATTTGCCGAAGTTATCGAGCTTCAAAGTTTGAAAAGTCACAAAAGTTGTGTGTTTGAGCACATAAAGTACTATTTTTCTTGGAAGTTCAACAAGATGCAATTCTGTTGTGTTGTGACATCTTCAAAATCTCGTCGAGCTGATTAATTTGACACTCTGTTTAACAAATTTGGTCCACATTTGCCAAAGTTATCGAGCTTCAAAGTTTGAAAAGTCACACAAGTTGTGTGTTTGAGCACATAAAGTACTATTTTTCTTGGAAGTTCAACAAGATGCAATTCTGATGTGTTGTGTCATGTTAAAGTACTCATCGAGCTGATTAATTTGACACTCTGTTTAACAAATTTGGTCCTCATTTGCCGAAGTTATCGAGCTTCAAAGTTTGAAAAGTCACACAAGTTGTGTGTTTGAGCACATAAAGTACTATTTTTCTTGGAAGTTCAACAAGATGCAATTCTGTTGTGTTGTGACATCTTCAAAATCTCGTCGAGCTGATTAATTTGACACTCTGTTTAACAAATTTGGTCCTCAATTGACGAAGTTATCGAGCTTCAAAATTTGAAAAGTCACACAAGTTGTGTATTTGAGCACATAAAGTACTATTTTTCTTGGAAGTTCAACAAGATGCAATCACGATGTGTTGTGACATCTTCAAAATCTCGTTGAGGTGATTACTTTGACACTTTGTTTAAGAAATTTGGTCCACATTTGCCGAAGTTATCGAGCTTCAAAGTTTGAAAAGTCACAAAAGTTGTGTGTTTGAGCACATAAAGTACTATTTTTCTTGGAAGTTCAACAAGATGTAATCATGATGTGTTGTGACATCTTCAAAATCTCGTTGAGGTGATTAATTTGACACTTTGTTTAAGAAATTTGGTCCACATTTGCCGAAGTTATCGAGCTTCAATGTTTGAAAAGTCACAAAAGTTGTGTGTTTGAGCACATAAAGTACTATTTTTCTTGGAAGTTCAACAAGATGTAATAATGATGTGTTGTGACATCTTCAAAATCTCGTTCAGTTGATTACTTTGACACTTTGTTTAAGAAATTTGGTCCACATTTGCCGAAGTTATCGAGCTTCAAAGTTTGAAAAGTCACAAAAGTTGTGTATTTGAGCACATAAAGTACTATTTTTCTTGGAAGTTCAACAAGATGCAATCACGGTCTGTTGTGACATCTTCAAAATCTTGTTGAATTGATTACTTTGACACTTTGTTTAAGAAATTTGGTCCACATTTGCCGAAGTTATCGAGCTTCAAAGTTTGAAAAGTCACAAAAGTTGTGTATTTGAGCACATAAAGTACTATTTTTCTTGGAAGTTCAACAAGATGCAATCACGATGTGTTGTGACATCTTCAAAATCTCGTTCAGTTGATTACTTTGACACTTTGTTTAAGAAATTTGGTCCACATTTGCCGAAGTTATCGAGCTTCAAAGTTTGAAAAGTCACACAAGTTGTGTATTTGAGCACATAAAGTACTATTTTTCTTGGAAGTTCAACAAGATGCAATCACGATGTGTTGTGACATCTTCAAAATCTCGTCGAACTGATTAATTTGACACTTTGTTCAAGGAATTTAGTACTCATTTGCCGAAGTTATCGAGCTTCAAAGTTTGAAAAGTCACACAAGTTGTGTGTTTGAGCACATAAAGTACTATTTTTCTTGGAAGTTCGACAAGATGCAATTCTGATGTGTTGTGACATCTTCAAAATCTCGTCGAGCTGATTAATTTGACACTTTGTTCAAGAAATTTGGTCCACATTTGCCGAAGTTATCGAGCTTCAAAGTTTGAAAAGTCACACAAGTTGTGTGTTTGAGCACATAAAGTACTATTTTTCTTGGAAGTTCAACAAGATGCAATTCTGATGTGTTGTGTCATGTTAAAGTACTCATCGAGCTGATTAATTTGACACTCTGTTTAACAAATTTGGTCCTCATTTGCCGAAGTTATCGAGCTTCAAAGTTTGAAAAGTCACACAAGTTGTGTATTTGAGCACATAAAGTACTATTTTTCTTGGAAGTTCAACAAGATGCAATCACGATGTGTTGTGACATCTTCAAAATCTCGTTGAGGTGATTACTTTGACACTTTGTTTAAGAAATTTGGTCCACATTTGCCGAAGTTATCGAGCTTCAAAGTTTGAAAAGTCACAAAAGTTGTGTGTTTGAACACATAAAGTACTATTTTTCTTGGAAATTCAACTAGATGCAATCATGATGTGTTGTGACATATTCAAAATCTCGTCGAGCTGATTAATTTGGCAATTTGTTTAACAAATTTGTTCCTCATTTGCCGAAGTTAACGAGCATCAAAGTTTGAAAAGTCACACAAGTTGTGTGTTTGAGCACATAAAGTACTATTTTTCTTGGAAATTCAACAAGATGCAATCACGATGTGTTGTGACATCTTCACAATCTCGTTGAGGTGATTACTTTGACACTTTGTTTAAGAAATTTGGTCCACATTTGCCGAAGTTATCGAGCTTCAAAATTTGAAAAGTCACAAAAGTTGTGTATTTGAGCACATAAAGTACTATTTTTCTTGGAAGTTCAACAAGATGCAATCACGATGTGTTGTGACATCTTCAAAATCTCGTTGAGTTGATTACTTTGACACTTTGTTTAAGAAATTTGGTCTACATTTGCCAAAGTTATCGAGCTTCAAAATGTGAAAAGTCACAAAATATGTGTGTTTGAGCACATAAAGTACTATTTTTCTTGGAAATTCAACTAGATGCAATCATGATGTGTTGTGACATATTCAAAATCTCGTCGAGCTGATTAATTTGACACTTTGTTTAACAAATTTGGTCTTCATTTGCCGAAGCTATCGAGCTTCAAAGTTTGAAAAGTCACAAAACTTGTGTGTTTGAGCACATAAAGTACTATTTTTCTTGGAAGTTCAACAAGATGCAATCACGATGTGTTGTGACATCTTCAAAATCTCGTTGAGTTGATTACTTTGACACTTTGTTTAAGAAATTTGGTCTACATTTGCCGAAGTTATCGAGCTTCAAAGTTTGAAAAGTCACAAAAGTTGTGTGTTTGAGCACATAAAGTACTATTTTTCTTGGAAGTTCAACAAGATGCAATCACGATCTGTTGTGACATCTTCAAAATCTTGTTGAATTGATTACTTTGACACTTTGTTTAAGAAATTTGGTCCACATTTGCCGAAGTTATCGAGCTTCAAAGTTTGAAAAGTCACAAAAGTTGTGTGTTTGAGCACATAAACTACTAT
The DNA here is from genome assembly GCF_040115645.1 of Euwallacea fornicatus. Classification (NCBI taxonomy): domain Eukaryota; kingdom Metazoa; phylum Arthropoda; class Insecta; order Coleoptera; family Curculionidae; genus Euwallacea; species Euwallacea fornicatus. The sequence continues at coordinate 191,772 of NW_027096021.1, read as the reverse complement.
TTTTCTTGGAAGTTCAACAAGAAGCAATCACGATCTGTTGTGACATCTTCAAAATCTTGTTGAATTGATTACTTTGGCACTTTGTTTAAGAAATTTGGTCCACATTTGCCGAAGTTATCGAGCTTCAAAGTTTGAAAAGTCACAAAAGTTGTGTATTTGAGCACATAAAGTACTATTTTTCTTGGAAGTTCAACAAGATGCAATCACGATGTGTTGTGACATATTCAAAATCTCGTCGAGCTGATTAATTTGGCAATTTGTTTAACAAATTTGTTCCTCATTTGCCGAAGTTAACGAGCATCAAAGTTTGAAAAGTCACACAAGTTGTGTGTTTGAGCACATAAAGTACTATTTTTCTTGGAAATTCAACAAGATGCAATCACGATGTGTTGTGACATCTTCAAAATCTCGTTGAGTTGATTACTTTGACACTTTGTTTAAGAAATTTGGTCCAGATTTGCCGAAGTTATCGAGCTTCAAAGTTTGAAAAGTCACACAAGTTGTGTATTTGAGCACATAAAGTACTATTTTTCTTGGAAGTTCAACAAGATGCAATCACGATGTGTTGTGACATCTTCAAAATCTCGTTCAGTTGATTACTTTGACACTTTGTTTAAGAAATTTGGTCCACATTTGCCGAAGTTATCGAGCTTCAAAGTTTGAAAAGTCACACAAGTTGTGTGTTTGAGCACATAAAGTACTATTTTTCTTGGAAGTTCAACAAGATGCAATTCTGATGTGTTGTGACATCTTCAAAATCTCGTCGAGCTGATTAATTTGACACTTTGTTCAAGAAATTTGGTCCACATTTGCCGAAGTTATCGAGCTTCAAAGTTTGAAAAGTCACACAAGTTGTGTGTTTGAGCACATAAAGTACTATTTTTCTTGGAAGTTCAACAAGATGCAATTCTGATGTGTTGTGTCATGTTAAAGTACTCATCGAGCTGATTAATTTGACACTCTGTTTAACAAATTTGGTCCTCATTTGCCGAAGTTATCGAGCTTCAAAGTTTGAAAAGTCACACAAGTTGTGTATTTGAGCACATAAAGTACTATTTTTCTTGGAAGTTCAACAAGATGCAATCACGATGTGTTGTGACATCTTCAAAATCTCGTTGAGGTGATTACTTTGACACTTTGTTTAAGAAATTTGGTCCACATTTGCCGAAGTTATCGAGCTTCAAAGTTTGAAAAGTCACAAAAGTTGTGTGTTTGAGCACATAAAGTACTATTTTTCTTGGAAGTTCAACAAGATGCAATCACGATCTGTTGTGACATATTCAAAATCTCGTCGAGCTGATTAATTTGGCAATTTGTTTAACAAATTTGTTCCTCATTTGCCGAAGTTAACGAGCATCAAAATTTGAAAAGTCACACAAGTTGTGTGTTTGAGCACATAAAGTACTATTTTTCTTGGAAGTTCAACAAGATGCAATCACGATGTGTTGTGACATCTTCAAAATCTCGTTGAGTTGATTACTTTGACATTTTGTTTAAGAAATTTGGTCTACATTTGCCGAAGTTATCGAGCTTCAAAGTTTGAAAATTCACAAAAGTTGTGTGTTTGAGCACATAAAGTACTATTTTTCTTGGAAGTTCAACAAGATGCAATCACGATCTGTTGTGACATCTTCAAAATCTTGTTGAATTGATTACTTTGACACTTTGTTTAAGAAATTTGGTCCACATTTGCCGAAGTTATCGAGCTTCAAAGTTTGAAAAGTCACAAAAGTTGTGTGTTTGAGCACATAAACTACTATTTTTCTTGGAAGTTCAACAAGATGCAATCACGATGTGTTGTGACATCTTCAAAATCTCGTTGAGTTGATTACTTTGACACTTTGTTTAAGAAATTTGATCCACATTTGCCGAAGTTATCGAGCTTCAAAGTTTGAAAAGTCACAAAAGTTGTGTGTTTGAGCACATAAAGTACTATTTTTCTTGGAAGTTCAACAAGATGTAATCATGATGTGTTGTGACATCTTCAAAATCTCGTTGAGGTGATTACTTTGACACTTTGTTTAAGAAATTTGGTCCACATTTGCCGAAGTTATCGAGCTTCAAAATTTGAAAAGTCACAAAAGTTGTGTATTTGAGCACATAAAGTACTATTTTTCTTGGAAGTTCAACAAGATGCAATCATGAATTGTTGTGTCATTTTAAAGATCTCGTCGAGCTGATTAATTTGACACTTTGGTTAACAAATTTGGTCTTCATTTGCCGAAGCTATCGAGCTTCAAAGTTTGAAAAGTCACAAAATATGTGTGTTTGAGCACATAAAGTACTATTTTTCTTGGAAGTTCAACAAGATGTAATCATGATGTGTTGTGACATCTTCAAAATCTCGTGGAGGTGATTACTTTGACACTTTGTTTAAGAAATTTGGTCCACATTTGCCGAAGTTATCGAGCTTCAAAGTTTGAAAAGTCACAAAAGTTGTGTGTTTGAACACATAAAGTACTATTTTTCTTGGAAATTCAACTAGATGCAATCATGATGTGTTGTGACATATTCAAAATCTCGTCGAGCTGATTAATTTGGCAATTTGTTTAACAAATTTGTTCCTCATTTGCCGAAGTTAACGAGCATCAAAGTTTGAAAAGTCACACAAGTTGTGTGTTTGAGCACATAAAGTACTATTTTTCTTGGAAATTCAACAAGATGCAATCACGATGTGTTGTGACATCTTCACAATCTCGTTGAGGTGATTACTTTGACACTTTGTTTAAGAAATTTGGTCCACATTTGCCGAAGTTATCGAGCTTCAAAATTTGAAAAGTCACAAAAGTTGTGTATTTGAGCACATAAAGTACTATTTTTCTTGGAAGTTCAACAAGATGCAATCACGATGTGTTGTGACATCTTCAAAATCTCGTTGAGTTGATTACTTTGACACTTTGTTTAAGAAATTTGGTCTACATTTGCCAAAGTTATCGAGCTTCAAAATGTGAAAAGTCACAAAATATGTGTGTTTGAGCACATAAAGTACTATTTTTCTTGGAAATTCAACTAGATGCAATCATGATGTGTTGTGACATATTCAAAATCTCGTCGAGCTGATTAATTTGACACTTTGTTTAACAAATTTGGTCTTCATTTGCCGAAGCTATCGAGCTTCAAAGTTTGAAAAGTCACAAAACTTGTGTGTTTGAGCACATAAAGTACTATTTTTCTTGGAAGTTCAACAAGATGCAATCACGATGTGTTGTGACATCTTCAAAATCTCGTTGAGTTGATTACTTTGACACTTTGTTTAAGAAATTTGGTCTACATTTGCCGAAGTTATCGAGCTTCAAAGTTTGAAAAGTCACAAAAGTTGTGTGTTTGAGCACATAAAGTACTATTTTTCTTGGAAGTTCAACAAGATGCAATCACGATCTGTTGTGACATCTTCAAAATCTTGTTGAATTGATTACTTTGACACTTTGTTTAAGAAATTTGGTCCACATTTGCCGAAGTTATCGAGCTTCAAAGTTTGAAAAGTCACAAAAGTTGTGTGTTTGAGCACATAAACTACTATTTTTCTTGGAAGTTCAACAAGAAGCAATCACGATCTGTTGTGACATCTTCAAAATCTTGTTGAATTGATTACTTTGGCACTTTGTTTAAGAAATTTGGTCCACATTTGCCGAAGTTATCGAGCTTCAAAGTTTGAAAAGTCACAAAAGTTGTGTATTTGAGCACATAAAGTACTATTTTTCTTGGAAGTTCAACAAGATGCAATCACGATGTGTTGTGACATATTCAAAATCTCGTCGAGCTGATTAATTTGGCAATTTGTTTAACAAATTTGTTCCTCATTTGCCGAAGTTAACGAGCATCAAAGTTTGAAAAGTCACACAAGTTGTGTGTTTGAGCACATAAAGTACTATTTTTCTTGGAAATTCAACAAGATGCAATCACGATGTGTTGTGACATCTTCAAAATCTCGTTGAGTTGATTACTTTGACACTTTGTTTAAGAAATTTGGTCCAGATTTGCCGAAGTTATCGAGCTTCAAAGTTTGAAAAGTCACACAAGTTGTGTATTTGAGCACATAAAGTACTATTTTTCTTGGAAGTTCAACAAGATGCAATCACGATGTGTTGTGACATCTTCAAAATCTCGTTCAGTTGATTACTTTGACACTTTGTTTAAGAAATTTGGTCCACATTTGCCGAAGTTATCGAGCTTCAAAGTTTGAAAAGTCACACAAGTTGTGTGTTTGAGCACATAAAGTACTATTTTTCTTGGAAGTTCAACAAGATGCAATTCTGATGTGTTGTGACATCTTCAAAATCTCGTCGAGCTGATTAATTTGACACTTTGTTCAAGAAATTTGGTCCACATTTGCCGAAGTTATCGAGCTTCAAAGTTTGAAAAGTCACACAAGTTGTGTGTTTGAGCACATAAAGTACTATTTTTCTTGGAAGTTCAACAAGATGCAATTCTGATGTGTTGTGTCATGTTAAAGTACTCATCGAGCTGATTAATTTGACACTCTGTTTAACAAATTTGGTCCTCATTTGCCGAAGTTATCGAGCTTCAAAGTTTGAAAAGTCACACAAGTTGTGTATTTGAGCACATAAAGTACTATTTTTCTTGGAAGTTCAACAAGATGCAATCACGATGTGTTGTGACATCTTCAAAATCTCGTTGAGGTGATTACTTTGACACTTTGTTTAAGAAATTTGGTCCACATTTGCCGAAGTTATCGAGCTTCAAAGTTTGAAAAGTCACAAAAGTTGTGTGTTTGAGCACATAAAGTACTATTTTTCTTGGAAGTTCAACAAGATGCAATCACGATCTGTTGTGACATATTCAAAATCTCGTCGAGCTGATTAATTTGGCAATTTGTTTAACAAATTTGTTCCTCATTTGCCGAAGTTAACGAGCATCAAAGTTTGAAAAGTCACACAAGTTGTGTGTTTGAGCACATAAAGTACTATTTTTCTTGGAAGTTCAACAAGATGCAATCACGATGTGTTGTGACATCTTCAAAATCTCGTTGAGTTGATTACTTTGACATTTTGTTTAAGAAATTTGGTCTACATTTGCCGAAGTTATCGAGCTTCAAAGTTTGAAAATTCACAAAAGTTGTGTGTTTGAGCACATAAAGTACTATTTTTCTTGGAAGTTCAACAAGATGCAATCACGATCTGTTGTGACATCTTCAAAATCTTGTTGAATTGATTACTTTGACACTTTGTTTAAGAAATTTGGTCCACATTTGCCGAAGTTATCGAGCTTCAAAGTTTGAAAAGTCACAAAAGTTGTGTGTTTGAGCACATAAAGTACTATTTTTCTTGGAAGTTCAACAAGATGTAATCATGATGTGTTGTGACATCTTCAAAATCTCGTTGAGGTGATTACTTTGACACTTTGTTTAAGAAATTTGGTCCACATTTGCCGAAGTTATCGAGCTTCAAAATTTGAAAAGTCACAAAAGTTGTGTATTTGAGCACATAAAGTACTATTTTTCTTGGAAGTTCAACAAGATGCAATCATGAATTGTTGTGTCATTTTAAAGATCTCGTCGAGCTGATTAATTTGACACTTTGGTTAACAAATTTGGTCCACATTTGCCAAAGTTATCGAGCTTCAAAATGTGAAAAGTCACAAAATATGTGTGTTTGAGCACATAAAGTACTATTTTTCTTGGAAATTCAACTAGATGCAATCATGATGTGTTGTGACATATTCAAAATCTCGTCGAGCTGATTAATTTGACACTTTGTTTAACAAATTTGGTCTTCATTTGCCGAAGCTATCGAGCTTCAAAGTTTGAAAAGTCACAAAAGTTGTGTGTTTGAGCACATAAAGTACTATTTTTCTTGGAAGTTCAACAAGATGCAATCACGATGTGTTGTGACATCTTCAAAATCTCGTTGAGTTGATTACTTTGACACTTTGTTTAAGAAATGTGGTCTACATTTGCCGAAGTTATCGAGCTTCAAAGTTTGAAAAGTCACAAAATATGTGTGTTTGAGCACATAAAGTACTATTTTTCTTGGAAGTTCAACAAGATGTAATCATAATGTGTTGTGACATCTTCAAAATCTCGTGGAGGTGATTACTTTGACACTTTGTTTAAGAAATTTGGTCCTCATTTGCCGAAGTTATCGAGCTTCAAAGTTTGAAAAGTCACACAAGTTGTGTGTTTGAGCACATAAAGTACTATTTTTCTTGGATGTTCAACAAGATGTAATCATGATGTGTTGTGACATATTCAAAATCTCGTCGAGCTGAATAATTTGACACTTTGTTTAACAAATTTGGTCCACATTTGCCGAAGCTATCGAGCTTCAAAGTTTGAAAAGTCACAAAAGTTGTGTATTTGAGCACATAAAGTACTATTTTTCTTGGAAGTTTAACAAGATGCAATCACGATGTGTTGTGACATCTTCAAAATCTCGTTGAGTTGATTACTTTGACACTTTGTTTAACAAATTTGGTCCTCATTTGCCGAAGTTATCGACCTTCAAAGTTTGAAAAGTCACACAAGTTGTGTGTTTGAGCACATAAAGTACTATTTTTCTTGGAAGTTCAACAAGATGCAATTCTGATGTGTTGTGTCATGTTAAAGTACTCATCGAGCTGATTAATTTGACACTCTGTTTAACAAATTTGGTCCTCATTTGCCGAAGTTATCGAGCTTCAAAGTTTGAAAAGTCACACAAGTTGTGTGTTTGAGCACATAAAGTACTATTTTTCTTGGAAGTTCAACAAGATGCAATTCTGTTGTGTTGTGACATCTTCAAAATCTCGTCGAGCTGATTAATTTGACACTTTGTTTAACAAATTTGGTCCACATTTGCCGAAGCTATCGAGCTTCAAAGTTTGAAAAGTCACAAAAGTTGTGTATTTGAGCACATAAAGTACTATTTTTCTTGGAAGTTTAACAAGATGCAATCACGATGTGTTGTGACATCTTCAAAATCTCGTTGAGTTGATTACTTTGACACTTTGTTTAACAAATTTGGTCCTCATTTGCCGAAGTTATCGAGCTTCAAAGTTTGAAAAGTCACACAAGTTGTGTGTTTGAGCACATAAAGTACTATTTTTCTTGGAAGTTCAACAAGATGCAATTCTGATGTGTTGTGTCATGTTAAAGTACTCATCGAGCTGATTAATTTGACACTCTGTTTAACAAATTTGGTCCTCATTTGCCGAAGTTATCGAGCTTCAAAGTTTGAAAAGTCACACAAGTTGTGTGTTTGAGCACATAAAGTACTATTTTTCTTGGAAGTTCAACAAGATGCAATTCTGTTGTGTTGTGACATCTTCAAAATCTCGTCGAGCTGATTAATTTGACACTCTGTTTAACAAATTTGGTCCACATTTGCCAAAGTTATCGAGCTTCAAAATTGGAAAAGTCACAAAAGTTGTGTGTTTGAGCACATAAAGTACTATTTTTCTTGGAAGTTCAACAAGATGTAATAATGATGTGTTGTGACATCTTCAAAATCTCGTTGAGGTGATTACTTTGACACTTTGTTTAAGAAATTTGGTCCTCATTTGCCGAAGTTATCGAGCTTCAAAGTTTGAAAAGTCACACAAGTTGTGTGTTTGAGCACATAAAGTACTATTTTTCTTGGATGTTCAACAAGATGCAATCATGATGTGTTGTGACATATTCAAAATCTCGTCGAGCTGATTAATTTGACACTTTGTTTAACAAATTTGGTCTTCATTTGCCGAAGCTATCGAGCTTCAAAAATTTGAAAAGTCACAAAAGTTGTGTGTTTGAGCACATAAAGTACTATTTTTCTTGGAAGTTCAACAAGATGTAATCATGATGTGTTGTGACATCTTCAAAATCTCGTTGAGGTGATTACTTTGACACTTTGTTTAAGAAATTTGGTCCTCATTTGCCGAAGTTAACGAGCATCAAAGTTTGAAAAGTCACACAAGTTGTGTGTTTGAGCACATAAAGTACTATTTTTCTTGGAAATTCAACAAGATGCAATCACGATGTGTTGTGACATCTTCAAAATCTCGTTGAGTTGATTACTTTGACACTTTGTTTAAGAAATTTGGTCTACATTTGCCGAAGTTATCGAGCTTCAAAGTTTGAAAAGTCACAAAAGTTGTGTGTTTGAGCACATAAAGTACTATTTTTCTTGGAAGTTCAACAAGATGCAATCACGATGTGTTGTGACATCTTCAAAATCTCGTTGAGTTGATTACTTTGACACTTTGTTTAAGAAATTTGGTCCACATTTGCCGAAGTTATCGAGCTTCAAAGTTTGAAAAGTCACAAAAGTTGTGTGTTTGAGCACATAAAGTACTATTTTTCTTGGAAGTTCAACAAGATGTAATCATGATGTGTTGTGACATCTTCAAAATCTCGTTGAGGTGATTACTTTGACACTTTGTTTAAGAAATTTGGTCCACATTTGCCGAAGTTATCGAGCTTCAAAATTTGAAAAGTCACAAAAGTTGTGTATTTGAGCACATAAAGTACTATTTTTCTTGGAAGTTCAACAAGATGCAATCATGAATTGTTGTGTCATTTTAAAGATCTCGTCGAGCTGATTAATTTGACACTTTGGTTAACAAATTTGGTCCACATTTGCCAAAGTTATCGAGCTTCAAAATGTGAAAAGTCACAAAATATGTGTGTTTGAGCACATAAAGTACTATTTTTCTTGGAAATTCAACTAGATGCAATCATGATGTGTTGTGACATATTCAAAATCTCGTCGAGCTGATTAATTTGACACTTTGTTTAACAAATTTGGTCTTCATTTGCCGAAGCTATCGAGCTTCAAAGTTTGAAAAGTCACAAAAGTTGTGTGTTTGAGCACATAAAGTACTATTTTTCTTGGAAGTTCAACAAGATGCAATCACGATGTGTTGTGACATCTTCAAAATCTCGTTGAGTTGATTACTTTGACACTTTGTTTAAGAAATTTGGTCTACATTTGCCGAAGTTATCGAGCTTCAAAGTTTGAAAAGTCACAAAATATGTGTGTTTGAGCACATAAAGTACTATTTTTCTTGGAAGTTCAACAAGATGTAATCATGATGTGTTGTGACATCTTCAAAATTTCGTCGAGCTGAATAATTTGACACTTTGTTTAACAAATTTGGTCTTCATTTGCCGAAGCTATCGAGCTTCAAAGTTTGAAAAGTCACAAAAGTTGTGTGTTTGAGCACATAAAGTACTATTTTTCTTGGAAGTTCAACAAGATGCAATCACGATGTGTTGTGACATCTTCAAAATCTCGTTGAGTTGATTACTTTGACACTTTGTTTAAGAAATTTGGTCCTCATTTGCCGAAGTTATCGAGCTTCAAAGTTTGAAAAGTCACACAAGTTGTGTGTTTGAGCACATAAAGTACTATTTTTCTTGGATGTTCAACAAGATGTAATCATGATGTGTTGTGACATATTCAAAATTTCGTCGAGCTGAATAATTTGACACTTTGTTTAACAAATTTGGTCCACATTTGCCGAAGCTATCGAGCTTCAAAGTTTGAAAAGTCACAAAATATGTGTGTTTGAGCACATAAAGTACTATTTTTCTTGGATGTTCAACAAGATGTAATCATGATGTGTTGTGACATATTCAAAATCTCGTCGAGCTGAATAATTTGACACTTTGTTTAACAAATTTGGTCCTCATTTGCCGAAGTTATCGAGCTTCAAAGTTTGAAAAGTCACACAAGTTGTGTGTTTGAGCACATAAAGTACTATTTTTCTTGGAAGTTCAACAAGATGCAATTCTGATGTGTTGTGTCATGTTAAAGTACTCATCGAGCTGATTAATTTGACACTCTGTTTAACAAATTTGGTCCTCATTTGCCGAAGTTATCGAGCTTCAAAGTTTGAAAAGTCACACAAGTTGTGTGTTTGAGCACATAAAGTACTATTTTTCTTGGACGTTCAACAAGATGCAATTCTGTTGTGTTGTGACATCTTCAAAATCTCGTCGAGCTGATTAATTTGACACTTTGTTTAACAAATTTGGTCCACATTTGCCGAAGCTATCGAGCTTCAAAGTTTGAAAAGTCACAAAAGTTGTGTATTTGAGCACATAAAGTACTATTTTTCTTGGAAGTTTAACAAGATGCAATCACGATGTGTTGTGACATCTTCAAAATCTCGTTGAGTTGATTACTTTGACACTTTGTTTAACAAATTTGGTCCTCATTTGCCGAAGTTATCGAGCTTCAAAGTTTGAAAAGTCACACAAGTTGTGTGTTTGAGCACATAAAGTACTATTTTTCTTGGAAGTTCAACAAGATGCAATTCTGATGTGTTGTGTCATGTTAAAGTACTCATCGAGCTGATTAATTTGACACTCTGTTTAACAAATTTGGTCCTCATTTGCCGAAGTTATCGAGCTTCAAAGTTTGAAAAGTCACACAAGTTGTGTGTTTGAGCACATAAAGTACTATTTTTCTTGGAAGTTCAACAAGATGCAATTCTGTTGTGTTGTGACATCTTCAAAATCTCGTCGAGCTGATTAATTTGACACTCTGTTTAACAAATTTGGTCCACATTTGCCAAAGTTATCGAGCTTCAAAATTGGAAAAGTCACAAAAGTTGTGTGTTTGAGCACATAAAGTACTATTTTTCTTGGAAGTTCAACAAGATGTAATAATGATGTGTTGTGACATCTTCAAAATCTCGTTGAGGTGATTACTTTGACACTTTGTTTAAGAAATTTGGTCCTCATTTGCCGAAGTTATCGAGCTTCAAAGTTTGAAAAGTCACACAAGTTGTGTGTTTGAGCACATAAAGTACTATTTTTCTTGGATGTTCAACAAGATGCAATCATGATGTGTTGTGACATATTCAAAATCTCGTCGAGCTGATTAATTTGACACTTTGTTTAACAAATTTGGTCTTCATTTGCCGAAGCTATCGAGCTTCAAAAATTTGAAAAGTCACAAAAGTTGTGTGTTTGAGCACATAAAGTACTATTTTTCTTGGAAGTTCAACAAGATGTAATCATGATGTGTTGTGACATCTTCAAAATCTCGTTGAGGTGATTACTTTGACACTTTGTTTAAGAAATTTGGTCCTCATTTGCCGAAGTTAACGAGCATCAAAGTTTGAAAAGTCACACAAGTTGTGTGTTTGAGCACATAAAGTACTATTTTTCTTGGAAATTCAACAAGATGCAATCACGATGTGTTGTGACATCTTCAAAATCTCGTTGAGTTGATTACTTTGACACTTTGTTTAAGAAATTTGGTCCACATTTGCCGAAGTTATCGAGCTTTAAAGTTTGAAAAGTCACAAAAGTTGTGTGTTTGAGCACATAAAGTACTATTTTTCTTGGAAGTTCAACAAGATGTAATCATGATGTGTTGTGACATCTTCAAAATCTCGTTGAGGTGATTACTTTGACACTTTGTTTAAGAAATTTGGTCCACATTTGCCGAAGTTATCGAGCTTCAAAATTTGAAAAATCACAAAAGTTGTGTATTTGAGCACATAAAGTACTATTTTTCTTGGAAGTTCAACAAGATGCAATCACGATGTGTTGTGACATCTTCAAAATCTCGTTGAGTTGATTACTTTGACACTTTGTTTAAGAAATTTGGTCCACATTTGCCGAAGCTATCGAGCTTCAAAGTTTGAAAAGTCACAAAATATGTGTGTTTGAGCACATAAAGTACTATTTTTCTTGGATGTTCAACAAGATGTAATCATGATGTGTTGTGACATATTCAAAATCTCGTCGAGCTGATTAACTTGACACTTTGTTTAAGAAATTTGGTCCTCATTTGCCGAAGTTACCGAGCTTCAAAGTTTGAAGTCACACAAGTTGTGTGTTTGAGCACATAAAGTACTATTTTTCTTGGAAGTTCAACAAGATGTAATCATGATGTGTTGTGACATCTTCAAAATCTCGTGGAGGTGATTACTTTGACACTTTGTTTAACAAATTTGGTCTTCATTTGCCGAAGCTATCGAGCTTCAAAGTTTGAAAAGTCACAAAAGTTGTGTATTTGAGCACATAAAGTACTATTTTTCTTGGAAGTTCAACAAGATGCAATCACGATGTGTTGTGACATCTTCAAAATCTCGTTGAGTTGATTACTTTGACACTTTGTTTAAGAAATTTGGTCCACATTTGCCGAAGTTATCGAGCTTCAAAGTTTGAAAAGTCACAAAAGTTGTGTGTTTGAGCACATAAAGTACTATTTTTCTTGGAAGTTCAACAAGATGCAATCACGATGTGTTGTGACATCTTCAAAATCTCGTTGAGTTGATTACTTTGACACTTTGTTTAAGAAATTTGGTCCACATTTGCCGAAGTTATCGAGCTTCAAAGTTTGAAAAGTCACAAAAGTTGTGTATTTGAGCACATAAAGTACTATTTTTCTTGGAAGTTTAACAAGATGCAATCACGATGTGTTGTGACATCTTCAAAATCTCGTTGAGTTGATTACTTTGACACTTTGTTTAACAAATTTGGTCTTCATTTGCCGAAGCTATCGAGCTTCAAAGTTTGAAAAGTCACAAAATATGTGTATTTGAGCACATAAAGTACTATTTTTCTTGGATGTTCAACAAGATGTAATCATGATGTGTTGTGACATATTCAAAATCTCGTCGAGCTGAATAATTTGACACTTTGTTTAACAAATTTGGTCCTCATTTGCCGAAGTTATCGAGCTTCAAAGTTTGAAAAGTCACACAAGTTGTGTGTTTGAGCACATAAAGTACTATTTTTCTTGGAAGTTCAACAAGATGCAATTCTGATGTGTTGTGTCATGTTAAAGTACTCATCGAGCTGATTAATTTGACACTCTGTTTAACAAATTTGGTCCTCATTTGCCGAAGTTATCGAGCTTCAAAGTTTGAAAAGTCACACAAGTTGTGTGTTTGAGCACATAAAGTACTATTTTTCTTGGACGTTCAACAAGATGCAATTCTGTTGTGTTGTGACATCTTCAAAATCTCGTCGAGCTGATTAATTTGACACTTTGTTTAACAAATTTGGTCCACATTTGCCGAAGCTATCGAGCTTCAAAGTTTGAAAAGTCACAAAAGTTGTGTATTTGAGCACATAAAGTACTATTTTTCTTGGAAGTTTAACAAGATGCAATCACGATGTGTTGTGACATCTTCAAAATCTCGTTGAGTTGATTACTTTGACACTTTGTTTAACAAATTTGGTCCTCATTTGCCGAAGTTATCGAGCTTCAAAGTTTGAAAAGTCACACAAGTTGTGTGTTTGAGCACATAAAGTACTATTTTTCTTGGAAGTTCAACAAGATGCAATTCTGATGTGTTGTGTCATGTTAAAGTACTCATCGAGCTGATTAATTTGACACTCTGTTTAACAAATTTGGTCCTCATTTGCCGAAGTTATCGAGCTTCAAAGTTTGAAAAGTCACACAAGTTGTGTGTTTGAGCACATAAAGTACTATTTTTCTTGGAAGTTCAACAAGATGCAATTCTGTTGTGTTGTGACATCTTCAAAATCTCGTCGAGCTGATTAATTTGACACTCTGTTTAACAAATTTGGTCCACATTTGCCAAAGTTATCGAGCTTCAAAATTGGAAAAGTCACAAAAGTTGTGTGTTTGAGCACATAAAGTACTATTTTTCTTGGAAGTTCAACAAGATGTAATAATGATGTGTTGTGACATCTTCAAAATCTCGTTGAGGTGATTACTTTGACACTTTGTTTAAGAAATTTGGTCCTCATTTGCCGAAGTTATCGAGCTTCAAAGTTTGAAAAGTCACACAAGTTGTGTGTTTGAGCACATAAAGTACTATTTTTCTTGGATGTTCAACAAGATGCAATCATGATGTGTTGTGACATATTCAAAATCTCGTCGAGCTGATTAATTTGACACTTTGTTTAACAAATTTGGTCTTCATTTGCCGAAGCTATCGAGCTTCAAAAATTTGAAAAGTCACAAAAGTTGTGTGTTTGAGCACATAAAGTACTATTTTTCTTGGAAGTTCAACAAGATGTAATCATGATGTGTTGTGACATCTTCAAAATCTCGTTGAGGTGATTACTTTGACACTTTGTTTAAGAAATTTGGTCCTCATTTGCCGAAGTTAACGAGCATCAAAGTTTGAAAAGTCACACAAGTTGTGTGTTTGAGCACATAAAGTACTATTTTTCTTGGAAATTCAACAAGATGCAATCACGATGTGTTGTGACATCTTCAAAATCTCGTTGAGTTGATTACTTTGACACTTTGTTTAAGAAATTTGGTCCACATTTGCCGAAGTTATCGAGCTTCAAAGTTTGAAAAGTCACAAAAGTTGTGTGTTTGAGCACATAAAGTACTATTTTTCTTGGAAGTTCAACAAGATGTAATCATGATGTGTTGTGACATCTTCAAAATCTCGTTGAGGTGATTACTTTGACACTTTGTTTAAGAAATTTGGTCCACATTTGCCGAAGTTATCGAGCTTCAAAATTTGAAAAATCACAAAAGTTGTGTATTTGAGCACATAAAGTACTATTTTTCTTGGAAGTTCAACAAGATGCAATCACGATGTGTTGTGACATCTTCAAAATCTCGTTGAGTTGATTACTTTGACACTTTGTTTAAGAAATTTGGTCCACATTTGCCGAAGCTATCGAGCTTCAAAGTTTGAAAAGTCACAAAATATGTGTGTTTGAGCACATAAAGTACTATTTTTCTTGGATGTTCAACAAGATGTAATCATGATGTGTTGTGACATATTCAAAATCTCGTCGAGCTGATTAACTTGACACTTTGTTTAAGAAATTTGGTCCTCATTTGCCGAAGTTACCGAGCTTCAAAGTTTGAAGTCACACAAGTTGTGTGTTTGAGCACATAAAGTACTATTTTTCTTGGAAGTTCAACAAGATGTAATCATGATGTGTTGTGACATCTTCAAAATCTCGTGGAGGTGATTACTTTGACACTTTGTTTAACAAATTTGGTCTTCATTTGCCGAAGCTATCGAGCTTCAAAGTTTGAAAAGTCACAAAAGTTGTGTATTTGAGCACATAAAGTACTATTTTTCTTGGAAGTTCAACAAGATGCAATCACGATGTGTTGTGACATCTTCAAAATCTCGTTGAGTTGATTACTTTGACACTTTGTTTAAGAAATTTGGTCCACATTTGCCGAAGCTATCGAGCTTCAAAGTTTGAAAAGTCACAAAATATGTGTGTTTGAGCACATAAAGTACTATTTTTCTTGGATGTTCAACAAGATGTAATCATGATGTGTTGTGACATATTCAAAATCTCGTCGAGCTGATTAACTTGACACTTTGTTTAAGAAATTTGGTCCTCATTTGCCGAAGTTACCGAGCTTCAAAGTTTGAAGTCACACAAGTTGTGTGTTTGAGCACATAAAGTACTATTTTTCTTGGAAGTTCAACAAGATGTAATCATGATGTGTTGTGACATCTTCAAAATCTCGTGGAGGTGATTACTTTGACACTTTGTTTAACAAATTTGGTCTTCATTTGCCGAAGCTATCGAGCTTCAAAGTTTGAAAAGTCACAAAAGTTGTGTATTTGAGCACATAAAGTACTATTTTTCTTGGAAGTTCAACAAGATGCAATCACGATGTGTTGTGACATCTTCAAAATCTCGTTGAGTTGATTACTTTGACACTTTGTTTAAGAAATTTGGTCCACATTTGCCGAAGTTATCGAGCTTCAAAGTTTGAAAAGTCACAAAAGTTGTGTGTTTGAGCACATAAAGTACTATTTTTCTTGGAAGTTCAACAAGATGCAATCACGATGTGTTGTGACATCTTCAAAATCTCGTTGAGTTGATTACTTTGACACTTTGTTTAAGAAATTTGGTCCACATTTGCCGAAGTTATCGAGCTTCAAAGTTTGAAAAGTCACAAAAGTTGTGTGTTTGAGCACATAAAGTACTATTTTTCTTGGAAGTTCAACAAGATGTAATCATGATGTGTTGTGTCATTTTAAAGATCTCGTCGAGCTGATTAATTTGACACTTTGGTTAACAAATTTGGTCCACATTTGCCAAAGTTATCGAGCTTCAAAATGTGAAAAGTCACAAAATATGTGTGTTTGAGCACATAAAGTACTATTTTTCTTGGAAATTCAACTAGATGCAATCATGATGTGTTGTGACATATTCAAAATCTCGTCGAGCTGATTAATTTGACACTTTGTTTAACAAATTTGGTCTTCATTTGCCGAAGCTATCGAGCTTCAAAGTTTGAAAAGTCACAAAAGTTGTGTGTTTGAGCACATAAAGTACTATTTTTCTTGGAAGTTCAACAAGATGCAATCACGATGTGTTGTGACATCTTCAAAATCTCGTTGAGTTGATTACTTTGACACTTTGTTTAAGAAATTTGGTCTACATTTGCCGAAGTTATCGAGCTTCAAAGTTTGAAAAGTCACAAAATATGTGTGTTTGAGCACATAAAGTACTATTTTTCTTGGAAGTTCAACAAGATGTAATCATGATGTGTTGTGACATCTTCAAAATCTCGTGGAGGTGATTACTTTGACACTTTGTTTAAGAAATTTGGTCCTCATTTGCCGAAGTTATCGAGCTTCAAAGTTTGAAAAGTCACACAAGTTGTGTGTTTGAGCACATAAAGTACTATTTTTCTTGGATGTTCAACAAGATGTAATCATGATGTGTTGTGACATATTCAAAATCTCGTCGAGCTGAATAATTTGACACTTTGTTTAACAAATTTGGTCCACATTTGCCGAAGCTATCGAGCTTCAAAGTTTGAAAAGTCACAAAAGTTGTGTATGTGAGCACATAAAGTACTATTTTTCTTGGAAGTTTAACAAGATGCAATCACGATGTGTTGTGACATCTTCAAAATCTCGTCGAGCTGATTAATTTGACACTTTGTTTAACAAATTTGGTCTTCATTTGCCGAAGCTATCGAGCTTCAAAGTTTGAAAAGTCACAAAAGTTGTGTGTTTGAGCACATAAAGTACTATTTTTCTTGGAAGTTCAACAAGATGCAATCACGATGTGTTGTGACATCTTCAAAATCTCGTTGAGTTGATTACTTTGACACTTTGTTTAAGAAATTTGGTCTACATTTGCCGAAGTTATCGAGCTTCAAAGTTTGAAAAGTCACAAAATATGTGTGTTTGAGCACATAAAGTACTATTTTTCTTGGAAGTTCAACAAGATGTAATCATGATGTGTTGTGACATCTTCAAAATCTCGTGGAGGTGATTACTTTGACACTTTGTTTAAGAAATTTGGTCCTCATTTGCCGAAGTTATCGAGCTTCAAAGTTTGAAAAGTCACACAAGTTGTGTGTTTGAGCACATAAAGTACTATTTTTCTTGGATGTTCAACAAGATGTAATCATGATGTGTTGTGACATATTCAAAATCTCGTCGAGCTGAATAATTTGACACTTTGTTTAACAAATTTGGTCCACATTTGCCGAAGCTATCGAGCTTCAAAGTTTGAAAAGTCACAAAAGTTGTGTATTTGAGCACATAAAGTACTATTTTTCTTGGAAGTTTAACAAGATGCAATCACGATGTGTTGTGACATCTTCAAAATCTCGTTGAGTTGATTACTTTGACACTTTGTTTAACAAATTTGGTCCTCATTTGCCGAAGTTATCGAGCTTCAAAGTTTGAAAAGTCACACAAGTTGTGTGTTTGAGCACATAAAGTACTATTTTTCTTGGAAGTTCAACAAGATGCAATTCTGATGTGTTGTGTCATGTTAAAGTACTCATCGAGCTGATTAATTTGACACTCTGTTTAACAAATTTGGTCCTCATTTGCCGAAGTTATCGAGCTTCAAAGTTTGAAAAGTCACACAAGTTGTGTGTTTGAGCACATAAAGTACTATTTTTCTTGGACGTTCAACAAGATGCAATTCTGTTGTGTTGTGACATCTTCAAAATCTCGTCGAGCTGATTAATTTGACACTTTGTTTAACAAATTTGGTCCACATTTGCCGAAGCTATCGAGCTTCAAAGTTTGAAAAGTCACAAAAGTTGTGTATTTGAGCACATAAAGTACTATTTTTCTTGGAAGTTTAACAAGATGCAATCACGATGTGTTGTGACATCTTCAAAATCTCGTTGAGTTGATTACTTTGACACTTTGTTTAACAAATTTGGTCCTCATTTGCCGAAGTTATCGAGCTTCAAAGTTTGAAAAGTCACACAAGTTGTGTGTTTGAGCACATAAAGTACTATTTTTCTTGGAAGTTCAACAAGATGCAATTCTGATGTGTTGTGTCATGTTAAAGTACTCATCGAGCTGATTAATTTGACACTCTGTTTAACAAATTTGGTCCTCATTTGCCGAAGTTATCGAGCTTCAAAGTTTGAAAAGTCACACAAGTTGTGTGTTTGAGCACATAAAGTACTATTTTTCTTGGAAGTTCAACAAGATGCAATTCTGTTGTGTTGTGACATCTTCAAAATCTCGTCGAGCTGATTAATTTGACACTCTGTTTAACAAATTTGGTCCACATTTGCCAAAGTTATCGAGCTTCAAAATTGGAAAAGTCACAAAAGTTGTGTGTTTGAGCACATAAAGTACTATTTTTCTTGGAAGTTCAACAAGATGTAATAATGATGTGTTGTGACATCTTCAAAATCTCGTTGAGGTGATTACTTTGACACTTTGTTTAAGAAATTTGGTCCTCATTTGCCGAAGTTATCGAGCTTCAAAGTTTGAAAAGTCACACAAGTTGTGTGTTTGAGCACATAAAGTACTATTTTTCTTGGATGTTCAACAAGATGCAATCATGATGTGTTGTGACATATTCAAAATCTCGTCGAGCTGATTAATTTGACACTTTGTTTAACAAATTTGGTCTTCATTTGCCGAAGCTATCGAGCTTCAAAAATTTGAAAAGTCACAAAAGTTGTGTGTTTGAGCACATAAAGTACTATTTTTCTTGGAAGTTCAACAAGATGCAATCACGATGTGTTGTGACATCTTCAAAATCTCGTCGAACTGATTAATTTGACACTTTGTTCAAGGAATTTAGTACTCATTTGCCGAAGTTATCGAGCTTCAAAGTTTGAAAAGTCACAAAATATGTGTGTTTGAGCACATAAAGTACTATTTTTCTTGGATGTTCAACAAGATGTAATCATGATGTGTTGTGACATATTCAAAATCTCGTCGAGCTGATTAACTTGACACTTTGTTTAAGAAATTTGGTCCTCATTTGCCGAAGTTACCGAGCTTCAAAGTTTGAAGTCACACAAGTTGTGTGTTTGAGCACATAAAGTACTATTTTTCTTGGAAGTTCAACAAGATGTAATCATGATGTGTTGTGACATCTTCAAAATCTCGTGGAGGTGATTACTTTGACACTATGTTTAACAAATTTGGTCTTCATTTGCCGAAGCTATCGAGCTTCAAAGTTTGAAAAGTCACAAAAGTTGTGTATTTGAGCACATAAAGTACTATTTTTCTTGGAAGTTCAACAAGATGCAATCACGATGTGTTGTGACATCTTCAAAATCTCGTTGAGTTGATTACTTTGACACTTTGTTTAAGAAATTTGGTCCACATTTGCCGAAGTTATCGAGCTTCAAAGTTTGAAAAGTCACAAAAGTTGTGTGTTTGAGCACATAAAGTACTATTTTTCTTGGAAGTTCAACAAGATGCAATCACGATGTGTTGTGACATCTTCAAAATCTCGTTGAGTTGATTACTTTGACACTTTGTTTAAGAAATTTGGTCCACATTTGCCGAAGTTATCGAGCTTCAAAGTTTGAAAAGTCACAAAAGTTGTGTATTTGAGCACATAAAGTACTATTTTTCTTGGAAGTTTAACAAGATGCAATCACGATGTGTTGTGACATCTTCAAAATCTCGTTGAGTTGATTACTTTGACACTTTGTTTAACAAATTTGGTCTTCATTTGCCGAAGCTATCGAGCTTCAAAGTTTGAAGTCACACAAGTTGTGTGTTTGAGCACATAAAGTACTATTTTTCTTGGAAGTTCAACAAGATGTAATCATGATGTGTTGTGACATCTTCAAAATCTCGTGGAGGTGATTACTTTGACACTTTGTTTAACAAATTTGGTCTTCATTTGCCGAAGCTATCGAGCTTCAAAGTTTGAAAAGTCACAAAAGTTGTGTATTTGAGCACATAAAGTACTATTTTTCTTGGAAGTTCAACAAGATGCAATCACGATGTGTTGTGACATCTTCAAAATCTCGTTGAGTTGATTACTTTGACACTTTGTTTAAGAAATTTGGTCCACATTTGCCGAAGTTATCGAGCTTCAAAGTTTGAAAAGTCACAAAAGTTGTGTGTTTGAGCACATAAAGTACTATTTTTCTTGGAAGTTCAACAAGATGCAATCACGATGTGTTGTGACATCTTCAAAATCTCGTTGAGTTGATTACTTTGACACTTTGTTTAAGAAATTTGGTCCACATTTGCCGAAGTTATCGAGCTTCAAAGTTTGAAAAGTCACAAAAGTTGTGTATTTGAGCACATAAAGTACTATTTTTCTTGGAAGTTTAACAAGATGCAATCACGATGTGTTGTGACATCTTCAAAATCTCGTTGAGTTGATTACTTTGACACTTTGTTTAACAAATTTGGTCTTCATTTGCCGAAGCTATCGAGCTTCAAAGTTTGAAAAGTCACAAAATATGTGTATTTGAGCACATAAAGTACTATTTTTCTTGGATGTTCAACAAGATGTAATCATGATGTGTTGTGACATATTCAAAATCTCGTCGAGCTGAATAATTTGACACTTTGTTTAACAAATTTGGTCCTCATTTGCCGAAGTTATCGAGCTTCAAAGTTTGAAAAGTCACACAAGTTGTGTGTTTGAGCACATAAAGTACTATTTTTCTTGGAAGTTCAACAAGATGCAATTCTGATGTGTTGTGTCATGTTAAAGTACTCATCGAGCTGATTAATTTGACACTCTGTTTAACAAATTTGGTCCTCATTTGCCGAAGTTATCGAGCTTCAAAGTTTGAAAAGTCACACAAGTTGTGTGTTTGAGCACATAAAGTACTATTTTTCTTGGACGTTCAACAAGATGCAATTCTGTTGTGTTGTGACATCTTCAAAATCTCGTCGAGCTGATTAATTTGACACTTTGTTTAACAAATTTGGTCCACATTTGCCGAAGCTATCGAGCTTCAAAGTTTGAAAAGTCACAAAAGTTGTGTATTTGAGCACATAAAGTACTATTTTTCTTGGAAGTTTAACAAGATGCAATCACGATGTGTTGTGACATCTTCAAAATCTCGTTGAGTTGATTACTTTGACACTTTGTTTAACAAATTTGGTCCTCATTTGCCGAAGTTATCGAGCTTCAAAGTTTGAAAAGTCACACAAGTTGTGTGTTTGAGCACATAAAGTACTATTTTTCTTGGAAGTTCAACAAGATGCAATTCTGATGTGTTGTGTCATGTTAAAGTACTCATCGAGCTGATTAATTTGACACTCTGTTTAACAAATTTGGTCCTCATTTGCCGAAGTTATCGAGCTTCAAAGTTTGAAAAGTCACACAAGTTGTGTGTTTGAGCACATAAAGTACTATTTTTCTTGGAAGTTCAACAAGATGCAATTCTGTTGTGTTGTGACATCTTCAAAATCTCGTCGAGCTGATTAATTTGACACTCTGTTTAACAAATTTGGTCCACATTTGCCAAAGTTATCGAGCTTCAAAATTGGAAAAGTCACAAAAGTTGTGTGTTTGAGCACATAAAGTACTATTTTTCTTGGAAGTTCAACAAGATGTAATAATGATGTGTTGTGACATCTTCAAAATCTCGTTGAGGTGATTACTTTGACACTTTGTTTAAGAAATTTGGTCCTCATTTGCCGAAGTTATCGAGCTTCAAAGTTTGAAAAGTCACACAAGTTGTGTGTTTGAGCACATAAAGTACTATTTTTCTTGGATGTTCAACAAGATGCAATCATGATGTGTTGTGACATATTCAAAATCTCGTCGAGCTGATTAATTTGACACTTTGTTTAACAAATTTGGTCTTCATTTGCCGAAGCTATCGAGCTTCAAAAATTTGAAAAGTCACAAAAGTTGTGTGTTTGAGCACATAAAGTACTATTTTTCTTGGAAATTCAACAAGATGCAATCACGATGTGTTGTGACATCTTCAAAATCTCGTTGAGTTGATTACTTTGACACTTTGTTTAAGAAATTTGGTCCACATTTGCCGAAGTTATCGAGCTTCAAAGTTTGAAAAGTCACAAAAGTTGTGTGTTTGAGCACATAAAGTACTATTTTTCTTGGAAGTTCAACAAGATGTAATCATGATGTGTTGTGACATCTTCAAAATCTCGTTGAGGTGATTACTTTGACACTTTGTTTAAGAAATTTGGTCCACATTTGCCGAAGTTATCGAGCTTCAAAATTTGAAAAATCACAAAAGTTGTGTATTTGAGCACATAAAGTACTATTTTTCTTGGAAGTTCAACAAGATGCAATCACGATGTGTTGTGACATCTTCAAAATCTCGTTGAGTTGATTACTTTGACACTTTGTTTAAGAAATTTGGTCCACATTTGCCGAAGCTATCGAGCTTCAAAGTTTGAAAAGTCACAAAATATGTGTGTTTGAGCACATAAAGTACTATTTTTCTTGGATGTTCAACAAGATGTAATCATGATGTGTTGTGACATATTCAAAATCTCGTCGAGCTGATTAACTTGACACTTTGTTTAAGAAATTTGGTCCTCATTTGCCGAAGTTACCGAGCTTCAAAGTTTGAAGTCACACAAGTTGTGTGTTTGAGCACATAAAGTACTATTTTTCTTGGAAGTTCAACAAGATGTAATCATGATGTGTTGTGACATCTTCAAAATCTCGTGGAGGTGATTACTTTGACACTTTGTTTAACAAATTTGGTCTTCATTTGCCGAAGCTATCGAGCTTCAAAGTTTGAAAAGTCACAAAAGTTGTGTATTTGAGCACATAAAGTACTATTTTTCTTGGAAGTTCAACAAGATGCAATCACGATGTGTTGTGACATCTTCAAAATCTCGTTGAGTTGATTACTTTGACACTTTGTTTAAGAAATTTGGTCCACATTTGCCGAAGTTATCGAGCTTCAAAGTTTGAAAAGTCACAAAAGTTGTGTGTTTGAGCACATAAAGTACTATTTTTCTTGGAAGTTCAACAAGATGCAATCACGATGTGTTGTGACATCTTCAAAATCTCGTTGAGTTGATTACTTTGACACTTTGTTTAAGAAATTTGGTCCACATTTGCCGAAGTTATCGAGCTTCAAAGTTTGAAAAGTCACAAAAGTTGTGTGTTTGAGCACATAAAGTACTATTTTTCTTGGAAGTTCAACAAGATGTAATCATGATGTGTTGTGTCATTTTAAAGATCTCGTCGAGCTGATTAATTTGACACTTTGGTTAACAAATTTGGTCCACATTTGCCAAAGTTATCGAGCTTCAAAATGTGAAAAGTCACAAAATATGTGTGTTTGAGCACATAAAGTACTATTTTTCTTGGAAATTCAACTAGATGCAATCATGATGTGTTGTGACATATTCAAAATCTCGTCGAGCTGATTAATTTGACACTTTGTTTAACAAATTTGGTCTTCATTTGCCGAAGCTATCGAGCTTCAAAGTTTGAAAAGTCACAAAAGTTGTGTGTTTGAGCACATAAAGTACTATTTTTCTTGGAAGTTCAACAAGATGCAATCACGATGTGTTGTGACATCTTCAAAATCTCGTTGAGTTGATTACTTTGACACTTTGTTTAAGAAATTTGGTCTACATTTGCCGAAGTTATCGAGCTTCAAAGTTTGAAAAGTCACAAAATATGTGTGTTTGAGCACATAAAGTACTATTTTTCTTGGAAGTTCAACAAGATGTAATCATGATGTGTTGTGACATCTTCAAAATCTCGTGGAGGTGATTACTTTGACACTTTGTTTAAGAAATTTGGTCCTCATTTGCCGAAGTTATCGAGCTTCAAAGTTTGAAAAGTCACACAAGTTGTGTGTTTGAGCACATAAAGTACTATTTTTCTTGGATGTTCAACAAGATGTAATCATGATGTGTTGTGACATATTCAAAATCTCGTCGAGCTGAATAATTTGACACTTTGTTTAACAAATTTGGTCCACATTTGCCGAAGCTATCGAGCTTCAAAGTTTGAAAAGTCACAAAAGTTGTGTATTTGAGCACATAAAGTACTATTTTTCTTGGAAGTTTAACAAGATGCAATCACGATGTGTTGTGACATCTTCAAAATCTCGTCGAGCTGATTAATTTGACACTTTGTTTAACAAATTTGGTCTTCATTTGCCGAAGCTATCGAGCTTCAAAGTTTGAAAAGTCACAAAAGTTGTGTGTTTGAGCACATAAAGTACTATTTTTCTTGGAAGTTCAACAAGATGCAATCACGATGTGTTGTGACATCTTCAAAATCTCGTTGAGTTGATTACTTTGACACTTTGTTTAAGAAATTTGGTCTACATTTGCCGAAGTTATCGAGCTTCAAAGTTTGAAAAGTCACAAAATATGTGTGTTTGAGCACATAAAGTACTATTTTTCTTGGAAGTTCAACAAGATGTAATCATGATGTGTTGTGACATCTTCAAAATCTCGTGGAGGTGATTACTTTGACACTTTGTTTAAGAAATTTGGTCCTCATTTGCCGAAGTTATCGAGCTTCAAAGTTTGAAAAGTCACACAAGTTGTGTGTTTGAGCACATAAAGTACTATTTTTCTTGGATGTTCAACAAGATGTAATCATGATGTGTTGTGACATATTCAAAATCTCGTCGAGCTGAATAATTTGACACTTTGTTTAACAAATTTGGTCCACATTTGCCGAAGCTATCGAGCTTCAAAGTTTGAAAAGTCACAAAAGTTGTGTATTTGAGCACATAAAGTACTATTTTTCTTGGAAGTTTAACAAGATGCAATCACGATGTGTTGTGACATCTTCAAAATCTCGTTGAGTTGATTACTTTGACACTTTGTTTAACAAATTTGGTCCTCATTTGCCGAAGTTATCGAGCTTCAAAGTTTGAAAAGTCACACAAGTTGTGTGTTTGAGCACATAAAGTACTATTTTTCTTGGAAGTTCAACAAGATGCAATTCTGATGTGTTGTGTCATGTTAAAGTACTCATCGAGCTGATTAATTTGACACTCTGTTTAACAAATTTGGTCCTCATTTGCCGAAGTTATCGAGCTTCAAAGTTTGAAAAGTCACACAAGTTGTGTGTTTGAGCACATAAAGTACTATTTTTCTTGGACGTTCAACAAGATGCAATTCTGTTGTGTTGTGACATCTTCAAAATCTCGTCGAGCTGATTAATTTGACACTTTGTTTAACAAATTTGGTCCACATTTGCCGAAGCTATCGAGCTTCAAAGTTTGAAAAGTCACAAAAGTTGTGTATTTGAGCACATAAAGTACTATTTTTCTTGGAAGTTTAACAAGATGCAATCACGATGTGTTGTGACATCTTCAAAATCTCGTTGAGTTGATTACTTTGACACTTTGTTTAACAAATTTGGTCCTCATTTGCCGAAGTTATCGAGCTTCAAAGTTTGAAAAGTCACACAAGTTGTGTGTTTGAGCACATAAAGTACTATTTTTCTTGGAAGTTCAACAAGATGCAATTCTGATGTGTTGTGTCATGTTAAAGTACTCATCGAGCTGATTAATTTGACACTCTGTTTAACAAATTTGGTCCTCATTTGCCGAAGTTATCGAGCTTCAAAGTTTGAAAAGTCACACAAGTTGTGTGTTTGAGCACATAAAGTACTATTTTTCTTGGAAGTTCAACAAGATGCAATTCTGTTGTGTTGTGACATCTTCAAAATCTCGTCGAGCTGATTAATTTGACACTCTGTTTAACAAATTTGGTCCACATTTGCCAAAGTTATCGAGCTTCAAAATTGGAAAAGTCACAAAAGTTGTGTGTTTGAGCACATAAAGTACTATTTTTCTTGGAAGTTCAACAAGATGTAATAATGATGTGTTGTGACATCTTCAAAATCTCGTTGAGGTGATTACTTTGACACTTTGTTTAAGAAATTTGGTCCTCATTTGCCGAAGTTATCGAGCTTCAAAGTTTGAAAAGTCACACAAGTTGTGTGTTTGAGCACATAAAGTACTATTTTTCTTGGATGTTCAACAAGATGCAATCATGATGTGTTGTGACATATTCAAAATCTCGTCGAGCTGATTAATTTGACACTTTGTTTAACAAATTTGGTCTTCATTTGCCGAAGCTATCGAGCTTCAAAAATTTGAAAAGTCACAAAAGTTGTGTGTTTGAGCACATAAAGTACTATTTTTCTTGGAAGTTCAACAAGATGTAATCATGATGTGTTGTGACATCTTCAAAATCTCGTTGAGGTGATTACTTTGACACTTTGTTTAAGAAATTTGGTCCTCATTTGCCGAAGTTAACGAGCATCAAAGTTTGAAAAGTCACACAAGTTGTGTGTTTGAGCACATAAAGTACTATTTTTCTTGGAAATTCAACAAGATGCAATCACGATGTGTTGTGACATCTTCAAAATCTCGTTGAGTTGATTACTTTGACACTTTGTTTAAGAAATTTGGTCCACATTTGCCGAAGTTATCGAGCTTCAAAGTTTGAAAAGTCACAAAAGTTGTGTGTTTGAGCACATAAAGTACTATTTTTCTTGGAAGTTCAACAAGATGTAATCATGATGTGTTGTGACATCTTCAAAATCTCGTTGAGGTGATTACTTTGACACTTTGTTTAAGAAATTTGGTCCACATTTGCCGAAGTTATCGAGCTTCAAAATTTGAAAAATCACAAAAGTTGTGTATTTGAGCACATAAAGTACTATTTTTCTTGGAAGTTCAACAAGATGCAATCACGATGTGTTGTGACATCTTCAAAATCTCGTTGAGTTGATTACTTTGACACTTTGTTTAAGAAATTTGGTCCACATTTGCCGAAGCTATCGAGCTTCAAAGTTTGAAAAGTCACAAAATATGTGTGTTTGAGCACATAAAGTACTATTTTTCTTGGATGTTCAACAAGATGTAATCATGATGTGTTGTGACATATTCAAAATCTCGTCGAGCTGATTAACTTGACACTTTGTTTAAGAAATTTGGTCCTCATTTGCCGAAGTTACCGAGCTTCAAAGTTTGAAGTCACACAAGTTGTGTGTTTGAGCACATAAAGTACTATTTTTCTTGGAAGTTCAACAAGATGTAATCATGATGTGTTGTGACATCTTCAAAATCTCGTGGAGGTGATTACTTTGACACTTTGTTTAACAAATTTGGTCTTCATTTGCCGAAGCTATCGAGCTTCAAAGTTTGAAAAGTCACAAAAGTTGTGTATTTGAGCACATAAAGTACTATTTTTCTTGGAAGTTCAACAAGATGCAATCACGATGTGTTGTGACATCTTCAAAATCTCGTTGAGTTGATTACTTTGACACTTTGTTTAAGAAATTTGGTCCACATTTGCCGAAGTTATCGAGCTTCAAAGTTTGAAAAGTCACAAAAGTTGTGTGTTTGAGCACATAAAGTACTATTTTTCTTGGAAGTTCAACAAGATGCAATTCTGTTGTGTTGTGACATCTTCAAAATCTCGTCGAGCTGATTAATTTGACACTCTGTTTAACAAATTTGGTCCTCATTTGCCGAAGTTATCGAGCTTCAAAGTTTGAAAAGTTACAAAAGTTGTGTGTTTGAGCACATAAAGTACTATTTTTCTTGGAAGTTCAACAAGATGCAATCACGATCTGTTGTGACATCTTCAAAATCTCGTTGAGTTGATTACTTTGACACTCTGTTTAACAAATTTGGTCCTCATTTGCCGAAGTTATCGAGCTTCAAAGTTTGAAAAGTTACAAAAGTTGTGTATTTGAGCACATAAAGTACTATTTTTCTTGGAAGTTCAACAAGATGCAATCACGATGTGTTGTGACATCTTCAAAATCTCGTCGAACTGATTAATTTGACACTTTGTTCAAGGAATTTAGTACTCATTTGCCGAAGTTATCGAGCTTCAAAGTTTGAAAAGTCACAAAAGTTGTGTGTTTGAGCACATAAAGTACTATTTTTCTTGGAAATTCAACAAGATGCAATCATGAATTGTTGTGTCATTTTAAAGATCTCGTCGAGCTGATTAATTTGACACTTTGGTTAACAAATTTGGTCCACATTTGCCAAAGTTATCGAGCTTCAAAATGTGAAAAGTCACAAAATATGTGTGTTTGAGCACATAAAGTACTATTTTTCTTGGAAATTCAACTAGATGCAATCATGATGTGTTGTGACATATTCAAAATCTCGTCGAGCTGATTAATTTGACACTTTGTTTAACAAATTTGGTCTTCATTTGCCGAAGCTATCGAGCTTCAAAGTTTGAAAAGTCACAAAAGTTGTGTGTTTGAGCACATAAAGTACTATTTTTCTTGGAAGTTCAACAAGATGCAATCACGATGTGTTGTGACATCTTCAAAATCTCGTTGAGTTGATTACTTTGACACTTTGTTTAAGAAATTTGGTCTACATTTGCCGAAGTTATCGAGCTTCAAAGTTTGAAAAGTCACAAAATATGTGTGTTTGAGCACATAAAGTACTATTTTTCTTGGAAGTTCAACAAGATGTAATCATGATGTGTTGTGACATCTTCAAAATCTCGTGGAGGTGATTACTTTGACACTTCGTTTAAGAAATTTGGTCCTCATTTGCCGAAGTTATCGAGCTTCAAAGTTTGAAAAGTCACACAAGTTGTGTGTTTGAGCACATAAAGTACTATTTTTCTTGGATGTTCAACAAGATGTAATCATGATGTGTTGTGACATATTCAAAATCTCGTCGAGCTGATTAACTTGACACTTTGTTTAAGAAATTTGGTCCTCATTTGCCGAAGTTATCGAGCTTCAAAGTTTGAAAAGTCACAAAATATGTGTGTTTGAGCTCATAAAGTACTATTTTTCTTGGAAGTTCAACAAGATGTAATCATGATGTGTTGTGACATCTTCAAAATCTCGTGGAGGTGATTACTTTGACACTTCGTTTAAGAAATTTGGTCCTCATTTGCCGAAGTTATCGAGCTTCAAAGTTTGAAAACTCACACAAGTTGTGTGTTTGAGCACATAAAGTACTATTTTTCTTGGATGTTCAACAAGATGTAATCATGATGTGTTGTGACATATTCAAAATCTCGTCGAGCTGATTAACTTGACACTTTGTTTAAGAAATTTGGTCCTCATTTGACCAAGTTATCGAGCTTCAAAGTTTGAAAAGTCACACAAGTTGTGTGTTTGAGCACATAAAGTACTATTTTTCTTGGAAGTTCAACAAGATGTAATCATGATGTGTTGTGACATCTTCAAAATCTCGTGGAGGTGATTACTTTGACACTTTGTTTAAGAAATTTGGTCCTCATTTGCCGAATTTATCGAGCTTCAAAGTTTGAAAAGTCACACAAGTTGTGTGTTTGAGCACATAAAGTACTATTTTTCTTGGAAGTTCAACAAGATGTAATCATGATGTGTTGTGACATCTTCAAAATCTCGTGGAGGTGATTACTTTGACACTTTGTTTAACAAATTTGGTCTTCATTTGCCGAAGCTATCGAGCTTCAAAGTTTGAAAAGTCACAAAAGTTGTGTATTTGAGCACATAAAGTACTATTTTTCTTGGAAGTTCAACAAGATGCAATCACGATGTGTTGTGACATCTTCAAAATCTCGTTGAGTTGATTACTTTGACACTTTGTTTAAGAAATTTGGTCCACATTTGCCGAAGTTATCGAGCTTCAAAGTTTGAAAAGTCACAAAAGTTGTGTGTTTGAGCACATAAAGTACTATTTTTCTTGGAAGTTCAACAAGATGCAATTCTGTTGTGTTGTGACATATTCAAAATCTCGTCGAGCTGATTAATTTGACACTTTGTTTAACAAATTTGGTCTTCATTTGCCGAAGCTATCGAGCTTCAAAGTTTGAAAAGTCACAAAAGTTGTGTGTTTGAGCACATAAAGTACTATTTTTCTTGGAAGTTCAACAAGATGCAATCACGATGTGTTGTGACATCTTCAAAATCTCGTTGAGTTGATTACTTTGACACTTTGTTTAAGAAATTTGGTCCACATTTGCCGAAGCTATCGAGCTTCAAAGTTTGAAAAGTCACAAAATATGTGTGTTTGAGCACATAAAGTACTATTTTTCTTGGATGTTCAACAAGATGTAATCATGATGTGTTGTGACATATTCAAAATCTCGTCGAGCTGATTAACTTGACACTTTGTTTAAGAAATTTGGTCCTCATTTGCCCAAGTTATCGAGCTTCAAAGTTTGAAAAGTCACACAAGTTGTGTGTTTGAGCACATAAAGTACTATTTTTCTTGGAAGTTCAACAAGATGTAATCATGATGTGTTGTGACATCTTCAAAATCTCGTGGAGGTGATTACTTTGACACTTTGTTTAAGAAATTTGGTCCTCATTTGCCGAATTTATCGAGCTTCAAAGTTTGAAAAGTCACACAAGTTGTGTGTTTGAGCACATAAAGTACTATTTTTCTTGGAAGTTCAACAAGA
Source organism: Euwallacea fornicatus (assembly GCF_040115645.1). Classification (NCBI taxonomy): domain Eukaryota; kingdom Metazoa; phylum Arthropoda; class Insecta; order Coleoptera; family Curculionidae; genus Euwallacea; species Euwallacea fornicatus. The sequence continues at coordinate 161,310 of NW_027096021.1, read as the reverse complement.
TGTAATCATGATGTGTTGTGACATCTTCAAAATCTCGTGGAGGTGATTACTTTGACACTTTGTTTAACAAATTTGGTCTTCATTTGCCGAAGCTATCGAGCTTCAAAGTTTGAAAAGTCACAAAAGTTGTGTATTTGAGCACATAAAGTACTATTTTTCTTGGAAGTTCAACAAGATGCAATCACGATGTGTTGTGACATCTTCAAAATCTCGTTGAGTTGATTACTTTGACACTTTGTTTAAGAAATTTGGTCCACATTTGCCGAAGTTATCGAGCTTCAAAGTTTGAAAAGTCACAAAAGTTGTGTGTTTGAGCACATAAAGTACTATTTTTCTTGGAAGTTCAACAAGATGCAATTCTGTTGTGTTGTGACATCTTCAAAATCTCGTCGAGCTGATTAATTTGACACTTCGTTTAAGAAATTTGGTCCTCATTTGCCGAAGTTATCGAGCTTCAAAGTTTGAAAAGTCACACAAGTTGTGTGTTTGAGCACATAAAGTACTATTTTTCTTGGATGTTCAACAAGATGTAATCATGATGTGTTGTGACATATTCAAAATCTCGTCGAGCTGATTAACTTGACACTTTGTTTAAGAAATTTGGTCCTCATTTGCCGAAGTTATCGAGCTTCAAAGTTTAAAAAGTCACACAAGTTGTGTGTTTGAGCACATAAAGTACTATTTTTCTTGGAAGTTCAACAAGATGCAATCACGATGTGTTGTGACATCTTCAAAATCTCGTTGAGTTGATTACTTTGACACTTTGTTTAACAAATTTGGTCTTCATTTGCCGAAGCTATCGAGCTTCAAAGTTTGAAAAGTCACAAAAGTTGTGTATTTGAGCACATAAAGTACTATTTTTCTTGGAAGTTCAACAAGATGCAATCACGATGTGTTGTGACATCTTCAAAATCTCGTTGAGTTGATTACTTTGACACTTTGTTTAAGAAATTTGGTCCACATTTGCCGAAGTTATCGAGCTTCAAAGTTTGAAAAGTCACAAAAGTTGTGTGTTTGAGCACATAAAGTACTATTTTTCTTGGAAGTTCAACAAGATGCAATCACGATGTGTTGTGACATCTTCAAAATCTCGTTGAGTTGATTACTTTGACACTTTGTTTAAGAAATTTGGTCCACATTTGCCGAAGCTATCGAGCTTCAAAGTTTGAAAAGTCACAAAATATGTGTGTTTGAGCACATAAAGTACTATTTTTCTTGGAAGTTCAACAAGATGTAATCATGATGTGTTGTGACATCTTCAAAATCTCGTGGAGGTGATTACTTTGACACTTTGTTTAAGAAATTTGGTCCTCATTTGCCGAAGTTATCGAGCTTCAAAGTTTGAAAAGTCACACAAGTTGTGTGTTTGAGCACATAAAGTACTATTTTTCTTGGATGTTCAACAAGATGTAATCATGATGTGTTGTGACATATTCAAAATCTCGTCGAGCTGATTAACTTGACACTTTGTTTAAGAAATTTGGTCCTCATTTGCCGAAGTTACCGAGCTTCAAAGTTTGAAGTCACACAAGTTGTGTGTTTGAGCACATAAAGTACTATTTTTCTTGGAAGTTCAACAAGATGTAATCATGATGTGTTGTGACATCTTCAAAATCTCGTGGAGGTGATTACTTTGACACTTTGTTTAAGAAATTTGGTCCTCATTTGCCGAATTTATCGAGCTTCAAAGTTTGAAAAGTCACACAAGTTGTGTGTTTGAGCACATAAAGTACTATTTTTCTTGGAAGTTCAACAAGATGTAATCATGATGTGTTGTGACATCTTCAAAATCTCGTGGAGGTGATTACTTTGACACTTTGTTTAACAAATTTGGTCTTCATTTGCCGAAGCTATCGAGCTTCAAAGTTTGAAAAGTCACAAAAGTTGTGTATTTGAGCACATAAAGTACTATTTTTCTTGGAAGTTCAACAAGATGCAATCACGATGTGTTGTGACATCTTCAAAATCTCGTTGAGTTGATTACTTTGACACTTTGTTTAAGAAATTTGGTCCACATTTGCCGAAGTTATCGAGCTTCAAAGTTTGAAAAGTCACAAAAGTTGTGTGTTTGAGCACATAAAGTACTATTTTTCTTGGAAGTTCAACAAGATGCAATTCTGTTGTGTTGTGACATCTTCAAAATCTCGTCGAGCTGATTAATTTGACACTCTGTTTAACAAATTTGGTCCTCATTTGCCGAAGTTATCGAGCTTCAAAGTTTGAAAAGTTACAAAAGTTGTGTGTTTGAGCACATAAAGTACTATTTTTCTTGGAAGTTCAACAAGATGCAATCACTATCTGTTGTGACATCTTCAAAATCTCGTTGAGTTGATTAATTTGACACTCTGTTTAACAAATTTGGTCCTCATTTGCCGAAGTTATCGAGCTTCAAAGTTTGAAAAGTCACACAAGTTGTGTATTTGAGCACATAAAGTACTATTTTTCTTGGAAGTTCAACAAGATGCAATTCTGTTGTGTTGTGACATCTTCAAAATCTCGTTGAGTTGATTACTTTGACACTTTGTTTAAGAAATTTGGTCCACATTTGCCGAAGTTATCGAGCTTCAAAGTTTGAAAAGTCACAAAAGTTGTGTGTTTGAGCACATAAAGTACTATTTTTCTTGGAAGTTCAACAAGATGCAATTCTGTTGTGTTGTGACATCTTCAAAATCTCGTCGAGCTGATTAATTTGACACTTCGTTTAAGAAATTTGGTCCTCATGTGCCGAAGTTATCGAGCTTCAAAGTTTGAAAAGTCACACAAGTTGTGTGTTTGAGCACATAAAGTACTATTTTTCTTGGATGTTCAACAAGATGTAATCATGATGTGTTGTGACATATTCAAAATCTCGTCGAGCTGATTAACTTGACACTTTGTTTAAGAAATTTGGTCCTCATTTGCCGAAGTTATCGAGCTTCAAAGTTTGAAAAGTCACAAAATATGTGTGTTTGAGCACATAAAGTACTATTTTTCTTGGAAGTTCAACAAGATGTAATCATGATGTGTTGTGACATATTCAAAATCTCGTCGAGCTGATTAACTTGACACTTTGTTTAAGAAATTTGGTCCTCATTTGCCCAAGTTATCGAGCTTCAAAGTTTGAAAAGTCACACAAGTTGTGTGTTTGAGCACATAAAGTACTATTTTTCTTGGAAATTCAACAAGATGCAATCACGATGTGTTGTGACATCTTCAAAATCTCGTTGAGTTGATTACTTTGACACTTTGTTTAAGAAATTTGGTCCACATTTGCCGAAGTTATCGAGCTTCAAAGTTTGAAAAGTCACAAAAGTTGTGTGTTTGAGCACATAAAGTACTATTTTTCATGGAAGTTCAACAAGATGTAATCATGATGTGTTGTGACATCTTCAAAATCTCGTTGAGGTGATTACTTTGACACTTTGTTTAAGAAATTTGGTCCACATTTGCCGAATTTATCGAGCTTCAAAATTTGAAAAGTCACAAAATATGTGTGTTTGAGCACATAAAGTACTATTTTTCTTGGAAGTTCAACAAGATGTAATCATGATGTGTTGTGACATCTTCAAAATCTCGTGGAGGTGATTACTTTGACACTTTGTTTAAGAAATTTGGTCCTCATTTGCCGAAGTTATCGAGCTTCAAAGTTTGAAAAGTCACACAAGTTGTGTGTTTGAGCACATAAAGTACTATTTTTCTTGGATGTTCAACAAGATGTAATCATGATGTGTTGTGACATATTCAAAATCTCGTCGAGCTGATTAACTTGACACTTTGTTTAAGAAATTTGGTCCTCATTTGCCGAAGTTACCGAGCTTCAAAGTTTGAAGTCACACAAGTTGTGTGTTTGAGCACATAAAGTACTATTTTTCTTGGAAGTTCAACAAGATGTAATCACGATCTGTTGTGACATCTTCAAAATCTCGTTGAGTTGATTAATTTGACACTCTGTTTAACAAATTTGGTCCTCATTTGCCGAAGTTATCGAGCTTCAAAGTTTGAAAAGTCACACAAGTTGTGTATTTGAGCACATAAAGTACTATTTTTCTTGGAAGTTCAACAAGATGCAATCACGATGTGTTGTGACATCTTCAAAATCTCGTCGAACTGATTAATTTGACACTTTGTTCAAGGAATTTAGTACTCATTTGCCGAAGTTATCGAGCTTCAAAGTTTGAAAAGTCACAAAAGTTGTGTGTTTGAGCACATAAAGTACTATTTTTCTTGGAAAGTCAACAAGATGCAATCATGAATTGTTGTGTCATTTTAAAGATCTCGTCGAGCTGATTAATTTGACACTTTGGTTAACAAATTTGGTCCACATTTGCCAAAGTTATCGAGCTTCAAAATGTGAAAAGTCACAAAATATGTGTGTTTGAGCACATAAAGTACTATTTTTCTTGGAAATTCAACTAGATGCAATCATGATGTGTTGTGACATATTCAAAATCTCGTCGAGCTGATTAATTTGACACTTTGTTTAACAAATTTGGTCTTCATTTGCCGAAGCTATCGAGCTTCAAAGTTTGAAAAGTCACAAAAGTTGTGTATTTGAGCACATAAAGTACTATTTTTCTTGGAAGTTCAACAAGATGCAATCACGATGTGTTGTGACATCTTCAAAATCTCGTTGAGTTGATTACTTTGACACTTTGTTTAAGAAATTTGGTCCACATTTGCCGAAGTTATCGAGCTTCAAAGTTTGAAAAGTCACAAAAGTTGTGTGTTTGAGCACATAAAGTACTATTTTTCTTGGAAGTTCAACAAGATGCAATTCTGTTGTGTTGTGACATCTTCAAAATCTCGTCGAGCTGATTAATTTGACACTCTGTTTAACAAATTTGGTCCTCATTTGCCGAAGTTATCGAGCTTCAAAGTTTGAAAAGTTACAAAAGTTGTGTGTTTGAGCACATAAAGTACTATTTTTCTTGGAAGTTCAACAAGATGCAATCACGATCTGTTGTGACATCTTCAAAATCTCGTTGAGTTGATTAATTTGACACTCTGTTTAACAAATTTGGTCCTCATTTGCCGAAGTTATCGAGCTTCAAAGTTTGAAAAGTCACACAAGTTGTGTATTTGAGCACATAAAGTACTATTTTTCTTGGAAGTTCAACAAGATGCAATTCTGTTGTGTTGTGACATCTTCAAAATCTCGTTGAGTTGATTACTTTGACACTTTGTTTAAGAAATTTGGTCCACATTTGCCGAAGTTATCGAGCTTCAAAGTTTGAAAAGTCACAAAAGTTGTGTGTTTGAGCACATAAAGTACTATTTTTCTTGGAAGTTCAACAAGATGCAATTCTGTTGTGTTGTGACATCTTCAAAATCTCGTCGAGCTGATTAATTTGACACTTCGTTTAAGAAATTTGGTCCTCATTTGCCGAAGTTATCGAGCTTCAAAGTTTGAAAAGTCACACAAGTTGTGTGTTTGAGCACATAAAGTACTATTTTTCTTGGATGTTCAACAAGATGTAATCATGATGTGTTGTGACATATTCAAAATCTCGTCGAGCTGATTAACTTGACACTTTGTTTAAGAAATTTGGTCCTCATTTGCCGAAGTTATCGAGCTTCAAAGTTTGAAAAGTCACAAAATATGTGTGTTTGAGCACATAAAGTACTATTTTTCTTGGAAGTTCAACAAGATGTAATCATGATGTGTTGTGACATCTTCAAAATCTCGTGGAGGTGATTACTTTGACACTTCGTTTAAGAAATTTGGTCCTCATTTGCCGAAATTATCGAGCTTCAAAGTTTGAAAAGTCACACAAGTTGTGTGTTTGAGCACATAAAGTACTATTTTTCTTGGATGTTCAACAAGATGTAATCATGATGTGTTGTGACATCTTCAAAATCTCGTTGAGGTGATTACTTTGACACTTTGTTTAACAAATTTGGTCTTCATTTGCCGAAGCTATCGAGCTTCAAAGTTTGAAAAGTCACAAAAGTTGTGTGTTTGAGCACATAAAGTACTATTTTTCTTGGAAGTTCAACAAGATGCAATCACGATGTGTTGTGACATCTTCAAAATCTCGTTGAGTTGATTACTTTGACACTTTGTTTAAGAAATTTGGTCCACATTTGCCGAAGCTATCGAGCTTCAAAGTTTGAAAAGTCACAAAATATGTGTGTTTGAGCACATAAAGTACTATTTTTCTTGGAAGTTCAACAAGATGTAATCACGATCTGTTGTGACATCTTCAAAATCTCGTTGAGTTGATTAATTTGACACTCTGTTTAACAAATTTGGTCCTCATTTGCCGAAGTTATCGAGCTTCAAAGTTTGAAAAGTCACACAAGTTGTGTATTTGAGCACATAAAGTACTATTTTTCTTGGAAGTTCAACAAGATGCAATCACGATGTGTTGTGACATCTTCAAAATCTCGTCGAACTGATTAATTTGACACTTTGTTCAAGGAATTTAGTACTCATTTGCCGAAGTTATCGAGCTTCAAAGTTTGAAAAGTCACAAAAGTTGTGTGTTTGAGCACATAAAGTACTATTTTTCTTGGAAAGTCAACAAGATGCAATCATGAATTGTTGTGTCATTTTAAAGATCTCGTCGAGCTGATTAATTTGACACTTTGGTTAACAAATTTGGTCCACATTTGCCAAAGTTATCGAGCTTCAAAATGTGAAAAGTCACAAAATATGTGTGTTTGAGCACATAAAGTACTATTTTTCTTGGAAATTCAACTAGATGCAATCATGATGTGTTGTGACATATTCAAAATCTCGTCGAGCTGATTAATTTGACACTTTGTTTAACAAATTTGGTCTTCATTTGCCGAAGCTATCGAGCTTCAAAGTTTGAAAAGTCACAAAAGTTGTGTATTTGAGCACATAAAGTACTATTTTTCTTGGAAGTTCAACAAGATGCAATCACGATGTGTTGTGACATCTTCAAAATCTCGTTGAGTTGATTACTTTGACACTTTGTTTAAGAAATTTGGTCCACATTTGCCGAAGTTATCGAGCTTCAAAGTTTGAAAAGTCACAAAAGTTGTGTGTTTGAGCACATAAAGTACTATTTTTCTTGGAAGTTCAACAAGATGCAATTCTGTTGTGTTGTGACATCTTCAAAATCTCGTCGAGCTGATTAATTTGACACTCTGTTTAACAAATTTGGTCCTCATTTGCCGAAGTTATCGAGCTTCAAAGTTTGAAAAGTTACAAAAGTTGTGTGTTTGAGCACATAAAGTACTATTTTTCTTGGAAGTTCAACAAGATGCAATCACGATCTGTTGTGACATCTTCAAAATCTCGTTGAGTTGATTAATTTGACACTCTGTTTAACAAATTTGGTCCTCATTTGCCGAAGTTATCGAGCTTCAAAGTTTGAAAAGTCACACAAGTTGTGTATTTGAGCACATAAAGTACTATTTTTCTTGGAAGTTCAACAAGATGCAATTCTGTTGTGTTGTGACATCTTCAAAATCTCGTTGAGTTGATTACTTTGACACTTTGTTTAAGAAATTTGGTCCACATTTGCCGAAGTTATCGAGCTTCAAAGTTTGAAAAGTCACAAAAGTTGTGTGTTTGAGCACATAAAGTACTATTTTTCTTGGAAGTTCAACAAGATGCAATTCTGTTGTGTTGTGACATCTTCAAAATCTCGTCGAGCTGATTAATTTGACACTTCGTTTAAGAAATTTGGTCCTCATTTGCCGAAGTTATCGAGCTTCAAAGTTTGAAAAGTCACACAAGTTGTGTGTTTGAGCACATAAAGTACTATTTTTCTTGGATGTTCAACAAGATGTAATCATGATGTGTTGTGACATATTCAAAATCTCGTCGAGCTGATTAACTTGACACTTTGTTTAAGAAATTTGGTCCTCATTTGCCGAAGTTATCGAGCTTCAAAGTTTGAAAAGTCACAAAATATGTGTGTTTGAGCACATAAAGTACTATTTTTCTTGGAAGTTCAACAAGATGTAATCATGATGTGTTGTGACATCTTCAAAATCTCGTGGAGGTGATTACTTTGACACTTCGTTTAAGAAATTTGGTCCTCATTTGCCGAAATTATCGAGCTTCAAAGTTTGAAAAGTCACACAAGTTGTGTGTTTGAGCACATAAAGTACTATTTTTCTTGGATGTTCAACAAGATGTAATCATGATGTGTTGTGACATCTTCAAAATCTCGTTGAGGTGATTACTTTGACACTTTGTTTAAGAAATTTGGTCCACATTTGCCGAAGTTATCGAGCTTCAAAATTTGAAAAATCACAAAAGTTGTGTATTTGAGCACATAAAGTACTATTTTTCTTGGAAGTTCAACTAGATGCAATCATGATGTGTTGTGACATATTCAAAATCTCGTCGAGCTGATTAATTTGACACTTTGTTTAACAAATTTGGTCTTCATTTGCCGAAGCTATCGAGCTTCAAAGTTTGAAAAGTCACAAAAGTTGTGTGTTTGAGCACATAAAGTACTATTTTTCTTGGAAGTTCAACAAGATGCAATCACGATGTGTTGTGACATCTTCAAAATCTCGTTGAGTTGATTACTTTGACACTTTGTTTAAGAAATTTGGTCCACATTTGCCGAAGCTATCGAGCTTCAAAGTTTGAAAAGTCACAAAATATGTGTGTTTGAGCACATAAAGTACTATTTTTCTTGGAAGTTCAACAAGATGTAATCATGATGTGTTGTGACATCTTCAAAATCTCGTGGAGGTGATTACTTTGACACTTTGTTTAAGAAATTTGGTCCTCATTTGCCGAATTTATCGAGCTTCAAAGTTTGAAAAGTCACACAAGTTGTGTGTTTGAGCACATAAAGTACTATTTTTCTTGGAAGTTCAACAAGATGTAATCATGATGTGTTGTGACATCTTCAAAATCTCGTGGAGGTGATTACTTTGACACTTTGTTTAACAAATTTGGTCTTCATTTGCCGAAGCTATCGAGCTTCAAAGTTTGAAAAGTCACAAAAGTTGTGTATTTGAGCACATAAAGTACTATTTTTCTTGGAAGTTCAACAAGATGCAATCACGATGTGTTGTGACATCTTCAAAATCTCGTTGAGTTGATTACTTTGACACTTTGTTTAAGAAATTTGGTCCACATTTGCCGAAGTTATCGAGCTTCAAAGTTTGAAAAGTCACAAAAGTTGTGTGTTTGAGCACATAAAGTACTATTTTTCTTGGAAGTTCAACAAGATGCAATTCTGTTGTGTTGTGACATCTTCAAAATCTCGTCGAGCTGATTAATTTGACACTCTGTTTAACAAATTTGGTCCTCATTTGCCGAAGTTATCGAGCTTCAAAGTTTGAAAAGTTACAAAAGTTGTGTGTTTGAGCACATAAAGTACTATTTTTCTTGGAAGTTCAACAAGATGCAATCACGATCTGTTGTGACATCTTCAAAATCTCGTTGAGTTGATTAATTTGACACTCTGTTTAACAAATTTGGTCCTCATTTGCCGAAGTTATCGAGCTTCAAAGTTTGAAAAGTCACACAAGTTGTGTATTTGAGCACATAAAGTACTATTTTTCTTGGAAGTTCAACAAGATGTAATCACGATGTGTTGTGACATCTTCAAAATCTCGTCGAACTGATTAATTTGACACTTTGTTCAAGGAATTTAGTACTCATTTGCCGAAGTTATCGAGCTTCAAAGTTTGAAAAGTCACAAAAGTTGTGTGTTTGAGCACATAAAGTACTATTTTTCTTGGAAAGTCAACAAGATGCAATCATGAATTGTTGTGTCATTTTAAAGATCTCGTCGAGCTGATTAATTTGACACTTTGGTTAACAAATTTGGTCCACATTTGCCAAAGTTATCGAGCTTCAAAATGTGAAAAGTCACAAAATATGTGTGTTTGAGCACATAAAGTACTATTTTTCTTGGAAATTCAACTAGATGCAATCATGATGTGTTGTGACATATTCAAAATCTCGTCGAGCTGATTAATTTGACACTTTGTTTAACAAATTTGGTCTTCATTTGCCGAAGCTATCGAGCTTCAAAGTTTGAAAAGTCACAAAAGTTGTGTGTTTGAGCACATAAAGTACTATTTTTCTTGGAAGTTCAACAAGATGCAATCACGATGTGTTGTGACATCTTCAAAATCTCGTTGAGTTGATTACTTTGACACTTTGTTTAAGAAATTTGGTCTACATTTGCCGAAGTTATCGAGCTTCAAAGTTTGAAAAGTCACAAAATATGTGTGTTTGAGCACATAAAGTACTATTTTTCTTGGAAGTTCAACAAGATGTAATCATGATGTGTTGTGACATCTTCAAAATCTCGTGGAGGTGATTACTTTGACACTTCGTTTAAGAAATTTGGTCCTCATTTGCCGAAGTTATCGAGCTTCAAAGTTTGAAAAGTCACACAAGTTGTGTGTTTGAGCACATAAAGTACTATTTTTCTTGGATGTTCAACAAGATGTAATCATGATGTGTTGTGACATATTCAAAATCTCGTCGAGCTGATTAACTTGACACTTTGTTTAAGAAATTTGGTCCTCACTTGCCGAAGTTATCGAGCTTCAAAGTTTGAAAAGTCACAAAATATGTGTGTTTGAGCACATAAAGTACTATTTTTCTTGGAAGTTCAACAAGATGTAATCATGATGTGTTGTGACATCTTCAAAATCTCGTGGAGGTGATTACTTTGACACTTCGTTTAAGAAATTTGGTCCTCATTTGCCGAAGTTATCGAGCTTCAAAGTTTGAAAACTCACACAAGTTGTGTGTTTGAGCACATAAAGTACTATTTTTCTTGGATGTTCAACAAGATGTAATCATGATGTGTTGTGACATATTCAAAATCTCGTCGAGCTGATTAACTTGACACTTTGTTTAAGAAATTTGGTCCTCATTTGCCCAAGTTATCGAGCTTCAAAGTTTGAAAAGTCACACAAGTTGTGTGTTTGAGCACATAAAGTACTATTTTTCTTGGAAGTTCAACAAGATGTAATCATGATGTGTTGTGACATCTTCAAAATCTCGTGGAGGTGATTACTTTGACACTTTGTTTAAGAAATTTGGTCCTCATTTGCCGAATTTATCGAGCTTCAAAGTTTGAAAAGTCACACAAGTTGTGTGTTTGAGCACATAAAGTACTATTTTTCTTGGAAGTTCAACAAGATGTAATCATGATGTGTTGTGACATCTTCAAAATCTCGTGGAGGTGATTACTTTGACACTTTGTTTAACAAATTTGGTCTTCATTTGCCGAAGCTATCGAGCTTCAAAGTTTGAAAAGTCTCAAAAGTTGTGTATTTGAGCACATAAAGTACTATTTTTCTTGGAAGTTCAACAAGATGCAATCACGATGTGTTGTAACATCTTCAAAATCTCGTTGAGTTGATTACTTTGACACTTTGTTTAAGAAATTTGGTCCACATTTGCCGAAGTTATCGAGCTTCAAAGTTTGAAAAGTCACAAAAGTTGTGTGTTTGAGCACATAAAGTACTATTTTTCTTGGAAGTTCAACAAGATGCAATTCTGTTGTGTTGTGACATCTTCAAAATCTCGTCGAGCTGATTAATTTGACACTCTGTTTAACAAATTTGGTCCTCATTTGCCGAAGTTATCGAGCTTCAAAGTTTGAAAAGTTACAAAAGTTGTGTGTTTGAGCACATAAAGTACTATTTTTCTTGGAAGTTCAACAAGATGCAATCACGATCTGTTGTGACATCTTCAAAATCTCGTTGAGTTGATTACTTTGACACTCTGTTTAACAAATTTGGTCCTCATTTGCCGAAGTTATCGAGCTTCAAAGTTTGAAAAGTCACACAAGTTGTGTATTTGAGCACATAAAGTACTATTTTGCTTGGAAGTTCAACAAGATGCAATCACGATGTGTTGTGACATCTTCAAAATCTCGTCGAACTGATTAATTTGACACTTTGTTCAAGGAATTTAGTACTCATTTGCCGAAGTTATCGAGCTTCAAAGTTTGAAAAGTCACAAAAGTTGTGTGTTTGAGCACATAAAGTACTATTTTTCTTGGAAATTCAACAAGATGCAATCATGAATTGTTGTGTCATTTTAAAGATCTCGTCGAGCTGATTAATTTGACACTTTGGTTAACAAATTTGGTCCACATTTGCCAAAGTTATCGAGCTTCAAAATGTGAAAAGTCACAAAATATGTGTGTTTGAGCACATAAAGTACTATTTTTCTTGGAAATTCAACTAGATGCAATCATGATGTGTTGTGACATATTCAAAATCTCGTCGAGCTGATTAATTTGACACTTTGTTTAACAAATTTGGTCTTCATTTGCCGAAGCTATCGAGCTTCAAAGTTTGAAAAGTCACAAAAGTTGTGTGTTTGAGCACATAAAGTACTATTTTTCTTGGATGTTCAACAAGATGTAATCATGATGTGTTGTGACATATTCAAAATCTCGTCGAGCTGATTAACTTGACACTTTGTTTAAGAAATTTGGTCCTCATTTGCCGAAGTTATCGAGCTTCAAAGTTTGAAAAGTCACACAAGTTGTGTGTTTGAGCACATAAAGTACTATTTTTCTTGGATGTTCAACAAGATGTAATCATGATGTGTTGTGACATATTCAAAATCTCGTCGAGCTGATTAACTTGACACTTTGTTTAAGAAATTTGGTCCTCATTTGCCCAAGTTATCGAGCTTCAAAGTTTGAAAAGTCACACAAGTTGTGTGTTTGAGCACATAAAGTACTATTTTTCTTGGAAGTTCAACAAGATGTAATCATGATGTGTTGTGACATCTTCAAAATCTCGTGGAGGTGATTACTTTGACACTTTGTTTAAGAAATTTGGTCCTCATTTGCCGAATTTATCGAGCTTCAAAGTTTGAAAAGTCACACAAGTTGTGTGTTTGAGCACATAAAGTACTATTTTTCTTGGAAGTTCAACAAGATGTAATCATGATGTGTTGTGACATCTTCAAAATCTCGAGGAGGTGATTACTTTGACACTTTGTTTAACAAATTTGGTCTTCATTTGCCGAAGCTATCGAGCTTCAAAGTTTGAAAAGTCACAAAAGTTGTGTGTTTGAGCACATAACGTACTATTTTTCTTGGAAGTTCAACAAGATGTAATCATGATGTGTTGTGACATCTTCAAAATCTCGTGGAGGTGATTACTTTGACACTTTGTTTAAGAAATTTGGTCCACATTTGCCGAAGCTATCGAGCTTCAAAGTTTGAAAAGTCACAAAAGTTGTGTATTTGAGCACATAAAGTACTATTTTTCTTGGAAGTTCAACAAGATGCAATCACGATGTGTTGTGACATCTTCAAAATCTCGTTGAGTTGATTACTTTGACACTTTGTTTAACAAATTTGGTCCTCATTTGCCGAAGTTATCGAGCTTCAAAGTTTGAAAAGTCACACAAGTTGTGTGTTTGAGCACATAAAGTACTATTTTTCTTGGAAGTTCAACAAGATGCAATTCTGATGTGTTGTGTTATGTTAAAGTACTCATCGAGCTGATTAATTTGACACTCTGTTTAACAAATTTGGTCCTCATTTGCCGAAGTTATCGAGCTTCAAAGTTTGAAAAGTCACACAAGTTGTGTGTTTGAGCACATAAAGTACTATTTTTCTTGGAAGTTCAACAAGATGGAATTCTGATGTGTTGTGACATCTTCAAAATCTCGTCGAGCTGATTAATTTGACACTCTGTTTAACAAATTTGGTCCACATTTGCCAAAGTTATCGAGCTTCAAAATTGGAAAAGTCACAAAAGTTGTGTGTTTGAGCACATAAAGTACTATTTTTCTTGGAAGTTCAACAAGATGTAATAATGATGTGTTGTGACATCTTCAAAATCTCGTTGAGGTGATTACTTTGACACTTTGTTTAAGAAATTTGGTCCTCATTTGCCGAAGTTATCGAGCTTCAAAGTTTGAAAAGTCACACAAGTTGTGTGTTTGAGCACATAAAGTACTATTTTTCTTGGATGTTCAACAAGATGTAATCATGATGTGTTGTGACATATTCAAAATCTCGTCGAGCTGATTAATTTGACACTTTGTTTAACAAATTTGGTCTACATTTGCCGAAGTTATCGAGCTTCAAATTTTGAAAAGTCACAAAATATGTGTGTTTGAGCACATAAAGTACTATTTTTCTTGGAAGTTCAACAAGATGTAATCATGATGTGTTGTGACATCTTCAAAATCTCGTGGAGGTGATTACTTTGACACTTTGTTTAAGAAATTTGGTCCACATTTGCCGAAGCTATCGAGCTTCAAAGTTTGAAAAGTCACAAAAGTTGTGTATTTGAGCACATAAAGTACTATTTTTCTTGGAAGTTCAACAAGATGCAATCACGATGTGTTGTGACATCTTCAAAATCTCGTTGAGTTGATTACTTTGACACTTTGTTTAACAAATTTGGTCCTCATTTGCCGAAGTTATCGAGCTTCAAAGTTTGAAAAGTCACACAAGTTGTGTGTTTGAGCACATAAAGTACTATTTTTCTTGGAAGTTCAACAAGATGGAATTCTGATGTGTTGTGACATCTTCAAAATCTCGTCGAGCTGATTAATTTGACACTCTGTTTAACAAATTTGGTCCACATTTGCCAAAGTTATCGAGCTTGAAAATTGGAAAAGTCACAAAAGTTGTGTGTTTGAGCACATAAAGTACTATTTTTCTTGGAAGTTCAACAAGATGTAATAATGATGTGTTGTGACATCTTCAAAATCTCGTTGAGGTGATTACTTTGACACTTTGTTTAAGAAATTTGGTCCTCATTTGCCGAAGTTATCGAGCTTCAAAGTTTGAAAAGTCACACAAGTTGTGTGTTTGAGCACATAAAGTACTATTTTTCTTGGAAGTTCAACAAGATGTAATCATGATGTGTTGTGACATCTTCAAAATCTCGTTGAGGTGATTACTTTGACACTTTGCTTAAGAAATTTGGTCCACATTTGCCGAAGTTATCGAGCTTCAAAGTTTGAAAAGTCACAAAAGTTGTGTGTTTGATCACATAAAGTACTATTTTTCTTGGAAGTTCAACAAGATGTAATCATGATGTGTTGTGACATCTTCAAAATCGCGTTGAGGTGATTACTTTGACACTTTGTTTAAGAAATTTGGTCCACATTTGCCGAAGTTATCGAGCTTCAAAGTTTGAAAAGTCACAAAAGTTGTGTGTTTGATCACATAAAGTACTATTTTTCTTGGAAGTTCAACAAGATGTAATCATGATGTGTTGTGACATCTTCAAAATCGCGATGAGGTGATTACTTTGACACTTTGTTTAAGAAATTTGGTCCACATTTGCCGAAGTTATCGAGCTTCAAAGTTTGAAAAGTCACAAAAGTTGTGTGTTTGATCACATAAAGTACTATTTTTCTTGGAAGTTCAACAAGATGTAATCATGATGTGTTGTGACATCTTCAAAATCGCGTTGAGGTGATTACTTTGACACTTTGTTTAAGAAATTTGGTCCACATTTCCCGAAGTTATCGAGCTTCAAAGTTTGAAAAGTCACAAAATATGTGTGTTTGAGCACATAAAGTACTATTTTTCTTGGAAATTCAACTAGATGCAATCATGATGTGTTGTGACATATTCAAAATCTCGTCGAGCTGATTAATTTGACACTTTGTTTAACAAATTTGGTCTTCATTTGCCGAAGCTATCGAGCTTCAAAGTTTGAAAAGTCACAAAACTTGTGTGTTTGAGCACATAAAGTACTATTTTTCTTGGAAGTTCAACTAGATGCAATCATGATGTGTTGTGACATATTCAAAATCTCGTCGAGCTGATTAATTTGACACTTTGTTTAACAAATTTGGTCTTCATTTGCCGAAGCTATCGAGCTTCAAAGTTTGAAAAGTCACAAAAGTTGTGTGTTTGAGCACATAAAGTACTATTTTTCTTGGAAGTTCAACAAGATGCAATCACGATGTGTTGTGACATCTTCAAAATCTCGTTGAGTTGATTACTTTGACACTTTGTTTAAGAAATTTGGTCTACATTTGCCGAAGTTATCGAGCTTCAAAGTTTGAAAAGTCACAAAATATGTGTGTTTGAGCACATAAAGTACTATTTTTCTTGGAAGTTCAACAAGATGTAATCATGATGTGTTGTGACATATTCAAAATCTCATCGAGCTGATTAACTTGACACTTTGTTTAAGAAATTTGGTCCTCATTTGCCGAAGTTATCGAGCTTCAAAGTTTGAAAAGTCACACAAGTTGTGTGTTTGAGCACATAAAGTACTATTTTTCTTGGAAGTTCAACAAGATGTAATCATGATGTGTTGTGACATCTTCAAAATCTCGTGGAGGTGATTACTTTGACACTTTGTTTAACAAATTTGGTCTTCATTTGCCGAAGCTATCGAGCTTCAAAGTTTGAAAAGTCACAAAACTTGTGTGTTTGAGCACATAAAGTACTATTTTTCTTGGAAGTTCAACAAGATGTAATCATGATGTGTTGTGACATCTTCAAAATCTCGTGGAGGTAATTACTTTGACACTTTGTTTAAGAAATTTGGTCCTCATTTGCCGAATTTATCGAGCTTCAAAGTTTGAAAAGTCACACAAGTTGTGTGTTTGAGCACATAAAGTACTATTTTTCTTGGAAGTTCAACAAGATGTAATCATGATGTGTTGTGACATCTTCAAAATCTCGTGGAGGTGATTACTTTGACACTTTGTTTAACAAATTTGGTCCTCATTTGCCGAAGTTATCGAGCTTCAAAGTTTGAAAAGTCACAAAAGTTGTGTATTTGAGCACATAAAGTACTATTTTTCTTGGATGTTCAACAAGATGTAATCATGATGTGTTGTGACATATTCAAAATCTCGTCGAGCTGATTAACTTGACACTTTGTTTAAGAAATTTGGTCCTCATTTGCCGAAGTTATCGAGCTTCAAAGTTTGAAAAGTCACACAAGTTGTGTGTTTGAGCACATAAAGTACTATTTTTCTTGGAAGTTCAACAAGATGTAATCATGATGTGTTGTGACATCTTCAAAATCTCGTTGAGTTGATTACTCTGACACTTTGTTTAAGAAATTTGGTCCTCATTTGCCGAAGTTATCGAGCTTCAAAGTTTGAAAAGTCACACAAGTTGTGTGTTTGAGCACATAAAGTACTATTTTTCTTGGAAGTTCAACAAGATGTAATCATGATGTGTTGTGACATCTTCAAAATCTCGTGGAGGTGATTACTTTGACACTTTGTTTAACAAATTTGGTCTTCATTTGCCGAAGCTATCGAGCTTCAAAGTTTGAAAAGTCACAAAAGTTGTGTGTTTGAGCACATAACGTACTATTTTTCTTGGAAGTTCAACAAGATGTAATCATGATGTGTTGTGACATCTTCAAAATCTCGTGGAGGTGATTACTTTGACACTTTGTTTAAGAAATTTGGTCCACATTTGCCGAAGCTATCGAGCTTCAAAGTTTGAAAAGTCACAAAAGTTGTGTATTTGAGCACATAAAGTACTATTTTTCTTGGAAGTTCAACAAGATGTAATCATGATGTGTTGTGACATCTTCAAAATCTCGTTGAGGTGATTACTTTGACACTTTGTTTAAGAAATTTGGTCCACATTTGCCGAAGTTATCGAGCTTCAAAGTTTGAAAAGTCACAAAAGTTGTGTGTTTGATCACATAAAGTACTATTTTTCTTGGAAGTTCAACAAGATGTAATCATGATGTGTTGTGACATCTTCAAAATCGCGTTGAGGTGATTACTTTGACACTTTGTTTAAGAAATTTGGTCCACATTTGCCGAAGTTATCGAGCTTCAAAGTTTGAAAAGTCACAAAAGTTGTGTGTTTGAGCACATAAAGTACTATTTTTCGTGGAAATTCAACAAGATGTAATCATTATGTGTTGTGACATCTTCAAAATCGCGTTGAGGTGATTACTTTGACACTTTGTTTAAGAAATTTGGTCCACATTTCCCGAAGTTATCGAGCTTCAAAGTTTGAAAAGTCACAAAAGTTGTGTGTTTGAGCACATAAAGTACTATTTTTCGTGGAAATTCAACAAGATGCAATCATGATGTGTTGTGACATCTTCAAAATCTCGTTGAGGTGATTACTTTGACACTTTGTTTAAGAAATTTGGTCCTCATTTGCCGAAGTTATCGAGCTTCAAAGTTTGAAAAGTCACACAAGTTGTGTGTTTGAGCACATAAAGTACTATTTTTCTTGGAAGTTCAACAAGATGCAATTCTGATGTGTTGTGTCATGTTAAAGTACTCATCGAGCTGATTAATTTGACACTCTGTTTAACAAATTTGGTCCTCATTTGCCGAAGTTATCGAGCTTCAAAGTTTGAAAAGTCACAAAAGTTGTGTATTTGAGCACATAAAGTACTATTTTTCTTGGAAGTTCAACAAGATGCAATTCTGTTGTGTTGTGACATCTTCAAAATCTCGTCGAGCTGATTAATTTGACACTCTGTTTAACAAATTTGGTCCTCATTTGACGAAGTTATCGAGCTTCAAAGTTTGAAAAGTCACACAAGTTGTGTATTTGAGCACATAAAGTACTATTTTTCTTGGAAGTTCAACAAGATGCAATTCTGTTGTGTTGTGACATCTTCAAAATCTCGTCGAGCTGATTAATTTGACACTCTGTTTAACAAATTTGGTCCTCATTTACCGAAGTTATCGAGCTTCAAAGTTTGAAAAGTCACAAAAGTTGTGTGTTTGAGCACATAAAGTACTATTTTTCTTGGAAGTTCAACAAGATGCAATCACGATCTGTTGTGACATCTTCAAAATCTCGTTGAGTTGATTACTTTGACACTTTGTTTAAGAAATTTGGTCCACATTTGCCGAAGTTATCGAGCTTCAAAGTTTGAAAAGTCACAAAAGTTGTGTGTTTGAGCACATAAAGTACTATTTTTCTTGGAAATTCAACAAGATGCAATCATGATGTGTTGTGACATCTTCAAAATCTCGTTGAGGTGATTACTTTGACACTTTGTTTAAGAAATTTGGTCCTCATTTGCCGAAGTTATCGAGCTTCAAAGTTTGAAAAGTCACACAAGTTGTGTGTTTGAGCACACAAAGTACTATTTTTCTTGGAAATTCAACAAGATGCAATCATGAATTGTTGTGTCATTTTAAAGATCTCGTCGAGCTGATTAATTTGACACTTTGGTTAACAAATTTGGTCCACATTTGCCAAAGTTATCGAGCTTCAAAATGTGAAAAGTCACAAAATATGTGTGTTTGAGCACATAAAGTACTATTTTTCTTGGAAATTCAACTAGATGCAATCATGATGTGTTGTGACATATTCAAAATCTCGTCGAGCTGATTAATTTGACACTTTGTTTAACAAATTTGGTCTTCATTTGCCGAAGCTATCGAGCTTCAAAGTTTGAAAAGTCACAAAAGTTGTGTGTTTGAGCACATAAAGTACTATTTTTCTTGGAAGTTCAACAAGATGTAATCATGATGTGTTGTGACATCTTCAAAATCTCGTGGAGGTGATTACTTTGACACTTTGTTTAAGAAATTTGGTCCACATTTGCCGAAGTTATCGAGCTTCAAAGTTTGAAAAGTCACAAAAGTTGTGTGTTTGATCACATAAAGTACTATTTTTCTTGGAAGTTCAACAAGATGTAATCATGATGTGTTGTGACATCTTCAAAATCGCGTTGAGGTGATTACTTTGACACTTTGTTTACGAAATTTGGTCCACATTTCCCGAAGTTATCGAGCTTCAAAGTTTGAAAAGTCACAAAAGTTGTGTGTTTGAGCACATAAAGTACTATTTTTCTTGGAAGTTCAACAAGATGTAATAATGATGTGTTGTGACATCTTCAAAATCTCGTTGAGGTGATTACTTTGACACTTTGTTTAAGAAATTTGGTCCTCATTTGCCGAAGTTATCGAGCTTCAAAGTTTGAAAAGTCACAAAATATGTGTGTTTGAGCACATAAAGTACTATTTTTCTTGGAAATTCAACTAGATGCAATCATGATGTGTTGTGACATATTCAAAATCTCGTCGAGCTGATTAATTTGACACTTTGTTTAACAAATTTGGTCTTCATTTGCCGAAGCTATCGAGCTTCAAAGTTTGAAAAGTCACAAAACTTGTGTGTTTGAGCACATAAAGTACTATTTTTCTTGGAAGTTCAACTAGATGCAATCATGATGTGTTGTGACATATTCAAAATCTCGTCGAGCTGATTAATTTGACACTTTGTTTAACAAATTTGGTCTTCATTTGCCGAAGCTATCGAGCTTCAAAGTTTGAAAAGTCACAAAAGTTGTGTGTTTGAGCACATAAAGTACTATTTTTCGTGGAAGTTCAACAAGATGCAATCACGATGTGTTGTGACATCTTCAAAATCTCGTTGAGTTGATTACTTTGACACTTTGTTTAAGAAATTTGGTCTACATTTGCCGAAGTTATCGAGCTTCAAAGTTTGAAAAGTCACAAAATATGTGTGTTTGAGCACATAAAGTACTATTTTTCTTGGAAGTTCAACAAGATGTAATCATGATGTGTTGTGACATCTTCAAAATCTCGTGGAGGTGATTACTTTGACACTTTGTTTAAGAAATTTGGTCCTCATTTGCCGAAGTTATCGAGCTTCAAAGTTTGAAAAGTCACACAAGTTGTGTGTTTGAGCACATAAAGTACTATTTTTCTTGGAAGTTCAACAAGATGCAATCACGATGTGTTGTGACATCTTCAAAATCTCGTCGAACTGATTAATTTGACACTTTGTTCAAGGAATTTAGTACTCATTTGCCGAAGTTATCGAGCTTCAAAGTTTGAAAAGTCACACAAGTTGTGTGTTTGAGCACAAAAAGTACTATTTTTCTTGGAAGTTCAACAAGATGTAATCATGATGTGTTGTGACATCTTCAAAATCTCGTGGAGGTGATTACTTTGACACTTTGTTTAAGAAATTTGGTCCACATTTGCCGAAGTTATCGAGCTTCAAAGTTTGAAAAGTCACAAAAGTTGTGTGTTTGATCACATAAAGTACTATTTTTCTTGGAAGTTCAACAAGATGTAATCATGATGTGTTGTGACATCTTCAAAATCGCGTTGAGGTGATTACTTTGACACTTTGTTTACGAAATTTGGTCCACATTTCCCGAAGTTATCGAGCTTCAAAGTTTGAAAAGTCACAAAAGTTGTGTGTTTGAGCACATAAAGTACTATTTTTCTTGGAAGTTCAACAAGATGTAATAATGATGTGTTGTGACATCTTCAAAATCTCGTTGAGGTGATTACTTTGACACTTTGTTTAAGAAATTTGGTCCTCATTTGCCGAAGTTATCGAGCTTCAAAGTTTGAAAAGTCACAAAATATGTGTGTTTGAGCACATAAAGTACTATTTTTCTTGGATGTTCAACAAGATGTAATCATGATGTGTTGTGACATATTCAAAATCTCGTCGAGCTGAATAATTTGACACTTTGTTTAACAAATTTGGTCCTCATTTGCCGAAGTTATCGAGCTTCAAAGTTTGAAAAGTCACACAAGTTGTGTGTTTGAGCACATAAAGTACTATTTTTCTTGGAAATTCAACAAGATGCAATCATGATGTGTTGTGACATATTCAAAATCTCGTCGAGCTGATTAATTTGACACTTTGTTTAACAAATTTGGTCTTCATTTGCCGAAGCTATCGAGCTTCAAAGTTTGAAAAGTCACAAAACTTGTGTGTTTGAGCACATAAAGTACTATTTTTCTTGGAAGTTCAACTAGATGCAATCATGATGTGTTGTGACATATTCAAAATCTCGTCGAGCTGATTAATTTGACACTTTGTTTAACAAATTTGGTCTTCATTTGCCGAAGCTATCGAGCTTCAAAGTTTGAAAAGTCACAAAACTTGTGTGTTTGAGCACATAAAGTACTATTTTTCTTGGAAGTTCAACTAGATGCAATCATGATGTGTTGTGACATATTCAAAATCTCGTCGAGCTGATTAATTTGACACTTTGTTTAACAAATTTGGTCTTCATTTGCCGAAGCTATCGAGCTTCAAAGTTTGAAAAGTCACAAAAGTTGTGTGTTTGAGCACATAAAGTACTATTTTTCTTGGAAGTTCAACAAGATGCAATCACGATGTGTTGTGACATCTTCAAAATCTCGTTGAGTTGATTACTTTGACACTTTGTTTAACAAATTTGGTCTTCATTTGCCGAAGCTATCGAGCTTCAAAGTTTGAAAAGTCACAAAAGTTGTGTATTTGAGCACATAAAGTACTATTTTTCTTGGAAGTTCAACAAGATGCAATCACGATGTGTTGTGACATCTTCAAAATCTCGTTGAGTTGATTACTTTGACACTTTGTTTAACAAATTTGGTCTTCATTTGCCGAAGCTATGGAGCTTCAAAGTTTGAAAAGTCACAAAAGTTGTGTATTTGAGCACATAAAGTACTATTTTTCTTGGAAGTTCAACAAGATGCAATCACGATGTGTTGTGACATCTTCAAAATCTCGTGGAGGTAATTACTTTGACACTTTGTTTAAGAAATTTGGTCCTCATTTGCCGAATTTATCGAGCTTCAAAGTTTGAAAAGTCACACAAGTTGTGTGTTTGAGCACATAAAGTACTATTTTTCTTGGAAGTTCAACAAGATGTAATCATGATGTGTTGTGACATCTTCAAAATCTCGTGGAGGTGATTACTTTGACACTCTGTTTAACAAATTTGGTCCTCATTTGCCGAAGTTATCGAGCTTCAAAGTTTGAAAAGTCACAAAAGTTGTGTGTTTGAGCACATAAAGTACTATTTTTCTTGGAAGTTCAACAAGATGCAATCACGATCTGTTGTGACATCTTCAAAATCTCGTTGAGTTGATTACTTTGACACTTTGTTTAAGAAATTTGGTCCACATTTGCCGAAGTTATCGAGCTTCAAAGTTTGAAAAGTCACAAAAGTTGTGTGTTTGAGCACATAAAGTACTATTTTTCTTGGAAATTCAACAAGATGCAATCATGATGTGTTGTGACATCTTCAAAATCTCGTTGAGGTGATTACTTTGACACTTTGTTTAAGAAATTTGGTCCTCATTTGCCGAAGTTATCGAGCTTCAAAGTTTGAAAAGTCACACAAGTTGTGTGTTTGAGCACACAAAGTACTATTTTTCTTGGAAATTCAACAAGATGCAATCATGAATTGTTGTGTCATTTTAAAGATCTCGTCGAGCTGATTAATTTGACACTTTGGTTAACAAATTTGGTCCACATTTGCCAAAGTTATCGAGCTTCAAAATGTGAAAAGTCACAAAATATGTGTGTTTGAGCACATAAAGTACTATTTTTCTTGGAAATTCAACTAGATGCAATCATGATGTGTTGTGACATATTCAAAATCTCGTCGAGCTGATTAATTTGACACTTTGTTTAACAAATTTGGTCTTCATTTGCCGAAGCTATCGAGCTTCAAAGTTTGAAAAGTCACAAAAGTTGTGTGTTTGAGCACATAAAGTACTATTTTTCTTGGAAGTTCAACAAGATGTAATCATGATGTGTTGTGACATCTTCAAAATCTCGTGGAGGTGATTACTTTGACACTTTGTTTAAGAAATTTGGTCCACATTTGCCGAAGTTATCGAGCTTCAAAGTTTGAAAAGTCACAAAAGTTGTGTGTTTGATCACATAAAGTACTATTTTTCTTGGAAGTTCAACAAGATGTAATCATGATGTGTTGTGACATCTTCAAAATCGCGTTGAGGTGATTACTTTGACACTTTGTTTACGAAATTTGGTCCACATTTCCCGAAGTTATCGAGCTTCAAAGTTTGAAAAGTCACAAAAGTTGTGTGTTTGAGCACATAAAGTACTATTTTTCTTGGAAGTTCAACAAGATGTAATAATGATGTGTTGTGACATCTTCAAAATCTCGTTGAGGTGATTACTTTGACACTTTGTTTAAGAAATTTGGTCCTCATTTGCCGAAGTTATCGAGCTTCAAAGTTTGAAAAGTCACAAAATATGTGTGTTTGAGCACATAAAGTACTATTTTTCTTGGAAATTCAACTAGATGCAATCATGATGTGTTGTGACATATTCAAAATCTCGTCGAGCTGATTAATTTGACACTTTGTTTAACAAATTTGGTCTTCATTTGCCGAAGCTATCGAGCTTCAAAGTTTGAAAAGTCACAAAAGTTGTGTGTTTGAGCACATAAAGTACTATTTTTCTTGGAAGTTCAACAAGATGCAATCACGATGTGTTGTGACATCTTCAAAATCTCGTTGAGTTGATTACTTTGACACTTTGTTTAAGAAATTTGGTCTACATTTGCCGAAGTTATCGAGCTTCAAAGTTTGAAAAGTCACAAAATATGTGTGTTTGAGCACATAAAGTACTATTTTTCTTGGAAGTTCAACAAGATGCAATCACGATGTGTTGTGACATCTTCAAAATCTCGTTGAGTTGATTACTTTGACACTTTGTTTAACAAATTTGGTCTTCATTTGCCGAAGCTATGGAGCTTCAAAGTTTGAAAAGTCACAAAATATGTGTGTTTGAGCACATAAAGTACTATTTTTCTTGGAAGTTCAACAAGATGCAATCACGATGTGTTGTGACATCTTCAAAATCTCGTGGAGGTAATTACTTTGACACTTTGTTTAAGAAATTTGGTCCTCATTTGCCGAATTTATCGAGCTTCAAAGTTTGAAAAGTCACACAAGTTGTGTGTTTGAGCACATAAAGTACTATTTTTCTTGGAAGTTCAACAAGATGTAATCATGATGTGTTGTGACATCTTCAAAATCTCGTGGAGGTGATTACTTTGACACTCTGTTTAACAAATTTGGTCCTCATTTGCCGAAGTTATCGAGCTTCAAAGTTTGAAAAGTCACAAAAGTTGTGTGTTTGAGCACATAAAGTACTATTTTTCTTGGAAGTTCAACAAGATGCAATCACGATCTGTTGTGACATCTTCAAAATCTCGTTGAGTTGATTACTTTGACACTTTGTTTAAGAAATTTGGTCCACATTTGCCGAAGTTATCGAGCTTCAAAGTTTGAAAAGTCACAAAAGTTGTGTGTTTGAGCACATAAAGTACTATTTTTCTTGGAAATTCAACAAGATGCAATCATGATGTGTTGTGACATCTTCAAAATCTCGTTGAGGTGATTACTTTGACACTTTGTTTAAGAAATTTGGTCCTCATTTGCCGAAGTTATCGAGCTTCAAAGTTTGAAAAGTCACACAAGTTGTGTGTTTGAGCACACAAAGTACTATTTTTCTTGGAAATTCAACAAGATGCAATCATGAATTGTTGTGTCATTTTAAAGATCTCGTCGAGCTGATTAATTTGACACTTTGGTTAACAAATTTGGTCCACATTTGCCAAAGTTATCGAGCTTCAAAATGTGAAAAGTCACAAAATATGTGTGTTTGAGCACATAAAGTACTATTTTTCTTGGAAATTCAACTAGATGCAATCATGATGTGTTGTGACATATTCAAAATCTCGTCGAGCTGATTAATTTGACACTTTGTTTAACAAATTTGGTCTTCATTTGCCGAAGCTATCGAGCTTCAAAGTTTGAAAAGTCACAAAAGTTGTGTGTTTGAGCACATAAAGTACTATTTTTCTTGGAAGTTCAACAAGATGTAATCATGATGTGTTGTGACATCTTCAAAATCTCGTGGAGGTGATTACTTTGACACTTTGTTTAAGAAATTTGGTCCACATTTGCCGAAGTTATCGAGCTTCAAAGTTTGAAAAGTCACAAAAGTTGTGTGTTTGATCACATAAAGTACTATTTTTCTTGGAAGTTCAACAAGATGTAATCATGATGTGTTGTGACATCTTCAAAATCGCGTTGAGGTGATTACTTTGACACTTTGTTTACGAAATTTGGTCCACATTTCCCGAAGTTATCGAGCTTCAAAGTTTGAAAAGTCACAAAAGTTGTGTGTTTGAGCACATAAAGTACTATTTTTCTTGGAAGTTCAACAAGATGTAATAATGATGTGTTGTGACATCTTCAAAATCTCGTTGAGGTGATTACTTTGACACTTTGTTTAAGAAATTTGGTCCTCATTTGCCGAAGTTATCGAGCTTCAAAGTTTGAAAAGTCACAAAATATGTGTGTTTGAGCACATAAAGTACTATTTTTCTTGGAAATTCAACTAGATGCAATCATGATGTGTTGTGACATATTCAAAATCTCGTCGAGCTGATTAATTTGACACTTTGTTTAACAAATTTGGTCTTCATTTGCCGAAGCAATCGAGCTTCAAAGTTTGAAAAGTCACAAAACTTGTGTGTTTGAGCACATAAAGTACTATTTTTCTTGGAAGTTCAACTAGATGCAATCATGATGTGTTGTGACATATTCAAAATCTCGTCGAGCTGATTAATTTGACACTTTGTTTAACAAATTTGGTCTTCATTTGCCGAAGCTATCGAGCTTCAAAGTTTGAAAAGTCACAAAAGTTGTGTGTTTGAGCACATAAAGTACTATTTTTCTTGGAAGTTCAACAAGATGCAATCACGATGTGTTGTGACATCTTCAAAATCTCGTTGAGTTGATTACTTTGACACTTTGTTTAAGAAATTTGGTCTACATTTGCCGAAGTTATCGAGCTTCAAAGTTTGAAAAGTCACAAAATATGTGTGTTTGAGCACATAAAGTACTATTTTTCTTGGAAGTTCAACAAGATGTAATCATGATGTGTTGTGACATCTTCAAAATCTCGTGGAGGTGATTACTTTGACACTTTGTTTAAGAAATTTGGTCCTCATTTGCCGAAGTTATCGAGCTTCAAAGTTTGAAAAGTCACACAAGTTGTGTGTTTGAGCACATAAAGTACTATTTTTCTTGGAAGTTCAACAAGATGCAATCACGATGTGTTGTGACATCTTCAAAATCTCGTCGAACTGATTAATTTGACACTTTGTTCAAGGAATTTAGTACTCATTTGCCGAAGTTATCGAGCTTCAAAGTTTGAAAAGTCACACAAGTTGTGTGTTTGAGCACAAAAAGTACTATTTTTCTTGGAAGTTCAACAAGATGTAATCATGATGTGTTGTGACATCTTCAAAATCTCGTGGAGGTGATTACTTTGACACTTTGTTTAAGAAATTTGGTCCACATTTGCCGAAGTTATCGAGCTTCAAAGTTTGAAAAGTCACAAAAGTTGTGTGTTTGATCACATAAAGTACTATTTTTCTTGGAAATTCAACAAGATGTAATCATGATGTGTTGTGACATCTTCAAAATCGCGTTGAGGTGATTACTTTGACACTTTGTTTACGAAATTTGGTCCACATTTCCCGAAGTTATCGAGCTTCAAAGTTTGAAAAGTCACAAAAGTTGTGTGTTTGAGCACATAAAGTACTATTTTTCTTGGAAGTTCAACAAGATGTAATAATGATGTGTTGTGACATCTTCAAAATCTCGTTGAGGTGATTACTTTGACACTTTGTTTAAGAAATTTGGTCCTCATTTGCCGAAGTTATCGAGCTTCAAAGTTTGAAAAGTCACACAAGTTGTGTGTTTGAGCACACAAAGTACTATTTTTCTTGGAAATTCAACAAGATGCAATCATGAATTGTTGTGTCATTTTAAAGATCTCGTCGAGCTGATTAATTTGACACTTTGGTTAACAAATTTGGTCCACATTTGCCAAAGTTATCGAGCTTCAAAATGTGAAAAGTCACAAAATATGTGTGTTTGAGCACATAAAGTACTATTTTTCTTGGAAATTCAACTAGATGCAATCATGATGTGTTGTGACATATTCAAAATCTCGTCGAGCTGATTAATTTGACACTTTGTTTAACAAATTTGGTCTTCATTTGCCGAAGCTATCGAGCTTCAAAGTTTGAAAAGTCACAAAAGTTGTGTGTTTGAGCACATAAAGTACTATTTTTCTTGGAAGTTCAACAAGATGTAATCATGATGTGTTGTGACATCTTCAAAATCTCGTGGAGGTGATTACTTTGACACTTTGTTTAAGAAATTTGGTCCACATTTGCCGAAGTTATCGAGCTTCAAAGTTTGAAAAGTCACAAAAGTTGTGTGTTTGATCACATAAAGTACTATTTTTCTTGGAAGTTCAACAAGATGTAATCATGATGTGTTGTGACATCTTCAAAATCGCGTTGAGGTGATTACTTTGACACTTTGTTTACGAAATTTGGTCCACATTTCCCGAAGTTATCGAGCTTCAAAGTTTGAAAAGTCACAAAAGTTGTGTGTTTGAGCACATAAAGTACTATTTTTCTTGGAAGTTCAACAAGATGTAATAATGATGTGTTGTGACATCTTCAAAATCTCGTTGAGGTGATTACTTTGACACTTTGTTTAAGAAATTTGGTCCTCATTTGCCGAAGTTATCGAGCTTCAAAGTTTGAAAAGTCACAAAATATGTGTGTTTGAGCACATAAAGTACTATTTTTCTTGGAAATTCAACTAGATGCAATCATGATGTGTTGTGACATATTCAAAATCTCGTCGAGCTGATTAATTTGACACTTTGTTTAACAAATTTGGTCTTCATTTGCCGAAGCAATCGAGCTTCAAAGTTTGAAAAGTCACAAAACTTGTGTGTTTGAGCACATAAAGTACTATTTTTCTTGGAAGTTCAACTAGATGCAATCATGATGTGTTGTGACATATTCAAAATCTCGTCGAGCTGATTAATTTGACACTTTGTTTAACAAATTTGGTCTTCATTTGCCGAAGCTATCGAGCTTCAAAGTTTGAAAAGTCACAAAAGTTGTGTGTTTGAGCACATAAAGTACTATTTTTCTTGGAAGTTCAACAAGATGCAATCACGATGTGTTGTGACATCTTCAAAATCTCGTTGAGTTGATTACTTTGACACTTTGTTTAAGAAATTTGGTCTACATTTGCCGAAGTTATCGAGCTTCAAAGTTTGAAAAGTCACAAAATATGTGTGTTTGAGCACATAAAGTACTATTTTTCTTGGAAGTTCAACAAGATGTAATCATGATGTGTTGTGACATCTTCAAAATCTCGTGGAGGTGATTACTTTGACACTTTGTTTAAGAAATTTGGTCCTCATTTGCCGAAGTTATCGAGCTTCAAAGTTTGAAAAGTCACACAAGTTGTGTGTTTGAGCACATAAAGTACTATTTTTCTTGGAAGTTCAACAAGATGCAATCACGATGTGTTGTGACATCTTCAAAATCTCGTCGAACTGATTAATTTGACACTTTGTTCAAGGAATTTAGTACTCATTTGCCGAAGTTATCGAGCTTCAAAGTTTGAAAAGTCACACAAGTTGTGTGTTTGAGCACAAAAAGTACTATTTTTCTTGGAAGTTCAACAAGATGTAATCATGATGTGTTGTGACATCTTCAAAATCGCGTTGAGGTGATTACTTTGACACTTTGTTTACGAAATTTGGTCCACATTTCCCGAAGTTATCGAGCTTCAAAGTTTGAAAAGTCACAAAAGTTGTGTGTTTGAGCACATAAAGTACTATTTTTCTTGGAAGTTCAACAAGATGTAATAATGATGTGTTGTGACATCTTCAAAATCTCGTTGAGGTGATTACTTTGACACTTTGTTTAAGAAATTTGGTCCTCATTTGCCGAAGTTATCGAGCTTCAAAGTTTGAAAAGTCACAAAATATGTGTGTTTGAGCACATAAAGTACTATTTTTCTTGGAAATTCAACTAGATGCAATCATGATGTGTTGTGACATATTCAAAATCTCGTCGAGCTGATTAATTTGACACTTTGTTTAACAAATTTGGTCTTCATTTGCCGAAGCAATCGAGCTTCAAAGTTTGAAAAGTCACAAAACTTGTGTGTTTGAGCACATAAAGTACTATTTTTCTTGGAAGTTCAACTAGATGCAATCATGATGTGTTGTGACATATTCAAAATCTCGTCGAGCTGATTAATTTGACACTTTGTTTAACAAATTTGGTCTTCATTTGCCGAAGCTATCGAGCTTCAAAGTTTGAAAAGTCACAAAAGTTGTGTGTTTGAGCACATAAAGTACTATTTTTCTTGGAAGTTCAACAAGATGTAATAATGATGTGTTGTGACATCTTCAAAATCTCGTTGAGGTGATTACTTTGACACTTTGTTTAAGAAATTTGGTCCTCATTTGCCGAAGTTATCGAGCTTCAAAGTTTGAAAAGTCACAAAATATGTGTGTTTGAGCACATAAAGTACTATTTTTCTTGGAAATTCAACTAGATGCAATCATGATGTGTTGTGACATATTCAAAATCTCGTCGAGCTGATTAATTTGACACTTTGTTTAACAAATTTGGTCTTCATTTGCCGAAGCAATCGAGCTTCAAAGTTTGAAAAGTCACAAAACTTGTGTGTTTGAGCACATAAAGTACTATTTTTCTTGGAAGTTCAACTAGATGCAATCATGATGTGTTGTGACATATTCAAAATCTCGTCGAGCTGATTAATTTGACACTTTGTTTAACAAATTTGGTCTTCATTTGCCGAAGCTATCGAGCTTCAAAGTTTGAAAAGTCACAAAAGTTGTGTGTTTGAGCACATAAAGTACTATTTTTCTTGGAAGTTCAACAAGATGCAATCACGATGTGTTGTGACATCTTCAAAATCTCGTTGAGTTGATTACTTTGACACTTTGTTTAAGAAATTTGGTCTACATTTGCCGAAGTTATCGAGCTTCAAAGTTTGAAAAGTCACAAAATATGTGTGTTTGAGCACATAAAGTACTATTTTTCTTGGAAGTTCAACAAGATGTAATCATGATGTGTTGTGACATCTTCAAAATCTCGTGGAGGTGATTACTTTGACACTTTGTTTAAGAAATTTGGTCCTCATTTGCCGAAGTTATCGAGCTTCAAAGTTTGAAAAGTCACACAAGTTGTGTGTTTGAGCACATAAAGTACTATTTTTCTTGGAAGTTCAACAAGATGCAATCACGATGTGTTGTGACATCTTCAAAATCTCGTCGAACTGATTAATTTGACACTTTGTTCAAGGAATTTAGTACTCATTTGCCGAAGTTATCGAGCTTCAAAGTTTGAAAAGTCACACAAGTTGTGTGTTTGAGCACAAAAAGTACTATTTTTCTTGGAAGTTCAACAAGATGTAATCATGATGTGTTGTGACATCTTCAAAATCTCGTGGAGGTGATTACTTTGACACTTTGTTTAAGAAATTTGGTCCACATTTGCCGAAGTTATCGAGCTTCAAAGTTTGAAAAGTCACAAAAGTTGTGTGTTTGATCACATAAAGTACTATTTTTCTTGGAAATTCAACAAGATGTAATCATGATGTGTTGTGACATCTTCAAAATCGCGTTGAGGTGATTACTTTGACACTTTGTTTACGAAATTTGGTCCACATTTCCCGAAGTTATCGAGCTTCAAAGTTTGAAAAGTCACAAAAGTTGTGTGTTTGAGCACATAAAGTACTATTTTTCTTGGAAGTTCAACAAGATGTAATAATGATGTGTTGTGACATCTTCAAAATCTCGTTGAGGTGATTACTTTGACACTTTGTTTAAGAAATTTGGTCCTCATTTGCCGAAGTTATCGAGCTTCAAAGTTTGAAAAGTCACAAAATATGTGTGTTTGAGCACATAAAGTACTATTTTTCTTGGAAATTCAACTAGATGCAATCATGATGTGTTGTGACATATTCAAAATCTCGTCGAGCTGATTAATTTGACACTTTGTTTAACAAATTTGGTCTTCATTTGCCGAAGCTATCGAGCTTCAAAGTTTGAAAAGTCACAAAACTTGTGTGTTTGAGCACATAAAGTACTATTTTTCTTGGAAGTTCAACTAGATGCAATCATGATGTGTTGTGACATATTCAAAATCTCGTCGAGCTGATTAATTTGACACTTTGTTTAACAAATTTGGTCTTCATTTGCCGAAGCTATCGAGCTTCAAAGTTTGAAAAGTCACAAAAGTTGTGTGTTTGAGCACATAAAGTACTATTTTTCTTGGAAGTTCAACAAGATGCAATCACGATGTGTTGTGACATCTTCAAAATCTCGTTGAGTTGATTACTTTGACACTTTGTTTAAGAAATTTGGTCTACATTTGCCGAAGTTATCGAGCTTCAAAGTTTGAAAAGTCACACAAGTTGTGTGTTTGAGCACATAAAGTACTATTTTTCTTGGAAATTCAACAAGATGCAATCATGATGTGTTGTGACATATTCAAAATCTCGTCGAGCTGATTAATGTGACACTTTGTTTAACAAATTTGGTCTTCATTTGCCGAAGCTATCGAGCTTCAAAGTTTGAAAAGTCACAAAAGTTGTGTGTTTGAGCACATAAAGTACTATTTTTCTTGGAAGTTCAACAAGATGCAATCACGATGTGTTGTGACATCTTCAAAATCTCGTTGAGTTGATTACTTTGACACTTTGTTTAAGAAATTTGGTCTACATTTGCCGAAGTTAACGAGCATCAAAGTTTGAAAAGTCACACAAGTTGTGTGTTTGAGCACATAAAGTACTATTTTTCTTGGAAATTCAACAAGATGCAATCACGATGTGTTGTGACATCTTCAAAATCTCGTTGAGTTGATTACTTTGACACTTTGTTTAAGAAATTTGGTCCACATTTGCCGAAGCTATCGAGCTTCAAAGTTTGAAAAGTCACAAAAGTTGTGTATTTGAGCACATAAAGTACTATTTTTCTTGGAAGTTCAACAAGATGCAATCACGATGTGTTGTGACATCTTCAAAATCTCGTGGAGGTGATTACTTTGACACTTTGTTTAACAAATTTGGTCTTCATTTGCCGAAGCTATCGAGCTTCAAAGTTTGAAAAGTCACAAAAGTTGTGTGTTTGAGCACATAACGTACTATTTTTCTTGGAAATTCAACAAGATGTAATCATGATGTGTTGTGACATCTTCAAAATCTCGTGGAGGTGATTACTTTGACACTTTGTTTAAGAAATTTGGTCCACATTTGCCGAAGCTATCGAGCTTCAAAGTTTGAAAAGTCACAAAAGTTGTGTATTTGAGCACATAAAGTACTATTTCTCTTGGAAGTTCAACAAGATGTAATCATGATGTGTTGTGACATCTTCAAAATCTCGTGGAGGTGATTACTTTGACACTTTGTTTAAGAAATTTGGTCCTCATTTGCCGAATTTATCGAGCTTCAATGTTTGAAAAGTCACACAAGTTGTGTGTTTGAGCACATAAAGTACTATTTTTCTTGGAAGTTCAACAAGATGTAATCATGATGTGTTGTGACATCTTCAAAATCTCGTGGAGGTGATTACTTTGACACTTTGTTTAACAAATTTGGTCTTCATTTGCCGAAGCTATCGAGCTTCAAAGTTTGAAAAGTCACAAAAGTTGTGTGTTTGAGCACATAAAGTACTATTTTTCTTGGAAGTTCAACAAGATGCAATCACGATGTGTTGTGACATCTTCAAAATCTCGTTGAGTTGATTACTTTGACACTTTGTTTAAGAAATTTGGTCTACATTTGCCGAAGTTATCGAGCTTCAAAGTTTGAAAAGTCACAAAATATGTGTGTTTGAGCACATAAAGTACTATTTTTCTTGGAAGTTCAACAAGATGTAATCATGATGTGTTGTGACATCTTCAAAATCTCGTGGAGGTGATTACTTTGACACTTTGTTTAAGAAATTTGGTCCTCATTTGCCGAAGTTATCGAGCTTCAAAGTTTGAAAAGTCACACAAGTTGTGTGTTTGAGCACATAAAGTACTATTTTTCTTGGAAGTTCAACAAGATGCAATCACGATGTGTTGTGACATCTTCAAAATCTCGTCGAACTGATTAATTTGACACTTTGTTCAAGGAATTTAGTACTCATTTGCCGAAGTTATCGAGCTTCAAAGTTTGAAAAGTCACACAAGTTGTGTGTTTGAGCACAAAAAGTACTATTTTTCTTGGAAGTTCAACAAGATGTAATCATGATGTGTTGTGACATCTTCAAAATCTCGTGGAGGTGATTACTTTGACACTTTGTTTA
Source organism: Euwallacea fornicatus (assembly GCF_040115645.1). Lineage (NCBI taxonomy): Eukaryota > Metazoa > Arthropoda > Insecta > Coleoptera > Curculionidae > Euwallacea > Euwallacea fornicatus. Next base: position 127,456 of record NW_027096021.1, on the reverse strand, counting down.
AGAAATTTGGTCCACATTTGCCGAAGTTATCGAGCTTCAAAGTTTGAAAAGTCACAAAAGTTGTGTGTTTGATCACATAAAGTACTATTTTTCTTGGAAGTTCAACAAGATGTAATCATGATGTGTTGTGACATCTTCAAAATCGCGTTGAGGTGATTACTTTGACACTTTGTTTACGAAATTTGGTCCACATTTCCCGAAGTTATCGAGCTTCAAAGTTTGAAAAGTCACAAAAGTTGTGTGTTTGAGCACATAAAGTACTATTTTTCTTGGAAGTTCAACAAGATGTAATAATGATGTGTTGTGACATCTTCAAAATCTCGTTGAGGTGATTACTTTGACACTTTGTTTAAGAAATTTGGTCCTCATTTGCCGAAGTTATCGAGCTTCAAAGTTTGAAAAGTCACAAAATATGTGTGTTTGAGCACATAAAGTACTATTTTTCTTGGAAATTCAACTAGATGCAATCATGATGTGTTGTGACATATTCAAAATCTCGTCGAGCTGATTAATTTGACACTTTGTTTAACAAATTTGGTCTTCATTTGCCGAAGCTATCGAGCTTCAAAGTTTGAAAAGTCACAAAACTTGTGTGTTTGAGCACATAAAGTACTATTTTTCTTGGAAGTTCAACTAGATGCAATCATGATGTGTTGTGACATATTCAAAATCTCGTCGAGCTGATTAATTTGACACTTCGTTTAACAAATTTGGTCTTCATTTGCCGAAGCTATCGAGCTTCAAAGTTTGAAAAGTCACAAAACTTGTGTGTTTGAGCACATAAAGTACTATTTTTCTTGGAAGTTCAACTAGATGCAATCATGATGTGTTGTGACATATTCAAAATCTCGTCGAGCTGATTAATTTGACACTTTGTTTAACAAATTTGGTCTTCATTTGCCGAAGCTATCGAGCTTCAAAGTTTGAAAAGTCACAAAAGTTGTGTGTTTGAGCACATAAAGTACTATTTTTCTTGGAAGTTCAACAAGATGCAATCACGATGTGTTGTGACATCTTCAAAATCTCGTTGAGTTGATTACTTTGACACTTTGTTTAAGAAATTTGGTCTACATTTGCCGAAGTTATCGAGCTTCAAAGTTTGAAAAGTCACACAAGTTGTGTGTTTGAGCACATAAAGTACTATTTTTCTTGGAAATTCAACAAGATGCAATCATGATGTGTTGTGACATATTCAAAATCTCGTCGAGCTGATTAATTTGACACTTTGTTTAACAAATTTGGTCTTCATTTGCCGAAGCTATCGAGCTTCAAAGTTTGAAAAGTCACAAAAGTTGTGTGTTTGAGCACATAAAGTACTATTTTTCTTGGAAGTTCAACAAGATGCAATCACGATGTGTTGTGACATCTTCAAAATCTCGTTGAGTTGATTACTTTGACACTTTGTTTAAGAAATTTGGTCTACATTTGCCGAAGTTAACGAGCATCAAAGTTTGAAAAGTCACAAAACTTGTGTGTTTGAGCACATAAAGTACTATTTTTCTTGGAAGTTCAACAAGATGCAATCACGATGTGTTGTGACATCTTCAAAATCTCGTTGAGGTGATTACTTTGACACTTTGTTTAAGAAATTTGGTCCTCATTTGCCGAAGTTATCGAGCTTCAAAGTTTGAAAAGTCACAAAATATGTGTGTTTGAGCACATAAAGTACTATTTTTCTTGGAAATTCAACTAGATGCAATCATGATGTGTTGTGACATATTCAAAATCTCGTCGAGCTGATTAATTTGACACTTTGTTTAACAAATTTGGTCTTCATTTGCCGAAGCTATCGAGCTTCAAAGTTTGAAAAGTCACAAAACTTGTGTGTTTGAGCACATAAAGTACTATTTTTCTTGGAAGTTCAACTAGATGCAATCATGATGTGTTGTGACATATTCAAAATCTCGTCGAGCTGATTAATTTGACACTTCGTTTAACAAATTTGGTCTTCATTTGCCGAAGCTATCGAGCTTCAAAGTTTGAAAAGTCACAAAACTTGTGTGTTTGAGCACATAAAGTACTATTTTTCTTGGAAGTTCAACTAGATGCAATCATGATGTGTTGTGACATATTCAAAATCTCGTCGAGCTGATTAATTTGACACTTTGTTTAAGAAATTTGGTCCACATTTGCCGAAGCTATCGAGCTTCAAAGTTTGAAAAGTCACAAAAGTTGTGTATTTGAGCACATAAAGTACTATTTTTCTTGGAAGTTCAACAAGATGCAATCACGATGTGTTGTGACATCTTCAAAATCTCGTGGAGGTGATTACTTTGACACTTTGTTTAACAAATTTGGTCTTCATTTGCCGAAGCTATCGAGCTTCAAAGTTTGAAAAGTCACAAAAGTTGTGTGTTTGAGCACATAACGTACTATTTTTCTTGGAAATTCAACAAGATGTAATCATGATGTGTTGTGACATCTTCAAAATCTCGTGGAGGTGATTACTTTGACACTTTGTTTAAGAAATTTGGTCCACATTTGCCGAAGCTATCGAGCTTCAAAGTTTGAAAAGTCACAAAAGTTGTGTATTTGAGCACATAAAGTACTATTTCTCTTGGAAGTTCAACAAGATGTAATCATGATGTGTTGTGACATCTTCAAAATCTCGTGGAGGTGATTACTTTGACACTTTGTTTAAGAAATTTGGTCCTCATTTGCCGAATTTATCGAGCTTCAATGTTTGAAAAGTCACACAAGTTGTGTGTTTGAGCACATAAAGTACTATTTTTCTTGGAAGTTCAACAAGATGTAATCATGATGTGTTGTGACATCTTCAAAATCTCGTGGAGGTGATTACTTTGACACTTTGTTTAACAAATTTGGTCTTCATTTGCCGAAGCTATCGAGCTTCAAAGTTTGAAAAGTCACAAAAGTTGTGTGTTTGAGCACATAAAGTACTATTTTTCTTGGAAGTTCAACAAGATGCAATCACGATGTGTTGTGACATCTTCAAAATCTCGTTGAGTTGATTACTTTGACACTTTGTTTAAGAAATTTGGTCTACATTTGCCGAAGTTATCGAGCTTCAAAGTTTGAAAAGTCACAAAATATGTGTGTTTGAGCACATAAAGTACTATTTTTCTTGGAAGTTCAACAAGATGTAATCATGATGTGTTGTGACATCTTCAAAATCTCGTGGAGGTGATTACTTTGACACTTTGTTTAAGAAATTTGGTCCTCATTTGCCGAAGTTATCGAGCTTCAAAGTTTGAAAAGTCACACAAGTTGTGTGTTTGAGCACATAAAGTACTATTTTTCTTGGAAGTTCAACAAGATGCAATCACGATGTGTTGTGACATCTTCAAAATCTCGTCGAACTGATTAATTTGACACTTTGTTCAAGGAATTTAGTACTCATTTGCCGAAGTTATCGAGCTTCAAAGTTTGAAAAGTCACACAAGTTGTGTGTTTGAGCACAAAAAGTACTATTTTTCTTGGAAGTTCAACAAGATGTAATCATGATGTGTTGTGACATCTTCAAAATCTCGTGGAGGTGATTACTTTGACACTTTGTTTAAGAAATTTGGTCCACATTTGCCGAAGTTATCGAGCTTCAAAGTTTGAAAAGTCACAAAAGTTGTGTGTTTGATCACATAAAGTACTATTTTTCTTGGAAGTTCAACAAGATGTAATCATGATGTGTTGTGACATCTTCAAAATCGCGTTGAGGTGATTACTTTGACACTTTGTTTACGAAATTTGGTCCACATTTCCCGAAGTTATCGAGCTTCAAAGTTTGAAAAGTCACAAAAGTTGTGTGTTTGAGCACATAAAGTACTATTTTTCTTGGAAGTTCAACAAGATGTAATAATGATGTGTTGTGACATCTTCAAAATCTCGTTGAGGTGATTACTTTGACACTTTGTTTAAGAAATTTGGTCCTCATTTGCCGAAGTTATCGAGCTTCAAAGTTTGAAAAGTCACAAAATATGTGTGTTTGAGCACATAAAGTACTATTTTTCTTGGAAATTCAACTAGATGCAATCATGATGTGTTGTGACATATTCAAAATCTCGTCGAGCTGATTAATTTGACACTTTGTTTAACAAATTTGGTCTTCATTTGCCGAAGCTATCGAGCTTCAAAGTTTGAAAAGTCACAAAACTTGTGTGTTTGAGCACATAAAGTACTATTTTTCTTGGAAGTTCAACTAGATGCAATCATGATGTGTTGTGACATATTCAAAATCTCGTCGAGCTGATTAATTTGACACTTCGTTTAACAAATTTGGTCTTCATTTGCCGAAGCTATCGAGCTTCAAAGTTTGAAAAGTCACAAAACTTGTGTGTTTGAGCACATAAAGTACTATTTTTCTTGGAAGTTCAACTAGATGCAATCATGATGTGTTGTGACATATTCAAAATCTCGTCGAGCTGATTAATTTGACACTTTGTTTAACAAATTTGGTCTTCATTTGCCGAAGCTATCGAGCTTCAAAGTTTGAAAAGTCACAAAAGTTGTGTGTTTGAGCACATAAAGTACTATTTTTCTTGGAAGTTCAACAAGATGCAATCACGATGTGTTGTGACATCTTCAAAATCTCGTTGAGTTGATTACTTTGACACTTTGTTTAAGAAATTTGGTCTACATTTGCCGAAGTTATCGAGCTTCAAAGTTTGAAAAGTCACACAAGTTGTGTGTTTGAGCACATAAAGTACTATTTTTCTTGGAAATTCAACAAGATGCAATCATGATGTGTTGTGACATATTCAAAATCTCGTCGAGCTGATTAATTTGACACTTTGTTTAACAAATTTGGTCTTCATTTGCCGAAGCTATCGAGCTTCAAAGTTTGAAAAGTCACAAAAGTTGTGTGTTTGAGCACATAAAGTACTATTTTTCTTGGAAGTTCAACAAGATGCAATCACGATGTGTTGTGACATCTTCAAAATCTCGTTGAGTTGATTACTTTGACACTTTGTTTAAGAAATTTGGTCTACATTTGCCGAAGTTAACGAGCATCAAAGTTTGAAAAGTCACAAAACTTGTGTGTTTGAGCACATAAAGTACTATTTTTCTTGGAAGTTCAACAAGATGCAATCACGATGTGTTGTGACATCTTCAAAATCTCGTTGAGGTGATTACTTTGACACTTTGTTTAAGAAATTTGGTCCTCATTTGCCGAAGTTATCGAGCTTCAAAGTTTGAAAAGTCACAAAATATGTGTGTTTGAGCACATAAAGTACTATTTTTCTTGGAAATTCAACTAGATGCAATCATGATGTGTTGTGACATATTCAAAATCTCGTCGAGCTGATTAATTTGACACTTTGTTTAACAAATTTGGTCTTCATTTGCCGAAGCTATCGAGCTTCAAAGTTTGAAAAGTCACAAAACTTGTGTGTTTGAGCACATAAAGTACTATTTTTCTTGGAAGTTCAACTAGATGCAATCATGATGTGTTGTGACATATTCAAAATCTCGTCGAGCTGATTAATTTGACACTTCGTTTAACAAATTTGGTCTTCATTTGCCGAAGCTATCGAGCTTCAAAGTTTGAAAAGTCACAAAACTTGTGTGTTTGAGCACATAAAGTACTATTTTTCTTGGAAGTTCAACTAGATGCAATCATGATGTGTTGTGACATATTCAAAATCTCGTCGAGCTGATTAATTTGACACTTTGTTTAACAAATTTGGTCTTCATTTGCCGAAGCTATCGAGCTTCAAAGTTTGAAAAGTCACAAAAGTTGTGTGTTTGAGCACATAAAGTACTATTTTTCTTGGAAGTTCAACAAGATGCAATCACGATGTGTTGTGACATCTTCAAAATCTCGTTGAGTTGATTACTTTGACACTTTGTTTAAGAAATTTGGTCTACATTTGCCGAAGTTAACGAGCATCAAAGTTTGAAAAGTCACACAAGTTGTGTGTTTGAGCACATAAAGTACTATTTTTCTTGGAAATTCAACAAGATGCAATCACGATGTGTTGTGACATCTTCAAAATCTCGTTGAGTTGATTACTTTGACACTTTGTTTAAGAAATTTGGTCCACATTTGCCGAAGCTATCGAGCTTCAAAGTTTGAAAAGTCACAAAAGTTGTGTATTTGAGCACATAAAGTACTATTTTTCTTGGAAGTTCAACAAGATGCAATCACGATGTGTTGTGACATCTTCAAAATCTCGTGGAGGTGATTACTTTGACACTTTGTTTAACAAATTTGGTCTTCATTTGCCGAAGCTATCGAGCTTCAAAGTTTGAAAAGTCACAAAAGTTGTGTGTTTGAGCACATAACGTACTATTTTTCTTGGAAATTCAACAAGATGTAATCATGATGTGTTGTGACATCTTCAAAATCTCGTGGAGGTGATTACTTTGACACTTTGTTTAAGAAATTTGGTCCACATTTGCCGAAGCTATCGAGCTTCAAAGTTTGAAAAGTCACAAAAGTTGTGTATTTGAGCACATAAAGTACTATTTTTCTTGGAAGTTCAACAAGATGTAATCATGATGTGTTGTGACATCTTCAAAATCTCGTGGAGGTGATTACTTTGACACTTTGTTTAAGAAATTTGGTCCTCATTTGCCGAATTTATCGAGCTTCAAAGTTTGAAAAGTCACACAAGTTGTGTGTTTGAGCACATAAAGTACTATTTTTCTTGGAAGTTCAACAAGATGTAATCATGATGTGTTGTGACATCTTCAAAATCTCGTGGAGGTGATTACTTTGACACTTTGTTTAAGAAATTTGGTCCTCATTTGCCGAATTTATCGAGCTTCAAAGTTTGAAAAGTCACACAAGTTGTGTGTTTGAGCACATAAAGTACTATTTTTCTTGGAAGTTCAACAAGATGTAATCATGATGTGTTGTGACATCTTCAAAATCTCGTGGAGGTGATTACTTTGACACTTTGTTTAACAAATTTGGTCTTCATTTGCCGAAGCTATCGAGCTTCAAAGTTTGAAAAGTCACAAAAGTTGTGTGTTTGAGCACATAACGTACTATTTTTCTTGGAAATTCAACAAGATGTAATCATGATGTGTTGTGACATCTTCAAAATCTCGTGGAGGTGATTACTTTGACACTTTGTTTAAGAAATTTGGTCCACATTTGCCGAAGCTATCGAGCTTCAAAGTTTGAAAAGTCACAAAAGTTGTGTATTTGAGCACATAAAGTACTATTTTTCTTGGAAGTTCAACAAGATGCAATCACGATGTGTTGTGACATCTTCAAAATCTCGTTGAGTTGATTACTTTGACACTTTGTTTAACAAATTTGGTCCTCATTTGCCGAAGTTATCGAGCTTCAAAGTTTGAAAAGTCACACAAGTTGTGTGTTTGAGCACATAAAGTACTATTTTTCTTGGAAGTTCAACAAGATGGAATTCTGATGTGTTGTGACATCTTCAAAATCTCGTCGAGCTGATTAATTTGACACTCTGTTTAACAAATTTGGTCCACATTTGCCAAAGTTATCGAGCTTCAAAATTGGAAAAGTCACAAAAGTTGTGTGTTTGAGCACATAAAGTACTATTTTTCTTGGAAGTTCAACAAGATGTAATAATGATGTGTTGTGACATCTTCAAAATCTCGTTGAGGTGATTACTTTGACACTTTGTTTAAGAAATTTGGTCCTCATTTGCCGAAGTTATCGAGCTTCAAAGTTTGAAAAGTCACACAAGTTGTGTGTTTGAGCACATAAAGTACTATTTTTCTTGGATGTTCAACAAGATGTAATCATGATGTGTTGTGACATATTCAAAATCTCGTCGAGCTGATTAATTTGACACTTTGTTTAACAAATTTGGTCTTCATTTGCCGAAGCTATCGAGCTTCAAAGTTTGAAAAGTCACAAAAGTTGTGTGTTTGATCACATAAAGTACTATTTTTCTTGGAAGTTCAACAAGATGTAATCATGATGTGTTGTGACATCTTCAAAATCGCGTTGAGGTGATTACTTTGACACTTTGTTTAAGAAATTTGGTCCACATTTCCCGAAGTTATCGAGCTTCAAAGTTTGAAAAGTCACAAAAGTTGTGTGTTTGAGCACATAAAGTACTATTTTTCTTGGAAGTTCAACAAGATGTAATAATGATGTGTTGTGACATCTTCAAAATCTCGTTGAGGTGATTACTTTGACACTTTGTTTAAGAAATTTGGTCCTCATTTGCCGAAGTTATCGAGCTTCAAAGTTTGAAAAGTCACACAAGTTGTGTGTTTGAGCACATAAAGTACTATTTTTCTTGGATGTTCAACAAGATGTAATCATGATGTGTTGTGACATATTCAACATCTCGTCGAGCTGATTAATTTGACACTTTGTTTAACAAATTTGGTCTTCATTTGCCGAAGCTATCGAGCTTCAAAGTTTGAAAAGTCACAAAAGTTGTGTGTTTGAGCACATAAAGTACTATTTTTCTTGGAAGTTCAACAAGATGTAATCATGATGTGTTGTGACATCTTCAAAATCTCGTTGAGGTGATTACTTTGACACTTTGTTTAAGAAATTTGGTCCTCATTTGCCGAAGTTATCGAGCTTCAAAGTTTTAAAAGTCACACAAGTTGTGTGTTTGAGCACATAAAGTACTATTTTTCTTGGATGTTCAACAAGATGTAATCATGATGTGTTGTGACATATTCAAAATCTCGTCGAGCTGATTAACTTGACACTTTGTTTAAGAAATTTGGTCCTCATTTGCCGAAGTTATCGAGTTTCAAAGTTTGAAAAGTCACACAAGTTGTGTGTTTGAGCACATAAAGTACTATTTTTCTTGGAAGTTCAACAAGATGTAATCATGATGTGTTGTGACATCTTCAAAATCTCGTGGAGGTGATTACTTTGACACTTTGTTTAAGCAATTTGGTCCTCATTTGCCGAATTTATCGAGCTTCAAAGTTTGAAAAGTCACACAAGTTGTGTGTTTGAGCACATAAAGTACTATTTTTCTTGGAAGTTCAACAAGATGTAATCATGATGTGTTGTGACATCTTCAAAATCTCGTGGAGGTGATTACTTTGACACTTTGTTTAACAAATTTGGTCTTCATTTGCCGAAGCTATCGAGCTTCAAAGTTTGAAAAGTCACAAAAGTTGTGTGTTTGAGCACATAACGTACTATTTTTCTTGGAAATTCAACAAGATGTAATCATGATGTGTTGTGACATCTTCAAAATCTCGTGGAGGTGATTACTTTGACACTTTGTTTAAGAAATTTGGTCCACATTTGCCGAAGCTATCGAGCTTCAAAGTTTGAAAAGTCACAAAAGTTGTGTATTTGAGCACATAAAGTACTATTTTTCTTGGAAGTTCAACAAGATGTAATCATGATGTGTTGTGACATCTTCAAAATCTCGTGGAGGTGATTACTTTGACACTTTGTTTAACAAATTTGGTCTTCATTTGCCGAAGCTATCGAGCTTCAAAGTTTGAAAAGTCACAAAAGTTGTGTGTTTGAGCACATAACGTACTATTTTTCTTGGAAATTCAACAAGATGTAATCATGATGTGTTGTGACATCTTCAAAATCTCGTGGAGGTGATTACTTTGACACTTTGTTTAAGAAATTTGGTCCACATTTGCCGAAGCTATCGAGCTTCAAAGTTTGAAAAGTCACAAAAGTTGTGTATTTGAGCACATAAAGTACTATTTTTCTTGGAAGTTCAACAAGATGTAATCATGATGTGTTGTGACATCTTCAAAATCTCGTGGAGGTGATTACTTTGACACTTTGTTTAAGAAATTTGGTCCTCATTTGCCGAATTTATCGAGCTTCAAAGTTTGAAAAGTCACAAAACTTGTGTGTTTGAGCACATAACGTACTATTTTTCTTGGAAATTCAACAAGATGTAATCATGATGTGTTGTGACATCTTCAAAATCTCGTGGAGGTGATTACTTTGACACTTTGTTTAAGAAATTTGGTCCACATTTGCCGAAGCTATCGAGCTTCAAAGTTTGAAAAGTCACAAAAGTTGTGTATTTGAGCACATAAAGTACTATTTTTCTTGGAAGTTCAACAAGATGTAATCATGATGTGTTGTGACATCTTCAAAATCTCGTGGAGGTGATTACTTTGACACTTTGTTTAAGAAATTTGGTCCTCATTTGCCGAATTTATCGAGCTTCAAAGTTTGAAAAGTCACACAAGTTGTGTGTTTGAGCACATAAAGTACTATTTTTCTTGGAAGTTCAACAAGATGTAATCATGATGTGTTGTGACATCTTCAAAATCTCGTGGAGGTGATTACTTTGACACTTTGTTTAAGAAATTTGGTCCTCATTTGCCGAATTTATCGAGCTTCAAAGTTTGAAAAGTCACACAAGTTGTGTGTTTGAGCACATAAAGTACTATTTTTCTTGGAAGTTCAACAAGATGTAATCATGATGTGTTGTGACATCTTCAAAATCTCGTGGAGGTGATTACTTTGACACTTTGTTTAACAAATTTGGTATTCATTTGCCGAAGCTATCGAGCTTCAAAGTTTGAAAAGTCACAAAAGTTGTGTGTTTGAGCACATAACGTACTATTTTTCTTGGAAATTCAACAAGATGTAATCATGATGTGTTGTGACATCTTCAAAATCTCGTGGAGGTGATTACTTTGACACTTTGTTTAACAAATTTGGTCCTCATTTGCCGAAGTTATCAAGCTTCAAAGTTTGAAAAGTCACACAAGTTGTGTGTTTGAGCACATAAAGTACTATTTTTCTTGGAAGTTCAACAAGATGGAATTCTGATGTGTTGTGACATCTTCAAAATCTCGTCGAGCTGATTAATTTGACACTCTGTTTAACAAATTTGGTCCACATTTGCCAAAGTTATCGAGCTTCAAAATTGGAAAAGTCACAAAAGTTGTGTGTTTGAGCACATAAAGTACTATTTTTCTTGGAAGTTCAACAAGATGTAATAATGATGTGTTGTGACATCTTCAAAATCTCGTTGAGGTGATTACTTTGACACTTTGTTTAAGAAATTTGGTCCTCATTTGCCGAAGTTATCGAGCTTCAAAGTTTGAAAAGTCACACAAGTTGTGTGTTTGAGCACATAAAGTACTATTTTTCTTGGAAGTTCAACAAGATGCAATCACGATGTGTTGTGACATCTTCAAAATCTCGTTGAGTTGATTACTTTGACACTTTGTTTAAGAAATTTGGTCCTCATTTGCCGAAGTTATCGAGCTTCAAAGTTTGAAAAGTCACACAAGTTGTGTGTTTGAGCACATAAAGTACTATTTTTCTTGGATGTTCAACAAGATGTAATCATGATGTGTTGTGACATATTCAAAATCTCGTTGAGGTGATTACTTTGACACTTTGTTTAAGAAATTTGGTCCTCATTTGCCGAAGTTATCGAGCTTCAAAGTTTGAAAAGTCACACAAGTTGTGTGTTTGAGCACATAAAGTACTATTTTTCTTGGATGTTCAACAAGATGTAATCATGATGTGTTGTGACATATTCAAAATCTCGTCGAGCTGATTAATTTGACACTTTGTTTAAGAAATTTGGTCCACATTTGCCGAAGTTATCGAGCTTCAAAGTTTGAAAAGTCACAAAAGTTGTGTATTTGAGCACATAAAGTACTATTTTTCTTGGAAGTTCAACAAGATGGAATTCTGATGTGTTGTGACATCTTCAAAATCTCGTCGAGCTGATTAATTTGACACTCTGTTTAACAAATTTGGTCCACATTTGCCAAAGTTATCGAGCTTCAAAATTGGAAAAGTCACAAAAGTTGTGTGTTTGAGCACATAAAGTACTATTTTTCTTGGAAGTTCAACAAGATGTAATAATGATGTGTTGTGACATCTTCAAAATCTCGTTGAGGTGATTACTTTGACACTTTGTTTAAGAAATTTGGTCCTCATTTGCCGAAGTTATCGAGCTTCAAAGTTTGAAAAGTCACACAAGTTGTGTGTTTGAGCACATAAAGTACTATTTTTCTTGGAAGTTCAACAAGATGTAATCATGATGTGTTGTGACATCTTCAAAATCTCGTGGAGGTGATTACTTTGACACTTTGTTTAAGAAATTTGGTCCTCATTTGCCGAATTTATCGAGCTTCAAAGTTTGAAAAGTCACACAAGTTGTGTGTTTGAGCACATAAAGTACTATTTTTCTTGGAAGTTCAACAAGATGTAATCATGATGTGTTGTGACATCTTCAAAATCTCGTGGAGGTGATTACTTTGACACTTTGTTTAACAAATTTGGTCTTCATTTGCCGAAGCTATCGAGCTTCAAAGTTTGAAAAGTCACAAAAGTTGTGTGTTTGAGCACATAACGTACTATTTTTCTTGGAAGTTCAACAAGATGTAATCATGATGTGTTGTGACATCTTCAAAATCTCGTGGAGGTGATTACTTTGACACTTTGTTTAAGAAATTTGGTCCACATTTGCCGAAGCTATCGAGCTTCAAAGTTTGAAAAGTCACAAAAGTTGTGTATTTGAGCACATAAAGTACTATTTTTCTTGGAAGTTCAACAAGATGCAATCACGATGTGTTGTGACATCTTCAAAATCTCGTTGAGTTGATTACTTTGACACTTTGTTTAACAAATTTGGTCCTCATTTGCCGAAGTTATCGAGCTTCAAAGTTTGAAAAGTCACACAAGTTGTGTGTTTGAGCACATATAGTACTATTTTTCTTGGAAGTTCAACAAGATGCAATTCTGATGTGTTGTGTCATGTTAAAGTACTCATCGAGCTGATTAATTTGACACTCTGTTTAACAAATTTGGTCCTCATTTGCCGAAGTTATCGAGCTTCAAAGTTTGAAAAGTCACACAAGTTGTGTGTTTGAGCACATAAAGTACTATTTTTCTTGGAAGTTCAACAAGATGTAATCATGATGTGTTGTGACATCTTCAAAATCGCGTTGAGGTGATTACTTTGACACTTTGTTTAAGAAATTTGGTCCACATTTCCCGAAGTTATCGAGCTTCAAAGTTTGAAAAGTCACAAAAGTTGTGTGTTTGAGCACATAAAGTACTATTTTTCTTGGAAGTTCAACAAGATGTAATAATGATGTGTTGTGACATCTTCAAAATCTCGTTGAGGTGATTACTTTGACACTTTGTTTAAGAAATTTGGTCCTCATTTGCCGAAGTTATCGAGCTTCAAAGTTTGAAAAGTCACACAAGTTGTGTGTTTGAGCACATAAAGTACTATTTTTCTTGGATGTTCAACAAGATGTAATCATGATGTGTTGTGACATATTCAAAATCTCGTCGAGCTGATTAATTTGACACTTTGTTTAACAAATTTGGTCTTCATTTGCCGAAGCTATCGAGCTTCAAAGTTTGAAAAGTCACAAAAGTTGTGTGTTTGATCACATAAAGTACTATTTTTCTTGGAAGTTCAACAAGATGTAATCATGATGTGTTGTGACATCTTCAAAATCTCGTGGAGGTGATTACTTTGACACTTTGTTTAAGAAATTTGGTCCTCATTTGCCGAATTTATCGAGCTTCAAAGTTTGAAAAGTCACACAAGTTGTGTGTTTGAGCACATAAAGTACTATTTTTCTTGGAAGTTCAACAAGATGTAATCATGATGTGTTGTGACATCTTCAAAATCTCGTGGAGGTGATTACTTTGACACTTTGTTTAACAAATTTGGTCTTCATTTGCCGAAGCTATCGAGCTTCAAAGTTTGAAAAGTCACAAAAGTTGTGTGTTTGAGCACATAACGTACTATTTTTCTTGGAAATTCAACAAGATGTAATCATGATGTGTTGTGACATCTTCAAAATCTCGTGGAGGTGATTACTTTGACACTTTGTTTAAGAAATTTGGTCCACATTTGCCGAAGCTATCGAGCTTCAAAGTTTGAAAAGTCACAAAAGTTGTGTATTTGAGCACATAAAGTACTATTTTTCTTGGAAGTTCAACAAGATGTAATCATGATGTGTTGTGACATCTTCAAAATCTCGTGGAGGTGATTACTTTGACACTTTGTTTAACAAATTTGGTCTTCATTTGCCGAAGCTATCGAGCTTCAAAGTTTGAAAAGTCACAAAAGTTGTGTGTTTGAGCACATAACGTACTATTTTTCTTGGAAATTCAACAAGATGTAATCATGATGTGTTGTGACATCTTCAAAATCTCGTGGAGGTGATTACTTTGACACTTTGTTTAAGAAATTTGGTCCACATTTGCCGAAGCTATCGAGCTTCAAAGTTTGAAAAGTCACAAAAGTTGTGTATTTGAGCACATAAAGTACTATTTTTCTTGGAAGTTCAACAAGATGCAATCACGATGTGTTGTGACATCTTCAAAATCTCGTTGAGTTGATTACTTTGACACTTTGTTTAACAAATTTGGTCCTCATTTGCCGAAGTTATCGAGCTTCAAAGTGTGAAAAGTCACACAAGTTGTGTGTTTGAGCACATAAAGTACTATTTTTCTTGGAAGTTCAACAAGATGGAATTCTGATGTGTTGTGACATCTTCAAAATCTCGTCGAGCTGATTAATTTGACACTCTGTTTAACAAATTTGGTCCACATTTGCCAAAGTTATCGAGCTTCAAAATTGGAAAAGTCACACAAGTTGTGTGTTTGAGCACATAAAGTACTATTTTTCTTGGATGTTCAACAAGATGTAATCATGATGTGTTGTGACATATTCAAAATCTCGTCGAGCTGATTAATTTGACACTTTGTTTAACAAATTTGGTCTTCATTTGCCGAAGCTATCGAGCTTCAAAGTTTGAAAAGTCACAAAAGTTGTGTGTTTGATCACATAAAGTACTATTTTTCTTGGAAGTTCAACAAGATGTAATCATGATGTGTTGTGACATCTTCAAAATCGCGTTGAGGTGATTACTTTGACACTTTGTTTAAGAAATTTGGTCCACATTTCCCGAAGTTATCGAGCTTCAAAGTTTGAAAAGTCACAAAAGTTGTGTGTTTGAGCACATAAAGTACTATTTTTCTTGGAAGTTCAACAAGATGTAATAATGATGTGTTGTGACATCTTCAAAATCTCGTTGAGGTGATTACTTTGACACTTTGTTTAAGAAATTTGGTCCTCATTTGCCGAAGTTATCGAGCTTCAAAGTTTGAAAAGTCACAAAAGTTGTGTGTTTGAGCACATAAAGTACTATTTTTCTTGGAAGTTCAACAAGATGTAATAATGATGTGTTGTGACATCTTCAAAATCTCGTTGAGGTGATTACTTTGACACTTTGTTTAAGAAATTTGGTCCTCATTTGCCGAAGTTATCGAGCTTCAAAGTTTGAAAAGTCACACAAGTTGTGTGTTTGAGCACATAAAGTACTATTTTTCTTGGATGTTCAACAAGATGTAATCATGATGTGTTGTGACATATTCAACATCTCGTCGAGCTGATTAATTTGACACTTTGTTTAACAAATTTGGTCTTCATTTGCCGAAGTTATCGAGCTTCAAAGTTTGAAAAGTCACAAAAGTTGTGTATTTGAGCACATAAAGTACTATTTTTCTTGGAAGTTCAACAAGATGCAATCACGATGTGTTGTGACATCTTCAAAATCTCGTTGAGTTGATTACTTTGACACTTTGTTTACGAAATTTGGTCCTCATTTGCCGAAGTTATCGAGCTTCAAAGTTTGAAAAGTCACACAAGTTGTGTGTTTGAGCACATAAAGTACTATTTTTCTTGGATGTTCAACAAGATGTAATCATGATGTGTTGTGACATATTCAAAATCTCGTCGAGCTGATTAACTTGACACTTTGTTTAAGAAATTTGGTCCTCATTTGCCGAAGTTATCGAGCTTCAAAGTTTGAAAAGTCACACAAGTTGTGTGTTTGAGCACATAAAGTACTATTTTTCTTGGAAGTTCAACAAGATGTAATCATGATGTGTTGTGACATCTTCAAAATCTCGTGGAGGTGATTACTTTGACACTTTGTTTAAGAAATTTGGTCCTCATTTGCCGAATTTATCGAGCTTCAAAGTTTGAAAAGTCACAAAACTTGTGTGTTTGAGCACATAACGTACTATTTTTCTTGGAAATTCAACAAGATGTAATCATGATGTGTTGTGACATCTTCAAAATCTCGTGGAGGTGATTACTTTGACACTTTGTTTAAGAAATTTGGTCCACATTTGCCGAAGCTATCGAGCTTCAAAGTTTGAAAAGTCACAAAAGTTGTGTATTTGAGCACATAAAGTACTATTTTTCTTGGAAGTTCAACAAGATGTAATCATGATGTGTTGTGACATCTTCAAAATCTCGTGGAGGTGATTACTTTGACACTTTGTTTAAGAAATTTGGTCCTCATTTGCCGAATTTATCGAGCTTCAAAGTTTGAAAAGTCACACAAGTTGTGTGTTTGAGCACATAAAGTACTATTTTTCTTGGAAGTTCAACAAGATGTAATCATGATGTGTTGTGACATCTTCAAAATCTCGTGGAGGTGATTACTTTGACACTTTGTTTAAGAAATTTGGTCCTCATTTGCCGAATTTATCGAGCTTCAAAGTTTGAAAAGTCACACAAGTTGTGTGTTTGAGCACATAAAGTACTATTTTTCTTGGAAGTTCAACAAGATGTAATCATGATGTGTTGTGACATCTTCAAAATCTCGTGGAGGTGATTACTTTGACACTTTGTTTAACAAATTTGGTATTCATTTGCCGAAGCTATCGAGCTTCAAAGTTTGAAAAGTCACAAAAGTTGTGTGTTTGAGCACATAACGTACTATTTTTCTTGGAAATTCAACAAGATGTAATCATGATGTGTTGTGACATCTTCAAAATCTCGTGGAGGTGATTACTTTGACACTTTGTTTAACAAATTTGGTCCTCATTTGCCGAAGTTATCAAGCTTCAAAGTTTGAAAAGTCACACAAGTTGTGTGTTTGAGCACATAAAGTACTATTTTTCTTGGAAGTTCAACAAGATGGAATTCTGATGTGTTGTGACATCTTCAAAATCTCGTCGAGCTGATTAATTTGACACTCTGTTTAACAAATTTGGTCCACATTTGCCAAAGTTATCGAGCTTCAAAATTGGAAAAGTCACAAAAGTTGTGTGTTTGAGCACATAAAGTACTATTTTTCTTGGAAGTTCAACAAGATGTAATAATGATGTGTTGTGACATCTTCAAAATCTCGTTGAGGTGATTACTTTGACACTTTGTTTAAGAAATGTGGTCCTCATTTGCCGAAGTTATCGAGCTTCAAAATTTGAAAAGTCACACAAGTTGTGTGTTTGAGCACATAAAGTACTATTTTTCTTGGATGTTCAACAAGATGTAATCATGATGTGTTGTGACATATTCAAAATCTCGTCGAGCTGATTAATTTGACACTTTGTTTAACAAATTTGGTCTTCATTTGCCGAAGCTATCGAGCTTCAAAGTTTGAAAAGTCACAAAAGTTGTGTGTTTGATCACATAAAGTACTATTTTTCTTGGAAGTTCAACAAGATGTAATCATGATGTGTTGTGACATCTTCAAAATCGCGTTGAGGTGATTACTTTGACACTTTGTTTAAGAAATTTGGTCCACATTTCCCGAAGTTATCGAGCTTCAAAGTTTGAAAAGTCACAAAAGTTGTGTGTTTGAGCACATAAAGTACTATTTTTCTTGGAAGTTCAACAAGATGTAATAATGATGTGTTGTGACATCTTCAAAATCTCGTTGAGGTGATTACTTTGACACTTTGTTTAAGAAATTTGGTCCTCATTTGCCGAAGTTATCGAGCTTCAAAGTTTGAAAAGTCACACAAGTTGTGTGTTTGAGCACATAAAGTACTATTTTTCTTGGATGTTCAACAAGATGTAATCATGATGTGTTGTGACATATTCAACATCTCGTCGAGCTGATTAATTTGACACTTTGTTTAACAAATTTGGTCTTCATTTGCCGAAGCTATCGAGCTTCAAAGTTTGAAAAGTCACAAAAGTTGTGTGTTTGAGCACATAAAGTACTATTTTTCTTGGAAGTTCAACAAGATGCAATTACGATGTGTTGTGACATCTTCAAAATCTCGTTGAGGTGATTACTTTGACACTTTGTTTAAGAAATTTGGTCCACATTTGCCGATGTTATCGAGCTTCAAAGTTTGAAAAGTCACAAAAGTTGTGTGTTTGAGCACATAAAGTACTATTTTTCTTGGAAGTTCAACAAGATGCAATTCTGTTGTGTTGTGACATCTTCAAAATCTCGTCGAGCTGATTAATTTGACACTCTGTTTAACAAATTTGGTCCTCATTTGACGAAGTTATCGAGCTTCAAAGTTTGAAAAGTCACACAAGTTGTGTATTTGAGCACATAAAGTACTATTTTTCTTGGAAGTTCAACAAGATGCAATCACGATGTGTTGTGACATCTTCAAAATCTCGTTGAGTTGATTACTTTGACACTTTGTTTAACAAATTTGGTCCTCATTTGCCGAAGTTATCGAGCTTCAAAGTTTGAAAAGTCACAAAAGTTGTGTGTTTGAGCACATAAAGTACTATTTTTCTTGGAAGTTCAACAAGATGCAATTCTGTTGTGTTGTGACATCTTCAAAATCTCGTCGAGCTGATTAATTTGACACTCTGTTTAACAAATTTGGTCCTCATTTGACGAAGTTATCGAGCTTCAAAGTTTGAAAAGTCACACAAGTTGTGTATTTGAGCACATAAAGTACTATTTTTCTTGGAAGTTCAACAAGATGCAATCACGATGTGTTGTGACATCTTCAAAATCTCGTTGAGTTGATTACTTTGACACTTTGTTTAAGAAATTTGGTCCACATTTGCCGATGTTATCGAGCTTCAAAGTTTGAAAAGTCACAAAAGTTGTGTGTTTGAGCACATAAAGTACTATTTTTCTTGGAAGTTCAACAAGATGCAATCACGATGTGTTGTGACATCTTCAAAATCTCGTTGAGTTGATTACTTTGACACTTTGTTTAACAAATTTGGTCCTCATTTGCCGAAGTTATCGAGCTTCAAAGTTTGAAAAGTCACAAAAGTTGTGTGTTTGAGCACATAAAGTACTATTTTTCTTGGAAGTTCAACAAGATGCAATTCTGTTGTGTTGTGACATCTTCAAAATCTCGTCGAGCTGATTAATTTGACACTCTGTTTAACAAATTTGGTCCTCATTTGCCGAAGTTATCGAGCTTCAAAGTTTGAAAAGTCACAAAAGTTGTGTGTTTGAGCACATAAAGTACTATTTTTCTTGGAAGTTCAACAAGATGCAATCACGATGTGTTGTGACATCTTCAAAATCTCGTCGAGCTGATTAATTTGACACTCTGTTTAACAAATTTGGTCCTCATTTGACGAAGTTATCGAGCTTCAAAGTTTGAAAAGTCACACAAGTTGTGTATTTGAGCACATAAAGTACTATTTTTCTTGGAAGTTCAACAAGATGCAATCACGATGTGTTGTGACATCTTCAAAATCTCGTTGAGGTGATTACTTTGACACTTTGTTTAAGAAATTTGGTCCACATTTGCCGATGTTATCGAGCTTCAAAGTTTGAAAAGTCACAAAAGTTGTGTGTTTGAGCACATAAAGTACTATTTTTCTTGGAAGTTCAACAAGATGCAATTCTGTTGTGTTGTGACATCTTCAAAATCTCGTCGAGCTGATTAATTTGACACTCTGTTTAACAAATTTGGTCCTCATTTGACGAAGTTATCGAGCTTCAAAGTTTGAAAAGTCACACAAGTTGTGTATTTGAGCACATAAAGTACTATTTTTCTTGGAAGTTCAACAAGATGCAATCACGATGTGTTGTGACATCTTCAAAATCTCGTTGAGTTGATTACTTTGACACTTTGTTTAACAAATTTGGTCCTCATTTGCCGAAGTTATCGAGCTTCAAAGTTTGAAAAGTCACAAAAGTTGTGTGTTTGAGCACATAAAGTACTATTTTTCTTGGAAGTTCAACAAGATGCAATTCTGTTGTGTTGTGACATCTTCAAAATCTCGTCGAGCTGATTAATTTGACACTCTGTTTAACAAATTTGGTCCTCATTTGACGAAGTTATCGAGCTTCAAAGTTTGAAAAGTCACACAAGTTGTGTATTTGAGCACATAAAGTACTATTTTTCTTGGAAGTTCAACAAGATGCAATCACGATGTGTTGTGACATCTTCAAAATCTCGTTGAGTTGATTACTTTGACACTTTGTTTAAGAAATTTGGTCCACATTTGCCGATGTTATCGAGCTTCAAAGTTTGAAAAGTCACAAAAGTTGTGTGTTTGAGCACATAAAGTACTATTTTTCTTGGAAGTTCAACAAGATGCAATCACGATGTGTTGTGACATCTTCAAAATCTCGTTGAGTTGATTACTTTGACACTTTGTTTAACAAATTTGGTCCTCATTTGCCGAAGTTATCGAGCTTCAAAGTTTGAAAAGTCACAAAAGTTGTGTGTTTGAGCACATAAAGTACTATTTTTCTTGGAAGTTCAACAAGATGCAATTCTGTTGTGTTGTGACATCTTCAAAATCTCGTCGAGCTGATTAATTTGACACTCTGTTTAACAAATTTGGTCCTCATTTGCCGAAGTTATCGAGCTTCAAAGTTTGAAAAGTCACAAAAGTTGTGTGTTTGAGCACATAAAGTACTATTTTTCTTGGAAGTTCAACAAGATGCAATCACGATGTGTTGTGACATCTTCAAAATCTCGTCGAGCTGATTAATTTGACACTCTGTTTAACAAATTTGGTCCTCATTTGACGAAGTTATCGAGCTTCAAAGTTTGAAAAGTCACACAAGTTGTGTATTTGAGCACATAAAGTACTATTTTTCTTGGAAGTTCAACAAGATGCAATCACGATGTGTTGTGACATCTTCAAAATCTCGTCGAGCTGATTAATTTGACACTCTGTTTAACAAATTTGGTCCTCATTTGACGAAGTTATCGAGCTTCAAAGTTTGAAAAGTCACACAAGTTGTGTATTTGAGCACATAAAGTACTATTTTTCTTGGAAGTTCAACAAGATGCAATCACGATGTGTTGTGACATCTTCAAAATCTCGTTGAGTTGATTACTTTGACACTTTGTTTAACAAATTTGGTCCTCA
Source organism: Euwallacea fornicatus (assembly GCF_040115645.1). NCBI lineage: Eukaryota > Metazoa > Arthropoda > Insecta > Coleoptera > Curculionidae > Euwallacea > Euwallacea fornicatus. The sequence goes on along the minus strand of NW_027096021.1, from coordinate 106,496 downwards.
TTTGACGAAGTTATCGAGCTTCAAAGTTTGAAAAGTCACACAAGTTGTGTATTTGAGCACATAAAGTACTATTTTTCTTGGAAGTTCAACAAGATGCAATCACGATGTGTTGTGACATCTTCAAAATCTCGTTGAGTTGATTACTTTGACACTTTGTTTAAGAAATTTGGTCCACATTTGCCGATGTTATCGAGCTTCAAAGTTTGAAAAGTCACAAAAGTTGTGTGTTTGAGCACATAAAGTACTATTTTTCTTGGAAGTTCAACAAGATGCAATCACGATGTGTTGTGACATCTTCAAAATCTCGTTGAGTTGATTACTTTGACACTTTGTTTAACAAATTTGGTCCTCATTTGCCGAAGTTATCGAGCTTCAAAGTTTGAAAAGTCACAAAAGTTGTGTGTTTGAGCACATAAAGTACTATTTTTCTTGGAAGTTCAACAAGATGCAATTCTGTTGTGTTGTGACATCTTCAAAATCTCGTCGAGCTGATTAATTTGACACTCTGTTTAACAAATTTGGTCCTCATTTGCCGAAGTTATCGAGCTTCAAAGTTTGAAAAGTCACAAAAGTTGTGTGTTTGAGCACATAAAGTACTATTTTTCTTGGAAGTTCAACAAGATGCAATTCTGTTGTGTTGTGACATCTTCAAAATCTCGTCGAGCTGATTAATTTGACACTCTGTTTAACAAATTTGGTCCTCATTTGACGAAGTTATCGAGCTTCAAAGTTTGAAAAGTCACAAAAGTTGTGTATTTGAGCACATAAAGTACTATTTTTCTGGGAAGTTCAACAAGATGCAATCACGATGTGTTGTGACATCTTCAAAATCTCGTTGAGGTGATTACTTTGACACTTTGTTTAAGAAATTTGGTCCACATTTGCCGAAGTTATCGAGCTTCAAAGTTTGAAAAGTCACAAAAGTTGTGTATTTGAGCACATAAAGTACTATTTTTCTTGGAAGTTCAACAAGATGCAATCACGATGTGTTGTGACATCTTCAAAATCTCGTTGAGGTGATTACTTTGACACTTTGTTTAAGAAATTTGGTCCACATTTGCCGAAGTTATCGAGCTTCAAAGTTTGAAAAGTCACAAAAGTTGTGTATTTGAGCACATAAAGTACTATTTTTCTTGGAAGTTCAACAAGATGCAATCACGATGTGTTGTGACATCTTCAAAATCTCGTTGAGTTGATTACTTTGACACTTTGTTTAACAAATTTGGTCCTCATTTGCCGAAGTTATCGAGCTTCAAAGTTTGAAAAGTCACACAAGTTGTGTGTTTGAGCACATAAAGTACTATTTTTCTTGGAAGTTCAACAAGATGCAATTCTGATGTGTTGTGTCATGTTAAAGTACTCATCGAGCTGATTAATTTGACACTCTGTTTAACAAATTTGGTCCTCATTTGCCGAAGTTATCGAGCTTCAAAGTTTGAAAAGTCACACAAGTTGTGTGTTTGAGCACATAAAGTACTATTTTTCTTGGAAGTTCAACAAGATGTAATCATGATGTGTTGTGACATCTTCAAAATCGCGTTGAGGTGATTAATTTGACACTTTGTTTAACAAATTTGGTCTTCATTTGCCGAAGTTATCGAGCTTCAAAGTTTGAAAAGTCACACAAGTTGTGTGTTTGAGCACATAAAGTACTATTTTTCTTGGATGTTCAACAAGATGTAATCATGATGTGTTGTGACATATTCAACATCTCGTCGAGCTGATTACTTTGACACTTTGTTTAAGAAATTTGGTCCACATTTGCCGATGTTATCGAGCTTCAAAGTTTGAAAAGTCACAAAAGTTGTGTGTTTGAGCACATAAAGTACTATTTTTCTTGGAAGTTCAACAAGATGCAATTCTGTTGTGTTGTGACATCTTCAAAATCTCGTCGAGCTAATTAATTTGACACTCTGTTTAACAAATTTGGTCCTCATTTGCCGAAGTTATCGAGCTTCAAAGTTTGAAAAGTCACAAAAGTTGTGTGTTTGAGCACATAAAGTACTATTTTTCTTGGAAGTTCAACAAGATGCAATCACGATGTGTTGTGACATCTTCAAAATCTCGTTGAGTTGATTACTTTGACACTTTGTTTAAGAAATTTGGTCCACATTTGCCGAAGTTATCGAGCTTCAAAGTTTGAAAAGTCACAAAAGTTGTGTATTTGAGCACATAAAGTACTATTTTTCTTGGAAGTTCAACAAGATGCAATCACGATGTGTTGTGACATCTTCAAAATCTCGTTGAGGTGATTACTTTGACACTTTGTTTAAGAAATTTGGTCCACATTTGCCGAAGTTATCGAGCTTCAAAGTTTGAAAAGTCACAAAAGTTGTGTATTTGAGCACATAAAGTAATATTTTTCTTGGAAGTTCAACAAGATGCAATTACGATGTGTTGTGACATCTTCAAAATCTCGTTGAGGTGATTACTTTGACACTTTGTTTAAGAAATTTGGTCCACATTTGCCGATGTTATCGAGCTTCAAAGTTTGAAAAGTCACAAAAGTTGTGTGTTTGAGCACATAAAGTACTATTTTTCTTGGAAGTTCAACAAGATGCAATCACGATGTGTTGTGACATCTTCAAAATCTCGTTGAGGTGATTACTTTGACACTTTGTTTAAGAAATTTGGTCCACATTTGCCGAAGTTATCGAGCTTCAAAGTTTGAAAAGTCACAAAAGTTGTGTATTTGAGCACATAAAGTACTATTTTTCTTGGAAGTTCAACAAGATGCAATTACGATGTGTTGTGACATCTTCAAAATCTCGTTGAGGTGATTACTTTGACACTTTGTTTAAGAAATTTGGTCCACATTTGCCGATGTTATCGAGCTTCAAAGTTTGAAAAGTCACAAAAGTTGTGTGTTTGAGCACATAAAGTACTATTTTTCTTGGAAGTTCAACAAGATGCAATTCTGTTGTGTTGTGACATCTTCAAAATCTCGTCGAGCTGATTAATTTGACACTCTGTTTAACAAATTTGGTCCTCATTTGACGAAGTTATCGAGCTTCAAAGTTTGAAAAGTCACACAAGTTGTGTATTTGAGCACATAAAGTACTATTTTTCTTGGAAGTTCAACAAGATGCAATCACGATGTGTTGTGACATCTTCAAAATCTCGTTGAGTTGATTACTTTGACACTTTGTTTAAGAAATTTGGTCCACATTTGCCGATGTTATCGAGCTTCAAAGTTTGAAAAGTCACAAAAGTTGTGTGTTTGAGCACATAAAGTACTATTTTTCTTGGAAGTTCAACAAGATGCAATTCTGTTGTGTTGTGACATCTTCAAAATCTCGTCGAGCTGATTAATTTGACACTCTGTTTAACAAATTTGGTCCTCATTTGCCGAAGTTATCGAGCTTCAAAGTTTGAAAAGTCACAAAAGTTGTGTGTTTGAGCACCTAAAGTACTATTTTTCTTGGAAGTTCAACAAGATGCAATCACGATGTGTTGTGACATCTTCAAAATCTCGTTGAGTTGATTACTTTGACACTTTGTTTAACAAATTTGGTCCTCATTTGCCGAAGTTATCGAGCTTCAAAGTTTGAAAAGTCACTCAAGTTGTGTGTTTGAGCACATAAAGTACTATTTTTCTTGGAAGTTCAACAAGATGCAATTCTGATGTGTTGTGTCATGTTAAAGTACTCATCGAGCTGATTAATTTGACACTCTGTTTAACAAATTTGGTCCTCATTTGCCGAAGTTATCGAGCTTCAAAGTTTGAAAAGTCACACAAGTTGTGTGTTTGAGCACATAAAGTACTATTTTTCTTGGAAGTTCAACAAGATGTAATCATGATGTGTTGTGACATCTTCAAAATCGCGTTGAGGTGATTAATTTGACACTTTGTTTAACAAATTTGGTCTTCATTTGCCGAAGTTATCGAGCTTCAAAGTTTGAAAAGTCACACAAGTTGTGTGTTTGAGCACATAAAGTACTATTTTTCTTGGATGTTCAACAAGATGTAATCATGATGTGTTGTGACATATTCAACATCTCGTCGAGCTGATTACTTTGACACTTTGTTTAAGAAATTTGGTCCACATTTGCCGATGTTATCGAGCTTCAAAGTTTGAAAAGTCACAAAAGTTGTGTGTTTGAGCACATAAAGTACTATTTTTCTTGGAAGTTCAACAAGATGCAATTCTGTTGTGTTGTGACATCTTCAAAATCTCGTCGAGCTAATTAATTTGACACTCTGTTTAACAAATTTGGTCCTCATTTGCCGAAGTTATCGAGCTTCAAAGTTTGAAAAGTCACAAAAGTTGTGTGTTTGAGCACATAAAGTACTATTTTTCTTGGAAGTTCAACAAGATGCAATCACGATGTGTTGTGACATCTTCAAAATCTCGTTGAGTTGATTACTTTGACACTTTGTTTAAGAAATTTGGTCCACATTTGCCGAAGTTATCGAGCTTCAAAGTTTGAAAAGTCACAAAAGTTGTGTATTTGAGCACATAAAGTACTATTTTTCTTGGAAGTTCAACAAGATGCAATCACGATGTGTTGTGACATCTTCAAAATCTCGTTGAGGTGATTACTTTGACACTTTGTTTAAGAAATTTGGTCCACATTTGCCGAAGTTATCGAGCTTCAAAGTTTGAAAAGTCACAAAAGTTGTGTATTTGAGCACATAAAGTAATATTTTTCTTGGAAGTTCAACAAGATGCAATTACGATGTGTTGTGACATCTTCAAAATCTCGTTGAGGTGATTACTTTGACACTTTGTTTAAGAAATTTGGTCCACATTTGCCGATGTTATCGAGCTTCAAAGTTTGAAAAGTCACAAAAGTTGTGTGTTTGAGCACATAAAGTACTATTTTTCTTGGAAGTTCAACAAGATGCAATCACGATGTGTTGTGACATCTTCAAAATCTCGTCGAGCTGATTAATTTGACACTCTGTTTAACAAATTTGGTCCTCATTTGACGAAGTTATCGAGCTTCAATGTTTGAAAAGTCACACAAGTTGTGTGTTTGAGCACATAAAGTACTATTTTTCTTGGAAGTTCAACAAGATGCAATCACGATGTGTTGTGACATCTTCAAAATCTCGTCGAGCTGATTAATTTGACACTCTGTTTAACAAATTTGGTCCTCATTTGACGAAGTTATCGAGCTTCAATGTTTGAAAAGTCACACAAGTTGTGTGTTTGAGCACATAAAGTACTATTTTTCTTGGAAGTTCAACAAGATGCAATTCTGTTGTGTTGTGACATCTTCAAAATCTCGTCGAGCTGATTAATTTGACACTCTGTTTAACAAATTTGGTCCTCATTTGCCGAAGTTATCGAGCTTCAAAGTTTGAAAAGTCACAAAAGTTGTGTGTTTGAGCACATAAAGTACTATTTTTCTTGGATGTTCAACAAGATGTAATCATGATGTGTTGTGACATATTCAAAATCTCGTCGAGCTGATTAATTTGACACTTTGTTTAACAAATTTGGTCTTCATTTGCCGAAGCTATCGAGCTTCAAAGTTTGAAAAGTCACAAAAGTTGTGTATTTGAGCACATAAAGTACTATTTTTCTTGGAAGTTCAACAAGATGCAATCACGATGTGTTGTGACATCTTCAAAATCTCGTTGAGTTGATTACTTTGACACTTTGTTTAAGAAATTTGGTCCACATTTGCCGAAGTTATCGAGCTTCAAAGTTTGAAAAGTCACAAAAGTTGTGTATTTGAGCACATAAAGTACTATTTTTCTTGGAAGTTCAACAAGATGCAATCACGATGTGTTGTGACATCTTCAAAATCTCGTTGAGTTGATTACTTTGACACTTTGTTTAAGAAATTTGGTCCACATTTGCCGAAGTTATCGAGCTTCAAAGTTTGAAAAGTCACAAAAGTTGTGTGTTTGAGCACATAAAGTACTATTTTTCTTGGAAGTTCAACAAGATGCAATTCTGTTGTGTTGTGACATCTTCAAAATCTCGTCGAGCTGATTAATTTGACACTCTGTTTAACAAATTTGGTCCTCATTTGACGAAGTTATCGAGCTTCAAAGTTTGAAAAGTCACACAAGTTGTGTATTTGAGCACATAAAGTACTATTTTTCTTGGAAGTTCAACAAGATGCAATCACGATGTGTTGTGACATCTTCAAAATCTCGTTGAGTTGATTACTTTGACACTTTGTTTAAGAAATTTGGTCCACATTTGCCGATGTTATCGAGCTTCAAAGTTTGAAAAGTCACAAAAGTTGTGTGTTTGAGCACATAAAGTACTATTTTTCTTGGAAGTTCAACAAGATGCAATTCTGTTGTGTTGTGACATCTTCAAAATCTCGTCGAGCTGATTAATTTGACACTCTGTTTAACAAATTTGGTCCTCATTTGCCGAAGTTATCGAGCTTCAAAGTTTGAAAAGTCACAAAAGTTGTGTGTTTGAGCACATAAAGTACTATTTTTCTTGGAAGTTCAACAAGATGCAATCACGATGTGTTGTGACATCTTCAAAATCTCGTTGAGTTGATTACTTTGACACTTTGTTTAAGAAATTTGGTCCACATTTGCCGAAGTTATCGAGCTTCAAAGTTTGAAAAGTCACAAAAGTTGTGTATTTGAGCACATAAAGTACTATTTTTCTGGGAAGTTCAACAAGATGCAATCACGATGTGTTGTGACATCTTCAAAATCTCGTTGAGGTGATTACTTTGACACTTTGTTTAAGAAATTTGGTCCACATTTGCCGAAGTTATCGAGCTTCAAAGTTTGAAAAGTCACAAAAGTTGTGTATTTGAGCACATAAAGTACTATTTTTCTTGGAAGTTCAACAAGATGCAATCACGATGTGTTGTGACATCTTCAAAATCTCGTTGAGGTGATTACTTTGACACTTTGTTTAAGAAATTTGGTCCACATTTGCCGAAGTTATCGAGCTTCAAAGTTTGAAAAGTCACAAAAGTTGTGTATTTGAGCACATAAAGTACTATTTTTCTTGGAAGTTCAACAAGATGCAATCACGATGTGTTGTGACATCTTCAAAATCTCGTTGAGTTGATTACTTTGACACTTTGTTTAACAAATTTGGTCCTCATTTGCCGAAGTTATCGAGCTTCAAAGTTTGAAAAGTCACACAAGTTGTGTGTTTGAGCACATAAAGTACTATTTTTCTTGGAAGTTCAACAAGATGCAATTCTGATGTGTTGTGTCATGTTAAAGTACTCATCGAGCTGATTAATTTGACACTCTGTTTAACAAATTTGGTCCTCATTTGCCGAAGTTATCGAGCTTCAAAGTTTGAAAAGTCACACAAGTTGTGTGTTTGAGCACATAAAGTACTATTTTTCTTGGAAGTTCAACAAGATGTAATCATGATGTGTTGTGACATCTTCAAAATCGCGTTGAGGTGATTAATTTGACACTTTGTTTAACAAATTTGGTCTTCATTTGCCGAAGTTATCGAGCTTCAAAGTTTGAAAAGTCACACAAGTTGTGTGTTTGAGCACATAAAGTACTATTTTTCTTGGATGTTCAACAAGATGTAATCATGATGTGTTGTGACATATTCAACATCTCGTCGAGCTGATTACTTTGACACTTTGTTTAAGAAATTTGGTCCACATTTGCCGATGTTATCGAGCTTCAAAGTTTGAAAAGTCACAAAAGTTGTGTGTTTGAGCACATAAAGTACTATTTTTCTTGGAAGTTCAACAAGATGTAATCATGATGTGTTGTGACATATTCAAAATCTCATCGAGCTGATTAATTTGACACTTTGTTTAACAAATTTGGTCTTCATTTGCCAAAGTTATCGAGCTTAAAAGTTTGAAAAGTCACACAAGTTGTGTGTTTGAGCACATAATGTACTATTTTTCTTGGATGTTCAACAAGATGTAATCATGATGTGTTGTGACATATTCAAAATCTCATCGAGCTGATTAATTTGACACTTTGTTTAACAAATTTGGTCTTCATTTGCCGAAGCTATCGAGCTTCAAAGTTTGAAAAGTCACAAAAGTTGTGTGTTTGAGCACATAAAGTACTATTTTTCTTGGAAGTTCAACAAGATGTAATCATGATGTGTTGTGACATCTTCAAAATCTCGTTGAGGTGATTACTTTGACACTTTGTTTAAGAAATTTGGTCCACATTTGCCGAAGTTATCGAGCTTCAAAGTTTGAAAAGTCACAAAAGTTGTGTATTTGAGCACATAAAGTACTATTTTTCTTGGAAGTTCAACAAGATGCAATCACGATGTGTTGTGACATCTTCAAAATCTCGTTGAGTTGATTACTTTGACACTTTGTTTAAGAAATTTGGTCCACATTTGCCGAAGTTATCGAGCTTCAAAGTTTGAAAAGTCACAAAAGTTGTGTATTTGAGCACATAAAGTACTATTTTTCTTGGAAGTTCAACAAGATGCAATCACGATGTGTTGTGACATCTTCAAAATCTCGTTGAGTTGATTACTTTGACACTTTGTTTAAGAAATTTGGTCCACATTTGCCGAAGTTATCGAGCTTCAAAGTTTGAAAAGTCACAAAAGTTGTGTGTTTGAGCACATAAAGTACTATTTTTCTTGGAAGTTCAACAAGATGCAATTCTGTTGTGTTGTGACATCTTCAAAATCTCGTCGAGCTGATTAATTTGACACTCTGTTTAACAAATTTGGTCCTCATTTGACGAAGTTATCGAGCTTCAAAGTTTGAAAAGTCACACAAGTTGTGTATTTGAGCACATAAAGTACTATTTTTCTTGGAAGTTCAACAAGATGCAATCACGATGTGTTGTGACATCTTCAAAATCTCGTTGAGTTGATTACTTTGACACTTTGTTTAAGAAATTTGGTCCACATTTGCCGATGTTATCGAGCTTCAAAGTTTGAAAAGTCACAAAAGTTGTGTGTTTGAGCACATAAAGTACTATTTTTCTTGGAAGTTCAACAAGATGCAATTCTGTTGTGTTGTGACATCTTCAAAATCTCGTCGAGCTGATTAATTTGACACTCTGTTTAACAAATTTGGTCCTCATTTGCCGAAGTTATCGAGCTTCAAAGTTTGAAAAGTCACAAAAGTTGTGTGTTTGAGCACATAAAGTACTATTTTTCTTGGAAGTTCAACAAGATGCAATCACGATGTGTTGTGACATCTTCAAAATCTCGTTGAGTTGATTACTTTGACACTTTGTTTAAGAAATTTGGTCCACATTTGCCGAAGTTATCGAGCTTCAAAGTTTGAAAAGTCACAAAAGTTGTGTATTTGAGCACATAAAGTACTATTTTTCTTGGAAGTTCAACAAGATGCAATCACGATGTGTTGTGACATCTTCAAAATCTCGTTGAGGTGATTACTTTGACACTTTGTTTAAGAAATTTGGTCCACATTTGCCGAAGTTATCGAGCTTCAAAGTTTGAAAAGTCACAAAAGTTGTGTATTTGAGCACATAAAGTACTATTTTTCTTGGAAGTTCAACAAGATGCAATTACGATGTGTTGTGACATCTTCAAAATCTCGTTGAGGTGATTACTTTGACACTTTGTTTAAGAAATTTGGTCCACATTTGCCGATGTTATCGAGCTTCAAAGTTTGAAAAGTCACAAAAGTTGTGTGTTTGAGCACATAAAGTACTATTTTTCTTGGAAGTTCAACAAGATGCAATTCTGTTGTGTTGTGACATCTTCAAAATCTCGTCGAGCTGATTAATTTGACACTCTGTTTAACAAATTTGGTCCTCATTTGACGAAGTTATCGAGCTTCAAAGTTTGAAAAGTCACACAAGTTGTGTATTTGAGCACATAAAGTACTATTTTTCTTGGAAGTTCAACAAGATGCAATCACGATGTGTTGTGACATCTTCAAAATCTCGTTGAGTTGATTACTTTGACACTTTGTTTAACAAATTTGGTCCTCATTTGCCGAAGTTATCGAGCTTCAAAGTTTGAAAAGTCACAAAAGTTGTGTGTTTGAGCACATAAAGTACTATTTTTCTTGGAAGTTCAACAAGATGCAATTCTGTTGTGTTGTGACATCTTCAAAATCTCGTCGAGCTGATTAATTTGACACTCTGTTTAACAAATTTGGTCCTCATTTGACGAAGTTATCGAGCTTCAAAGTTTGAAAAGTCACACAAGTTGTGTATTTGAGCACATAAAGTACTATTTTTCTTGGAAGTTCAACAAGATGCAATCACGATGTGTTGTGACATCTTCAAAATCTCGTTGAGTTGATTACTTTGACACTTTGTTTAAGAAATTTGGTCCACATTTGCCGATGTTATCGAGCTTCAAAGTTTGAAAAGTCACAAAAGTTGTGTGTTTGAGCACATAAAGTACTATTTTTCTTGGAAGTTCAACAAGATGCAATCACGATGTGTTGTGACATCTTCAAAATCTCGTTGAGTTGATTACTTTGACACTTTGTTTAACAAATTTGGTCCTCATTTGCCGAAGTTATCGAGCTTCAAAGTTTGAAAAGTCACAAAAGTTGTGTGTTTGAGCACATAAAGTACTATTTTTCTTGGAAGTTCAACAAGATGCAATTCTGTTGTGTTGTGACATCTTCAAAATCTCGTCGAGCTGATTAATTTGACACTCTGTTTAACAAATTTGGTCCTCATTTGCCGAAGTTATCGAGCTTCAAAGTTTGAAAAGTCACAAAAGTTGTGTGTTTGAGCACATAAAGTACTATTTTTCTTGGAAGTTCAACAAGATGCAATCACGATGTGTTGTGACATCTTCAAAATCTCGTCGAGCTGATTAATTTGACACTCTGTTTAACAAATTTGGTCCTCATTTGACGAAGTTATCGAGCTTCAAAGTTTGAAAAGTCACACAAGTTGTGTATTTGAGCACATAAAGTACTATTTTTCTTGGAAGTTCAACAAGATGCAATCACGATGTGTTGTGACATCTTCAAAATCTCGTCGAGCTGATTAATTTGACACTCTGTTTAACAAATTTGGTCCTCATTTGACGAAGTTATCGAGCTTCAAAGTTTGAAAAGTCACACAAGTTGTGTATTTGAGCACATAAAGTACTATTTTTCTTGGAAGTTCAACAAGATGCAATCACGATGTGTTGTGACATCTTCAAAATCTCGTTGAGTTGATTACTTTGACACTTTGTTTAACAAATTTGGTCCTCATTTGACGAAGTTATCGAGCTTCAAAGTTTGAAAAGTCACACAAGTTGTGTATTTGAGCACATAAAGTACTATTTTTCTTGGAAGTTCAACAAGATGCAATCACGATGTGTTGTGACATCTTCAAAATCTCGTTGAGTTGATTACTTTGACACTTTGTTTAAGAAATTTGGTCCACATTTGCCGATGTTATCGAGCTTCAAAGTTTGAAAAGTCACAAAAGTTGTGTGTTTGAGCACATAAAGTACTATTTTTCTTGGAAGTTCAACAAGATGCAATCACGATGTGTTGTGACATCTTCAAAATCTCGTTGAGTTGATTACTTTGACACTTTGTTTAACAAATTTGGTCCTCATTTGCCGAAGTTATCGAGCTTCAAAGTTTGAAAAGTCACAAAAGTTGTGTGTTTGAGCACATAAAGTACTATTTTTCTTGGAAGTTCAACAAGATGCAATTCTGTTGTGTTGTGACATCTTCAAAATCTCGTCGAGCTGATTAATTTGACACTCTGTTTAACAAATTTGGTCCTCATTTGCCGAAGTTATCGAGCTTCAAAGTTTGAAAAGTCACAAAAGTTGTGTGTTTGAGCACATAAAGTACTATTTTTCTTGGAAGTTCAACAAGATGCAATTCTGTTGTGTTGTGACATCTTCAAAATCTCGTCGAGCTGATTAATTTGACACTCTGTTTAACAAATTTGGTCCTCATTTGACGAAGTTATCGAGCTTCAAAGTTTGAAAAGTCACAAAAGTTGTGTATTTGAGCACATAAAGTACTATTTTTCTGGGAAGTTCAACAAGATGCAATCACGATGTGTTGTGACATCTTCAAAATCTCGTTGAGGTGATTACTTTGACACTTTGTTTAAGAAATTTGGTCCACATTTGCCGAAGTTATCGAGCTTCAAAGTTTGAAAAGTCACAAAAGTTGTGTATTTGAGCACATAAAGTACTATTTTTCTTGGAAGTTCAACAAGATGCAATCACGATGTGTTGTGACATCTTCAAAATCTCGTTGAGGTGATTACTTTGACACTTTGTTTAAGAAATTTGGTCCACATTTGCCGAAGTTATCGAGCTTCAAAGTTTGAAAAGTCACAAAAGTTGTGTATTTGAGCACATAAAGTACTATTTTTCTTGGAAGTTCAACAAGATGCAATCACGATGTGTTGTGACATCTTCAAAATCTCGTTGAGTTGATTACTTTGACACTTTGTTTAACAAATTTGGTCCTCATTTGCCGAAGTTATCGAGCTTCAAAGTTTGAAAAGTCACACAAGTTGTGTGTTTGAGCACATAAAGTACTATTTTTCTTGGAAGTTCAACAAGATGCAATTCTGATGTGTTGTGTCATGTTAAAGTACTCATCGAGCTGATTAATTTGACACTCTGTTTAACAAATTTGGTCCTCATTTGCCGAAGTTATCGAGCTTCAAAGTTTGAAAAGTCACACAAGTTGTGTGTTTGAGCACATAAAGTACTATTTTTCTTGGAAGTTCAACAAGATGTAATCATGATGTGTTGTGACATCTTCAAAATCGCGTTGAGGTGATTAATTTGACACTTTGTTTAACAAATTTGGTCTTCATTTGCCGAAGTTATCGAGCTTCAAAGTTTGAAAAGTCACACAAGTTGTGTGTTTGAGCACATAAAGTACTATTTTTCTTGGATGTTCAACAAGATGTAATCATGATGTGTTGTGACATATTCAACATCTCGTCGAGCTGATTACTTTGACACTTTGTTTAAGAAATTTGGTCCACATTTGCCGATGTTATCGAGCTTCAAAGTTTGAAAAGTCACAAAAGTTGTGTGTTTGAGCACATAAAGTACTATTTTTCTTGGAAGTTCAACAAGATGCAATTCTGTTGTGTTGTGACATCTTCAAAATCTCGTCGAGCTAATTAATTTGACACTCTGTTTAACAAATTTGGTCCTCATTTGCCGAAGTTATCGAGCTTCAAAGTTTGAAAAGTCACAAAAGTTGTGTGTTTGAGCACATAAAGTACTATTTTTCTTGGAAGTTCAACAAGATGCAATCACGATGTGTTGTGACATCTTCAAAATCTCGTTGAGTTGATTACTTTGACACTTTGTTTAAGAAATTTGGTCCACATTTGCCGAAGTTATCGAGCTTCAAAGTTTGAAAAGTCACAAAAGTTGTGTATTTGAGCACATAAAGTACTATTTTTCTTGGAAGTTCAACAAGATGCAATCACGATGTGTTGTGACATCTTCAAAATCTCGTTGAGGTGATTACTTTGACACTTTGTTTAAGAAATTTGGTCCACATTTGCCGAAGTTATCGAGCTTCAAAGTTTGAAAAGTCACAAAAGTTGTGTATTTGAGCACATAAAGTAATATTTTTCTTGGAAGTTCAACAAGATGCAATTACGATGTGTTGTGACATCTTCAAAATCTCGTTGAGGTGATTACTTTGACACTTTGTTTAAGAAATTTGGTCCACATTTGCCGATGTTATCGAGCTTCAAAGTTTGAAAAGTCACAAAAGTTGTGTGTTTGAGCACATAAAGTACTATTTTTCTTGGAAGTTCAACAAGATGCAATCACGATGTGTTGTGACATCTTCAAAATCTCGTTGAGGTGATTACTTTGACACTTTGTTTAAGAAATTTGGTCCACATTTGCCGAAGTTATCGAGCTTCAAAGTTTGAAAAGTCACAAAAGTTGTGTATTTGAGCACATAAAGTACTATTTTTCTTGGAAGTTCAACAAGATGCAATTACGATGTGTTGTGACATCTTCAAAATCTCGTTGAGGTGATTACTTTGACACTTTGTTTAAGAAATTTGGTCCACATTTGCCGATGTTATCGAGCTTCAAAGTTTGAAAAGTCACAAAAGTTGTGTGTTTGAGCACATAAAGTACTATTTTTCTTGGAAGTTCAACAAGATGCAATTCTGTTGTGTTGTGACATCTTCAAAATCTCGTCGAGCTGATTAATTTGACACTCTGTTTAACAAATTTGGTCCTCATTTGACGAAGTTATCGAGCTTCAAAGTTTGAAAAGTCACACAAGTTGTGTATTTGAGCACATAAAGTACTATTTTTCTTGGAAGTTCAACAAGATGCAATCACGATGTGTTGTGACATCTTCAAAATCTCGTTGAGTTGATTACTTTGACACTTTGTTTAAGAAATTTGGTCCACATTTGCCGATGTTATCGAGCTTCAAAGTTTGAAAAGTCACAAAAGTTGTGTGTTTGAGCACATAAAGTACTATTTTTCTTGGAAGTTCAACAAGATGCAATTCTGTTGTGTTGTGACATCTTCAAAATCTCGTCGAGCTGATTAATTTGACACTCTGTTTAACAAATTTGGTCCTCATTTGCCGAAGTTATCGAGCTTCAAAGTTTGAAAAGTCACAAAAGTTGTGTGTTTGAGCACCTAAAGTACTATTTTTCTTGGAAGTTCAACAAGATGCAATCACGATGTGTTGTGACATCTTCAAAATCTCGTTGAGTTGATTACTTTGACACTTTGTTTAACAAATTTGGTCCTCATTTGCCGAAGTTATCGAGCTTCAAAGTTTGAAAAGTCACTCAAGTTGTGTGTTTGAGCACATAAAGTACTATTTTTCTTGGAAGTTCAACAAGATGCAATTCTGATGTGTTGTGTCATGTTAAAGTACTCATCGAGCTGATTAATTTGACACTCTGTTTAACAAATTTGGTCCTCATTTGCCGAAGTTATCGAGCTTCAAAGTTTGAAAAGTCACACAAGTTGTGTGTTTGAGCACATAAAGTACTATTTTTCTTGGAAGTTCAACAAGATGTAATCATGATGTGTTGTGACATCTTCAAAATCGCGTTGAGGTGATTAATTTGACACTTTGTTTAACAAATTTGGTCTTCATTTGCCGAAGTTATCGAGCTTCAAAGTTTGAAAAGTCACACAAGTTGTGTGTTTGAGCACATAAAGTACTATTTTTCTTGGATGTTCAACAAGATGTAATCATGATGTGTTGTGACATATTCAACATCTCGTCGAGCTGATTACTTTGACACTTTGTTTAAGAAATTTGGTCCACATTTGCCGATGTTATCGAGCTTCAAAGTTTGAAAAGTCACAAAAGTTGTGTGTTTGAGCACATAAAGTACTATTTTTCTTGGAAGTTCAACAAGATGCAATTCTGTTGTGTTGTGACATCTTCAAAATCTCGTCGAGCTAATTAATTTGACACTCTGTTTAACAAATTTGGTCCTCATTTGCCGAAGTTATCGAGCTTCAAAGTTTGAAAAGTCACAAAAGTTGTGTGTTTGAGCACATAAAGTACTATTTTTCTTGGAAGTTCAACAAGATGCAATCACGATGTGTTGTGACATCTTCAAAATCTCGTTGAGTTGATTACTTTGACACTTTGTTTAAGAAATTTGGTCCACATTTGCCGAAGTTATCGAGCTTCAAAGTTTGAAAAGTCACAAAAGTTGTGTATTTGAGCACATAAAGTACTATTTTTCTTGGAAGTTCAACAAGATGCAATCACGATGTGTTGTGACATCTTCAAAATCTCGTTGAGGTGATTACTTTGACACTTTGTTTAAGAAATTTGGTCCACATTTGCCGAAGTTATCGAGCTTCAAAGTTTGAAAAGTCACAAAAGTTGTGTATTTGAGCACATAAAGTAATATTTTTCTTGGAAGTTCAACAAGATGCAATTACGATGTGTTGTGACATCTTCAAAATCTCGTTGAGGTGATTACTTTGACACTTTGTTTAAGAAATTTGGTCCACATTTGCCGATGTTATCGAGCTTCAAAGTTTGAAAAGTCACAAAAGTTGTGTGTTTGAGCACATAAAGTACTATTTTTCTTGGAAGTTCAACAAGATGCAATCACGATGTGTTGTGACATCTTCAAAATCTCGTTGAGGTGATTACTTTGACACTTTGTTTAAGAAATTTGGTCCACATTTGCCGAAGTTATCGAGCTTCAAAGTTTGAAAAGTCACAAAAGTTGTGTATTTGAGCACATAAAGTACTATTTTTCTTGGAAGTTCAACAAGATGCAATTACGATGTGTTGTGACATCTTCAAAATCTCGTTGAGGTGATTACTTTGACACTTTGTTTAAGAAATTTGGTCCACATTTGCCGATGTTATCGAGCTTCAAAGTTTGAAAAGTCACAAAAGTTGTGTGTTTGAGCACATAAAGTACTATTTTTCTTGGAAGTTCAACAAGATGCAATTCTGTTGTGTTGTGACATCTTCAAAATCTCGTCGAGCTGATTAATTTGACACTCTGTTTAACAAATTTGGTCCTCATTTGACGAAGTTATCGAGCTTCAAAGTTTGAAAAGTCACACAAGTTGTGTATTTGAGCACATAAAGTACTATTTTTCTTGGAAGTTCAACAAGATGCAATCACGATGTGTTGTGACATCTTCAAAATCTCGTTGAGTTGATTACTTTGACACTTTGTTTAAGAAATTTGGTCCACATTTGCCGATGTTATCGAGCTTCAAAGTTTGAAAAGTCACAAAAGTTGTGTGTTTGAGCACATAAAGTACTATTTTTCTTGGAAGTTCAACAAGATGCAATTCTGTTGTGTTGTGACATCTTCAAAATCTCGTCGAGCTGATTAATTTGACACTCTGTTTAACAAATTTGGTCCTCATTTGCCGAAGTTATCGAGCTTCAAAGTTTGAAAAGTCACAAAAGTTGTGTGTTTGAGCACCTAAAGTACTATTTTTCTTGGAAGTTCAACAAGATGCAATCACGATGTGTTGTGACATCTTCAAAATCTCGTTGAGTTGATTACTTTGACACTTTGTTTAACAAATTTGGTCCTCATTTGCCGAAGTTATCGAGCTTCAAAGTTTGAAAAGTCACTCAAGTTGTGTGTTTGAGCACATAAAGTACTATTTTTCTTGGAAGTTCAACAAGATGCAATTCTGATGTGTTGTGTCATGTTAAAGTACTCATCGAGCTGATTAATTTGACACTCTGTTTAACAAATTTGGTCCTCATTTGCCGAAGTTATCGAGCTTCAAAGTTTGAAAAGTCACACAAGTTGTGTGTTTGAGCACATAAAGTACTATTTTTCTTGGAAGTTCAACAAGATGTAATCATGATGTGTTGTGACATCTTCAAAATCGCGTTGAGGTGATTAATTTGACACTTTGTTTAACAAATTTGGTCTTCATTTGCCGAAGTTATCGAGCTTCAAAGTTTGAAAAGTCACACAAGTTGTGTGTTTGAGCACATAAAGTACTATTTTTCTTGGATGTTCAACAAGATGTAATCATGATGTGTTGTGACATATTCAACATCTCGTCGAGCTGATTACTTTGACACTTTGTTTAAGAAATTTGGTCCACATTTGCCGATGTTATCGAGCTTCAAAGTTTGAAAAGTCACACAAGTTGTGTGTTTGAGCACATAAAGTACTATTTTTCTTGGAAGTTCAACAAGATGCAATTCTGTTGTGTTGTGACATCTTCAAAATCTCGTCGAGCTAATTAATTTGACACTCTGTTTAACAAATTTGGTCCTCATTTGCCGAAGTTATCGAGCTTCAAAGTTTGAAAAGTCACAAAAGTTGTGTGTTTGAGCACATAAAGTACTATTTTTCTTGGAAGTTCAACAAGATGCAATCACGATGTGTTGTGACATCTTCAAAATCTCGTTGAGTTGATTACTTTGACACTTTGTTTAAGAAATTTGGTCCACATTTGCCGAAGTTATCGAGCTTCAAAGTTTGAAAAGTCACAAAAGTTGTGTATTTGAGCACATAAAGTACTATTTTTCTTGGAAGTTCAACAAGATGCAATCACGATGTGTTGTGACATCTTCAAAATCTCGTTGAGGTGATTACTTTGACACTTTGTTTAAGAAATTTGGTCCACATTTGCCGAAGTTATCGAGCTTCAAAGTTTGAAAAGTCACAAAAGTTGTGTATTTGAGCACATAAAGTAATATTTTTCTTGGAAGTTCAACAAGATGCAATTACGATGTGTTGTGACATCTTCAAAATCTCGTTGAGGTGATTACTTTGACACTTTGTTTAAGAAATTTGGTCCACATTTGCCGATGTTATCGAGCTTCAAAGTTTGAAAAGTCACAAAAGTTGTGTGTTTGAGCACATAAAGTACTATTTTTCTTGGAAGTTCAACAAGATGCAATCACGATGTGTTGTGACATCTTCAAAATCTCGTCGAGCTGATTAATTTGACACTCTGTTTAACAAATTTGGTCCTCATTTGACGAAGTTATCGAGCTTCAATGTTTGAAAAGTCACACAAGTTGTGTGTTTGAGCACATAAAGTACTATTTTTCTTGGAAGTTCAACAAGATGCAATCACGATGTGTTGTGACATCTTCAAAATCTCGTCGAGCTGATTAATTTGACACTCTGTTTAACAAATTTGGTCCTCATTTGACGAAGTTATCGAGCTTCAATGTTTGAAAAGTCACACAAGTTGTGTGTTTGAGCACATAAAGTACTATTTTTCTTGGAAGTTCAACAAGATGCAATTCTGTTGTGTTGTGACATCTTCAAAATCTCGTCGAGCTGATTAATTTGACACTCTGTTTAACAAATTTGGTCCTCATTTGCCGAAGTTATCGAGCTTCAAAGTTTGAAAAGTCACAAAAGTTGTGTGTTTGAGCACATAAAGTACTATTTTTCTTGGAAGTTCAACAAGATGCAATCACGATGTGTTGTGACATCTTCAAAATCTCGTCGAGCTGATTAATTTGACACTCTGTTTAACAAATTTGGTCCTCATTTGCCGAAGTTATCGAGCTTCAAAGTTTGAAAAGTCACAAAAGTTGTGTGTTTGAGCACATAAAGTACTATTTTTCTTGGAAGTTCAACAAGATGCAATCACGATGTGTTGTGACATCTTCAAAATCTCGTTGAGTTGATTACTTTGACACTTTGTTTAACAAATTTGGTCCTCATTTGCCGAAGTTATCGAGCTTCAAAGTTTGAAAAGTCACACAAGTTGTGTGTTTGAGCACATAAAGTACTATTTTTCTTGGAAGTTCAACAAGATGCAATTCTGATGTGTTGTGTCATGTTAAAGTACTCATCGAGCTGATTAATTTGACACTCTGTTTAACAAATTTGGTCCTCATTTGCCGAAGTTATCGAGCTTCAAAGTTTGAAAAGTCACACAAGTTGTGTGTTTGAGCACATAAAGTACTATTTTTCTTGGAAGTTCAACAAGATGTAATCATGATGTGTTGTGACATCTTCAAAATCGCGTTGAGGTGATTAATTTGACACTTTGTTTAACAAATTTGGTCTTCATTTGCCGAAGTTATCGAGCTTCAAAGTTTGAAAAGTCACACAAGTTGTGTGTTTGAGCACATAAAGTACTATTTTTCTTGGATGTTCAACAAGATGTAATCATGATGTGTTGTGACATATTCAACATCTCGTCGAGCTGATTACTTTGACACTTTGTTTAAGAAATTTGGTCCACATTTGCCGATGTTATCGAGCTTCAAAGTTTGAAAAGTCACAAAAGTTGTGTGTTTGAGCACATAAAGTACTATTTTTCTTGGAAGTTCAACAAGATGCAATTCTGTTGTGTTGTGACATCTTCAAAATCTCGTCGAGCTAATTAATTTGACACTCTGTTTAACAAATTTGGTCCTCATTTGCCGAAGTTATCGAGCTTCAAAGTTTGAAAAGTCACAAAAGTTGTGTGTTTGAGCACATAAAGTACTATTTTTCTTGGAAGTTCAACAAGATGCAATCACGATGTGTTGTGACATCTTCAAAATCTCGTTGAGTTGATTACTTTGACACTTTGTTTAAGAAATTTGGTCCACATTTGCCGAAGTTATCGAGCTTCAAAGTTTGAAAAGTCACAAAAGTTGTGTATTTGAGCACATAAAGTACTATTTTTCTTGGAAGTTCAACAAGATGCAATCACGATGTGTTGTGACATCTTCAAAATCTCGTTGAGGTGATTACTTTGACACTTTGTTTAAGAAATTTGGTCCACATTTGCCGAAGTTATCGAGCTTCAAAGTTTGAAAAGTCACAAAAGTTGTGTATTTGAGCACATAAAGTAATATTTTTCTTGGAAGTTCAACAAGATGCAATTACGATGTGTTGTGACATCTTCAAAATCTCGTTGAGGTGATTACTTTGACACTTTGTTTAAGAAATTTGGTCCACATTTGCCGATGTTATCGAGCTTCAAAGTTTGAAAAGTCACAAAAGTTGTGTGTTTGAGCACATAAAGTACTATTTTTCTTGGAAGTTCAACAAGATGCAATTCTGTTGTGTTGTGACATCTTCAAAATCTCGTCGAGCTGATTAATTTGACACTCTGTTTAACAAATTTGGTCCTCATTTGACGAAGTTATCGAGCTTCAATGTTTGAAAAGTCACACAAGTTGTGTATTTGAGCACATAAAGTACTATTTTTCTTGGAAGTTCAACAAGATGCAATCACGATGTGTTGTGACATCTTCAAAATCTCGTTGAGTTGATTACTTTGACACTTTGTTTAGGAAATTTGGTCCTCATTTGCCGAAGTTATCGAGTTTCAAAGTTTGAAAAGTCACACAAGTTGTGTGTTTGAGCACATAATGTACTATTTTTCTTGGATGTTCAACAAGATGTAATCATGATGTGTTGTGACATATTCAAAATCTCGTCGAGCTGATTAATTTGACACTTTGTTTAACAAATTTGGTCTTCATTTACCGAAGCTATCGAGCTTCAAAGTTTGAAAAGTCACAAAAGTTGTGTGTTTGAGCACATAAAGTACTATTTTTCTTGGAAGTTCAACAAGACGTAATCATGATGTGTTGTGACATCTTCAAAATCTCGTTGAGGTGATTACTTTGACACTTTGTTTAAGAAATTTGGTCCACATTTGCCGAAGTTATCGAGCTTCAAAGTTTGAAAAGTCACAAAAGTTGTGTGTTTGAGCACATAAAGTACTATTTTTCTTGGAAGTTCAACAAGATGCAATCACGATGTGTTGTGACATCTTCAAAATCTCGTTGAGTTGATTACTTTGACACTTTGTTTAAGAAATTTGGTCCACATTTGCCGAAGTTATCGAGCTTCAAAGTTTGAAAAGTCACAAAAGTTGTGTGTTTGAGCACATAAAGTACTATTTTTCTTGGAAGTTCAACAAGATGCAATCACGATCTGTTGTGACATCTTCAAAATCTCGTTGAGTTGATTACTTTGACACTTTGTTTAAGAAATTTGGTCCACATTTCCCGAAGTTATCGAGCTTCAAAGTTTGAAAAGTCACAAAAGTTGTGTGTTTGAGCACATAAAGTACTATTTTTCTTGGAAGTTCAACAAGATGTAATCATGATGTGTTGTGACATCTTCAAAATCTCGTTGAGGTGATTACTTTGACACTTTGTTTAAGAAATTTGGTCCACATTTGCTGAAGTTATCGAGCTTCAAAGTTTGAAAAGTCACAAAAGTTGTGTGTTTGAGCACATAAAGTACTATTTTTCTTGGAAGTTCAACAAGATGCAATTCTGTTGTGTTGTGACATCTTCAAAATCTCGTCGAGCTGATTAATTTGACACTCTGTTTAACAAATTTGGTCCTCATTTGCCGAAGTTATCGAGCTTCAAAGTTTGAAAAGTCACAAAAGTTGTGTGTTTGAGCACATAAAGTACTATTTTTCTTGGAAGTTCAACAAGATGCAATCACGATGTGTTGTGACATCTTCAAAATCTCGTTGAGTTGATTACTTTGACACTTTGTTTAAGAAATTTGGTCCACATTTGCCGATGTTATCGAGCTTCAAAGTTTGAAAAGTCACAAAAGTTGTGTGTTTGAGCACATAAAGTACTATTTTTCTTGGAAGTTCAACAAGATGCAATTCTGTTGTGTTGTGACATCTTCAAAATCTCGTCGAGCTGATTAATTTGACACTCTGTTTAACAAATTTGGTCCTCATTTGCCGAAGTTATCGAGCTTCAAAGTTTGAAAAGTCACAAAAGTTGTGTGTTTGAGCACATAAAGTACTATTTTTCTTGGAAGTTCAACAAGATGCAATCACGATGTGTTGTGACATCTTCAAAATCTCGTTGAGTTGATTACTTTGACACTTTGTTTAAGAAATTTGGTCCACATTTGCCGAAGTTATCGAGCTTCAAAGTTTGAAAAGTCACAAAAGTTGTGTATTTGAGCACATAAAGTACTATTTTTCTGGGAAGTTCAACAAGATGCAATCACGATGTGTTGTGACATCTTCAAAATCTCGTTGAGGTGATTACTTTGACACTTTGTTTAAGAAATTTGGTCCACATTTGCCGAAGTTATCGAGCTTCAAAGTTTGAAAAGTCACAAAAGTTGTGTATTTGAGCACATAAAGTACTATTTTTCTTGGAAGTTCAACAAGATGCAATTACGATGTGTTGTGACATCTTCAAAATCTCGTTGAGGTGATTACTTTGACACTTTGTTTAAGAAATTTGGTCCACATTTGCCGATGTTATCGAGCTTCAAAGTTTGAAAAGTCACAAAAGTTGTGTGTTTGAGCACATAAAGTACTATTTTTCTTGGAAGTTCAACAAGATGCAATTCTGTTGTGTTGTGACATCTTCAAAATCTCGTCGAGCTGATTAATTTGACACTCTGTTTAACAAATTTGGTCCTCATTTGTCGAAGTTATCGAGCTTCAAAGTTTGAAAAGTCACAAAAGTTGTGTGTTTGAGCACATAAAGTACTATTTTTCTTGGAAGTTCAACAAGATGCAATCACGATGTGTTGTGACATCTTCAAAATCTCGTTGAGTTGATTACTTTGACACTTTGTTTAAGAAATTTGGTCCACATTTGCCGAAGTTATCGAGCTTCAAAGTTTGAAAAGTCACAAAAGTTGTGTATTTGAGCACATAAAGTACTATTTTTCTTGGAAGTTCAACAAGATGCAATCACGATGTGTTGTGACATCTTCAAAATCTCGTTGAGGTGATTACTTTGACACTTTGTTTAAGAAATTTGGTCCACATTTGCCGAAGTTATCGAGCTTCAAAGTTTGAAAAGTCACAAAAGTTGTGTATTTGAGCACATAAAGTACTATTTTTCTTGGAAGTTCAACAAGATGCAATTACGATGTGTTGTGACATCTTCAAAATCTCGTTGAGGTGATTACTTTGACACTTTGTTTAAGAAATTTGGTCCACATTTGCCGATGTTATCGAGCTTCAAAGTTTGAAAAGTCACAAAAGTTGTGTGTTTGAGCACATAAAGTACTATTTTTCTTGGAAGTTCAACAAGATGCAATTCTGTTGTGTTGTGACATCTTCAAAATCTCGTCGAGCTGATTAATTTGACACTCTGTTTAACAAATTTGGTCCTCATTTGACGAAGTTATCGAGCTTCAAAGTTTGAAAAGTCACACAAGTTGTGTATTTGAGCACATAAAGTACTATTTTTCTTGGAAGTTCAACAAGATGCAATCACGATGTGTTGTGACATCTTCAAAATCTCGTTGAGTTGATTACTTTGACACTTTGTTTAAGAAATTTGGTCCACATTTGCCGATGTTATCGAGCTTCAAAGTTTGAAAAGTCACAAAAGTTGTGTGTTTGAGCACATAAAGTACTATTTTTCTTGGAAGTTCAACAAGATGCAATTCTGTTGTGTTGTGACATCTTCAAAATCTCGTCGAGCTGATTAATTTGACACTCTGTTTAACAAATTTGGTCCTCATTTGCCGAAGTTATCGAGCTTCAAAGTTTGAAAAGTCACAAAAGTTGTGTGTTTGAGCACATAAAGTACTATTTTTCTTGGAAGTTCAACAAGATGCAATCACGATGTGTTGTGACATCTTCAAAATCTCGTTGAGTTGATTACTTTGACACTTTGTTTAACAAATTTGGTCCTCATTTGCCGAAGTTATCGAGCTTCAAAGTTTGAAAAGTCACACAAGTTGTGTGTTTGAGCACATAAAGTACTATTTTTCTTGGAAGTTCAACAAGATGCAATTCTGATGTGTTGTGTCATGTTAAAGTACTCATCGAGCTGATTAATTTGACACTCTGTTTAACAAATTTGGTCCTCATTTGCCGAAGTTATCGAGCTTCAAAGTTTGAAAAGTCACACAAGTTGTGTGTTTGAGCACATAAAGTACTATTTTTCTTGGAAGTTCAACAAGATGTAATCATGATGTGTTGTGACATCTTCAAAATCGCGTTGAGGTGATTAATTTGACACTTTGTTTAACAAATTTGGTCTTCATTTGCCGAAGTTATCGAGCTTCAAAGTTTGAAAAGTCACACAAGTTGTGTGTTTGAGCACATAAAGTACTATTTTTCTTGGATGTTCAACAAGATGTAATCATGATGTGTTGTGATATATTCAACATCTCGTCGAGCTGATTAATTTGACACTTTGTTTAACAAATTTGGTCCTCATTTGCCGAAGTTATCGAGCTTCAAAGTTTGAAAAGTCACACAAGTTGTGTGTTTGAGCACATAAAGTACTATTTTTCTTGGAAGTTCAACAAGATGCAATTCTGTTGTGTTGTGACATCTTCAAAATCTCGTCGAGCTGATTAACTTGACACTCTGTTTAACAAATTTGGTCCTCATTTGCCGAAGTTATCGAGCTTCAAAGTTTGAAAAGTCACAAAAGTTGTGTGTTTGAGCACATAAAGTACTATTTTTCTTGGAAGTTCAACAAGATGTAATCATGATGTGTTGTGACATCTTCAAAATCTCGTTGAGGTGATTACTTTGACATTTTGTTTAAGAAATTTGGTCCACATTTGCTGAAGTTATCGAGCTTCAAAGTTTGAAAAGTCACAAAAGTTGTGTGTTTGAGCACATAAAGTACTATTTTTCTTGGAAGTTCAACAAGATGCAATTCTGTTGTGTTGTCACATCTTCAAAATCTCGTCGAGCTGATTAATTTGACACTCTGTTTAACAAATTTGGTCCTCATTTGCCGAAGTTATCGAGCTTCAAAGTTTGAAAAGTCACAAAAGTTGTGTGTTTGAGCACATAAAGTACTATTTTTCTTGGAAGTTCAACAAGATGTAATCATGATGTGTTGTGACATCTTCAAAATCTCGTTGAGGTGATTACTTTGACACTTTGTTTAAGAAATTTGGTCCACATTTGCTGAAGTTATCGAGCTTCAAAGTTTGAAAAGTCACAAAAGTTGTGTGTTTGAGCACATAAAGTACTATTTTTCTTGGAAGTTCAACAAGATGCAATTCTGTTGTGTTGTGACATCTTCAAAATCTCGTCGAGCTGATTAATTTGACACTCTGTTTAACAAATTTGGTCCTCATTTGACGAAGTTATCGAGCTTCAAAGTTTGAAAAGTCACACAAGTTGTGTATTTGAGCACATAAAGTACTATTTTTCTTGGAAGTTCAACAAGATGCAATCACGATGTGTTGTGACATCTTCAAAATCTCGTTGAGTTGATTACTTTGACACTTTGTTTAAGAAATTTGGTCCACATTTGCCGATGTTATCGAGCTTCAAAGTTTGAAAAGTCACAAAAGTTGTGTGTTTGAGCACATAAAGTACTATTTTTCTTGGAAGTTCAACAAGATGCAATTCTGTTGTGTTGTGACATCTTCAAAATCTCGTCGAGCTGATTAATTTGACACTCTGTTTAACAAATTTGGTCCTCATTTGCCGAAGTTATCGAGCTTCAAAGTTTGAAAAGTCACAAAAGTTGTGTGTTTGAGCACATAAAGTACTATTTTTCTTGGAAGTTCAACAAGATGCAATCACGATGTGTTGTGACATCTTCAAAATCTCGTTGAGGTGATTACTTTGACACTTTGTTTAAGAAATTTGGTCCACATTTGCCGAAGTTATCGAGCTTCAAAGTTTGAAAAGTCACAAAAGTTGTGTATTTGAGCACATAAAGTACTATTTTTCTTGGAAGTTCAACAAGATGCAATTACGATGTGTTGTGACATCTTCAAAATCTCGTTGAGGTGATTACTTTGACACTTTGTTTAAGAAATTTGGTCCACATTTGCCGATGTTATCGAGCTTCAAAGTTTGAAAAGTCACAAAAGTTGTGTGTTTGAGCACATAAAGTACTATTTTTCTTGGAAGTTCAACAAGATGCAATTCTGTTGTGTTGTGACATCTTCAAAATCTCGTCGAGCTGATTAATTTGACACTCTGTTTAACAAATTTGGTCCTCATTTGACGAAGTTATCGAGCTTCAAAGTTTGAAAAGTCACACAAGTTGTGTATTTGAGCACATAAAGTACTATTTTTCTTGGAAGTTCAACAAGATGCAATCACGATGTGTTGTGACATCTTCAAAATCTCGTTGAGTTGATTACTTTGACACTTTGTTTAAGAAATTTGGTCCACATTTGCCGATGTTATCGAGCTTCAAAGTTTGAAAAGTCACAAAAGTTGTGTGTTTGAGCACATAAAGTACTATTTTTCTTGGAAGTTCAACAAGATGCAATTCTGTTGTGTTGTGACATCTTCAAAATCTCGTCGAGCTGATTAATTTGACACTCTGTTTAACAAATTTGGTCCTCATTTGCCGAAGTTATCGAGCTTCAAAGTTTGAAAAGTCACAAAAGTTGTGTGTTTGAGCACATAAAGTACTATTTTTCTTGGAAGTTCAACAAGATGCAATCACGATGTGTTGTGACATCTTCAAAATCTCGTTGAGTTGATTACTTTGACACTTTGTTTAACAAATTTGGTCCTCATTTGCCGAAGTTATCGAGCTTCAAAGTTTGAAAAGTCACACAAGTTGTGTGTTTGAGCACATAAAGTACTATTTTTCTTGGAAGTTCAACAAGATGCAATTCTGATGTGTTGTGTCATGTTAAAGTACTCATCGAGCTGATTAATTTGACACTCTGTTTAACAAATTTGGTCCTCATTTGCCGAAGTTATCGAGCTTCAAAGTTTGAAAAGTCACACAAGTTGTGTGTTTGAGCACATAAAGTACTATTTTTCTTGGAAGTTCAACAAGATGTAATCATGATGTGTTGTGACATCTTCAAAATCGCGTTGAGGTGATTAATTTGACACTTTGTTTAACAAATTTGGTCTTCATTTGCCGAAGTTATCGAGCTTCAAAGTTTGAAAAGTCACACAAGTTGTGTGTTTGAGCACATAAAGTACTATTTTTCTTGGATGTTCAACAAGATGTAATCATGATGTGTTGTGACATATTCAACATCTCGTCGAGCTGATTACTTTGACACTTTGTTTAAGAAATTTGGTCCACATTTGCCGATGTTATCGAGCTTCAAAGTTTGAAAAGTCACAAAAGTTGTGTGTTTGAGCACATAAAGTACTATTTTTCTTGGAAGTTCAACAAGATGCAATCACGATGTGTTGTGACATCTTCAAAATCTCGTCGAGCTAATTAATTTGACACTCTGTTTAACAAAGTTGGTCCTCATTTGCCGAAGTTATCGAGCTTCAAAGTTTGAAAAGTCACAAAAGTTGTGTGTTTGAGCACATAAAGTACTATTTTTCTTGGAAGTTCAACAAGATGCAATCACGATGTGTTGTGACATCTTCAAAATCTCGTTGAGTTGATTACTTTGACACTTTGTTTAAGAAATTTGGTCCACATTTGCCGAAGTTATCGAGCTTCAAAGTTTGAAAAGTCACAAAAGTTGTGTATTTGAGCACATAAAGTACTATTTTTCTTGGAAGTTCAACAAGATGCAATCACGATGTGTTGTGACATCTTCAAAATCTCGTTGAGGTGATTACTTTGACACTTTGTTTAAGAAATTTGGTCCACATTTGCCGAAGTTATCGAGCTTCAAAGTTTGAAAAGTCACAAAAGTTGTGTATTTGAGCACATAAAGTACTATTTTTCTTGGAAGTTCAACAAGATGCAATTACGATGTGTTGTGACATCTTCAAAATCTCGTTGAGGTGATTACTTTGACACTTTGTTTAAGAAATTTGGTCCACATTTGCCGATGTTATCGAGCTTCAAAGTTTGAAAAGTCACAAAAGTTGTGTGTTTGAGCACATAAAGTACTATTTTTCTTGGAAGTTCAACAAGATGCAATTCTGTTGTGTTGTGACATCTTCAAAATCTCGTCGAGCTGATTAATTTGACACTCTGTTTAACAAATTTGGTCCTCATTTGACGAAGTTATCGAGCTTCAATGTTTGAAAAGTCACACAAGTTGTGTATTTGAGCACATAAAGTACTATTTTTCTTGGAAGTTCAACAAGATGCAATCACGATGTGTTGTGACATCTTCAAAATCTCGTTGAGTTGATTACTTTGACACTTTGTTTAACAAATTTGGTCCTCATTTGCCGAAGTTATCGAGCTTCAAATTTTGAAAAGTCACAAAAGTTGTGTGTTTGAGCACATAAAGTACTATTTTTCTTGGAAGTTCAACAAGATGCAATTCTGTTGTGTTGTGACATCTTCAACATCTCGTCGAGCTGATTAATTTGACACTCTGTTTAACAAATTTGGTCCTCATTTGACGAAGTTATCGAGCTTCAAAGTTTGAAAAGTCACACAAGTTGTGTATTTGAGCACATAAAGTACTATTTTTCTTGGAAGTTCAACAAGATGCAATCACGATGTGTTGTGACATCTTCAAAATCTCGTTGAGTTGATTACTTTGACACTTTGTTTAGGAAATTTGGTCCTCATTTGCCGAAGTTATCGAGTTTCAAAGTTTGAAAAGTCACACAAGTTGTGTGTTTGAGCACATAATGTACTATTTTTCTTGGATGTTCAACAAGATGTAATCATGATGTGTTGTGACATATTCAAAATCTCGTCGAGCTGATTAATTTGACACTTTGTTTAACAAATTTGGTCTTCATTTACCGAAGCTATCGAGCTTCAAAGTTTGAAAAGTCACAAAAGTTGTGTATTTGAGCACATAAAGTACTATTTTTCTTGGAAGTTCAACAAGATGCAATCACGATGTGTTGTGACATCTTCAAAATCTCGTTGAGTTGATTACTTTGACACTTTGTTTAAGAAATTTGGTCCACATTTGCCGAAGTTATCGAGCTTCAAAGTTTGAAAAGTCACAAAAGTTGTGTGTTTGAGCACATAAAGTACTATTTTTCTTGGAAGTTCAACAAGATGCAATCACGATCTGTTGTGACATCTTCAAAATCTCGTTGAGTTGATTACTTTGACACTTTGTTTAAGAAATTTGCTCCACATTTCCCGAAGTTATCGAGCTTCAAAGTTTGAAAAGTCACAAAAGTTGTGTGTTTGAGCACATAATGTACTATTTTTCTTGGATGTTCAACAAGATGTAATCATGATGTGTTGTGACATATTCAAAATCTCGTCGAGCTGATTAATTTGACACTTTGTTTAACAAATTTGGTCTTCATTTGCCGAAGCTATCGAGCTTCAAAGTTTGAAAAGTCACAAAAGTTGTGTGTTTGAGCACATAAAGTACTATTTTTCTTGGAAGTTCAACAAGATGTAATCATGATGTGTTGTGACATCTTCAAAATCTCGTTGAGGTGATTACTTTGACACTTTGTTTAAGAAATTTGGTCCACATTTGCTGAAGTTATCGAGCTTCAAAGTTTGAAAAGTCACAAAAGTTGTGTGTTTGAGCACATAAAGTACTATTTTTCTTGGAAGTTCAACAAGATGCAATTCTGTTGTGTTGTGACATCTTCAAAATCTCGTCGAGCTGATTAATTTGACACTCTGTTTAACAAATTTGGTCCTCATTTGACGAAGTTATCGAGCTTCAAAGTTTGAAAAGTCACACAAGTTGTGTATTTGAGCACATAAAGTACTATTTTTCTTGGAAGTTCAACAAGATGCAATCACGATGTGTTGTGACATCTTCAAAATCTCGTTGAGTTGATTACTTTGACACTTTGTTTAAGAAATTTGGTCCACATTTGCCGATGTTATCGAGCTTCAAAGTTTGAAAAGTCACAAAAGTTGTGTGTTTGAGCACATAAAGTACTATTTTTCTTGGAAGTTCAACAAGATGCAATTCTGTTGTGTTGTGACATCTTCAAAATCTCGTCGAGCTGATTAATTTGACACTCTGTTTAACAAATTTGGTCCTCATTTGCCGAAGTTATCGAGCTTCAAAGTTTGAAAAGTCACAAAAGTTGTGTGTTTGAGCACATAAAGTACTATTTTTCTTGGAAGTTCAACAAGATGCAATCACGATGTGTTGTGACATCTTCAAAATCTCGTTGAGGTGATTACTTTGACACTTTGTTTAAGAAATTTGGTCCACATTTGCCGAAGTTATCGAGCTTCAAAGTTTGAAAAGTCACAAAAGTTGTGTATTTGAGCACATAAAGTACTATTTTTCTTGGAAGTTCAACAAGATGCAATTACGATGTGTTGTGACATCTTCAAAATCTCGTTGAGGTGATTACTTTGACACTTTGTTTAAGAAATTTGGTCCACATTTGCCGATGTTATCGAGCTTCAAAGTTTGAAAAGTCACAAAAGTTGTGTGTTTGAGCACATAAAGTACTATTTTTCTTGGAAGTTCAACAAGATGCAATTCTGTTGTGTTGTGACATCTTCAAAATCTCGTCGAGCTGATTAATTTGACACTCTGTTTAACAAATTTGGTCCTCATTTGACGAAGTTATCGAGCTTCAAAGTTTGAAAAGTCACACAAGTTGTGTATTTGAGCACATAAAGTACTATTTTTCTTGGAAGTTCAACAAGATGCAATCACGATGTGTTGTGACATCTTCAAAATCTCGTTGAGTTGATTACTTTGACACTTTGTTTAAGAAATTTGGTCCACATTTGCCGATGTTATCGAGCTTCAAAGTTTGAAAAGTCACAAAAGTTGTGTGTTTGAGCACATAAAGTACTATTTTTCTTGGAAGTTCAACAAGATGCAATTCTGTTGTGTTGTGACATCTTCAAAATCTCGTCGAGCTGATTAATTTGACACTCTGTTTAACAAATTTGGTCCTCATTTGCCGAAGTTATCGAGCTTCAAAGTTTGAAAAGTCACAAAAGTTGTGTGTTTGAGCACATAAAGTACTATTTTTCTTGGAAGTTCAACAAGATGCAATCACGATGTGTTGTGACATCTTCAAAATCTCGTTGAGTTGATTACTTTGACACTTTGTTTAACAAATTTGGTCCTCATTTGCCGAAGTTATCGAGCTTCAAAGTTTGAAAAGTCACAAAAGTTGTGTATTTGAGCACATAAAGTACTATTTTTCTTGGAAGTTCAACAAGATGCAATTCTGATGTGTTGTGTCATGTTAAAGTACTCATCGAGCTGATTAATTTGACACTCTGTTTAACAAATTTGGTCCTCATTTGCCGAAGTTATCGAGCTTCAAAGTTTGAAAAGTCACACAAGTTGTGTGTTTGAGCACATAAAGTACTATTTTTCTTGGAAGTTCAACAAGATGTAATCATGATGTGTTGTGACATCTTCAAAATCGCGTTGAGGTGATTAATTTGACACTTTGTTTAACAAATTTGGTCTTCATTTGCCGAAGTTATCGAGCTTCAAAGTTTGAAAAGTCACACAAGTTGTGTGTTTGAGCACATAAAGTACTATTTTTCTTGGATGTTCAACAAGATGTAATCATGATGTGTTGTGACATATTCAACATCTCGTCGAGCTGATTACTTTGACACTTTGTTTAAGAAATTTGGTCCACATTTGCCGATGTTATCGAGCTTCAAAGTTTGAAAAGTCACAAAAGTTGTGTGTTTGAGCACATAAAGTACTATTTTTCTTGGAAGTTCAACAAGATGCAATCACGATGTGTTGTGACATCTTCAAAATCTCGTCGAGCTAATTAATTTGACACTCTGTTTAACAAAGTTGGTCCTCATTTGCCGAAGTTATCGAGCTTCAAAGTTTGAAAAGTCACAAAAGTTGTGTGTTTGAGCACATAAAGTACTATTTTTCTTGGAAGTTCAACAAGATGCAATCACGATGTGTTGTGACATCTTCAAAATCTCGTTGAGTTGATTACTTTGACACTTTGTTTAAGAAATTTGGTCCACATTTGCCGAAGTTATCGAGCTTCAAAGTTTGAAAAGTCACAAAAGTTGTGTATTTGAGCACATAAAGTACTATTTTTCTTGGAAGTTCAACAAGATGCAATCACGATGTGTTGTGACATCTTCAAAATCTCGTTGAGGTGATTACTTTGACACTTTGTTTAAGAAATTTGGTCCACATTTGCCGAAGTTATCGAGCTTCAAAGTTTGAAAAGTCACAAAAGTTGTGTATTTGAGCACATAAAGTACTATTTTTCTTGGAAGTTCAACAAGATGCAATTACGATGTGTTGTGACATCTTCAAAATCTCGTTGAGGTGATTACTTTGACACTTTGTTTAAGAAATTTGGTCCACATTTGCCGATGTTATCGAGCTTCAAAGTTTGAAAAGTCACAAAAGTTGTGTGTTTGAGCACATAAAGTACTATTTTTCTTGGAAGTTCAACAAGATGCAATTCTGTTGTGTTGTGACATCTTCAAAATCTCGTCGAGCTGATTAATTTGACACTCTGTTTAACAAATTTGGTCCTCATTTGACGAAGTTATCGAGCTTCAATGTTTGAAAAGTCACACAAGTTGTGTATTTGAGCACATAAAGTACTATTTTTCTTGGAAGTTCAACAAGATGCAATCACGATGTGTTGTGACATCTTCAAAATCTCGTTGAGTTGATTACTTTGACACTTTGTTTAACAAATTTGGTCCTCATTTGCCGAAGTTATCGAGCTTCAAATTTTGAAAAGTCACAAAAGTTGTGTGTTTGAGCACATAAAGTACTATTTTTCTTGGAAGTTCAACAAGATGCAATTCTGTTGTGTTGTGACATCTTCAACATCTCGTCGAGCTGATTAATTTGACACTCTGTTTAACAAATTTGGTCCTCATTTGACGAAGTTATCGAGCTTCAAAGTTTGAAAAGTCACAAAAGTTGTGTATTTGAGCACATAAAGTACTATTTTTCTTGGAAGTTCAACAAGATGCAATCACGATGTGTTGTGACATCTTCAAAATCTCGTTGAGTTGATTACTTTGACACTTTGTTTAGGAAATTTGGTCCTCATTTGCCGAAGTTATCGAGTTTCAAAGTTTGAAAAGTCACACAAGTTGTGTGTTTGAGCACATAATGTACTATTTTTCTTGGATGTTCAACAAGATGTAATCATGATGTGTTGTGACATATTCAAAATCTCGTCGAGCTGATTAATTTGACACTTTGTTTAACAAATTTGGTCTTCATTTACCGAAGCTATCGAGCTTCAAAGTTTGAAAAGTCACAAAAGTTGTGTATTTGAGCACATAAAGTACTATTTTTCTTGGAAGTTCAACAAGATGCAATCACGATGTGTTGTGACATCTTCAAAATCTCGTTGAGTTGATTACTTTGACACTTTGTTTAAGAAATTTGGTCCACATTTGCCGAAGTTATCGAGCTTCAAAGTTTGAAAAGTCACAAAAGTTGTGTGTTTGAGCACATAAAGTACTATTTTTCTTGGAAGTTCAACAAGATGCAATCACGATCTGTTGTGACATCTTCAAAATCTCGTTGAGTTGATTACTTTGACACTTTGTTTAAGAAATTTGCTCCACATTTCCCGAAGTTATCGAGCTTCAAAGTTTGAAAAGTCACAAAAGTTGTGTGTTTGAGCACATAATGTACTATTTTTCTTGGATGTTCAACAAGATGTAATCATGATGTGTTGTGACATATTCAAAATCTCGTCGAGCTGATTAATTTGACACTTTGTTTAACAAATTTGGTCTTCATTTGCCGAAGCTATCGAGCTTCAAAGTTTGAAAAGTCACAAAAGTTGTGTGTTTGAGCACATAAAGTACTATTTTTCTTGGAAGTTCAACAAGATGTAATCATGATGTGTTGTGACATCTTCAAAATCTCGTTGAGGTGATTACTTTGACACTTTGTTTAAGAAATTTGGTCCACATTTGCTGAAGTTATCGAGCTTCAAAGTTTGAAAAGTCACAAAAGTTGTGTGTTTGAGCACATAAAGTACTATTTTTCTTGGAAGTTCAACAAGATGCAATTCTGTTGTGTTGTGACATCTTCAAAATCTCGTCGAGCTGATTAATTTGACACTCTGTTTAACAAATTTGGTCCTCATTTGACGAAGTTATCGAGCTTCAAAGTTTGAAAAGTCACACAAGTTGTGTATTTGAGCACATAAAGTACTATTTTTCTTGGAAGTTCAACAAGATGCAATCACGATGTGTTGTGACATCTTCAAAATCTCGTTGAGTTGATTACTTTGACACTTTGTTTAAGAAATTTGGTCCACATTTGCCGATGTTATCGAGCTTCAAAGTTTGAAAAGTCACAAAAGTTGTGTGTTTGAGCACATAAAGTACTATTTTTCTTGGAAGTTCAACAAGATGCAATTCTGTTGTGTTGTGACATCTTCAAAATCTCGTCGAGCTGATTAATTTGACACTCTGTTTAACAAATTTGGTCCTCATTTGCCGAAGTTATCGAGCTTCAAAGTTTGAAAAGTCACACAAGTTGTGTGTTTGAGCACATAAAGTACTATTTTTCTTGGAAGTTCAACAAGATGCAATTCTGTTGTGTTGTGACATCTTCAAAATCTCGTCGAGCTGATTAATTTGACACTCTGTTTAACAAATTTGGTCCTCATTTGCCGAAGTTATCGAGCTTCAAAGTTTGAAAAGTCACACAAGTTGTGTGTTTGAGCACATAAAGTACTATTTTTCTTGGAAGTTCAACAAGATGCAATTCTGATGTGTTGTGTCATGTTAAAGTACTCATCGAGCTGATTAATTTGACACACTGTTTAACAAATTTGGTCCTCATTTGCCGAAGTTATCGAGCTTCAAAGTTTGAAAAGTCACACAAGTTGTGTGTTTGAGCACATAAAGTACTATTTTTCTTGGAAGTTCAACAAGATGTAATCATGATGTGTTGTGACATCTTCAAAATCGCGTTGAGGTGATTACTTTGACACTTTGTTTAAGAAATTTGGTCCACATTTCCCGAAGTTATCGAGCTTCAAAGTTTGAAAAGTCACAAAAGTTGTGTGTTTGAGCACATAAAGTACTATTTTTCTTGGAAGTTCAACAAGATGTAATAATGATGTGTTGTGACATCTTCAAAATCTCGTTGAGGTGATTACTTTGACACTTTGTTTAAGAAATTTGGTCCTCATTTGCCGAAGTTATCGAGCTTCAAAGTTTGAAAAGTCACACAAGTTGTGTGTTTGAGCACATAAAGTACTATTTTTCTTGGATGTTCAACAAGATGTAATCATGATGTGTTGTGACATATTCAAAATCTCGTCGAGCTGATTAATTTGACACTTTGTTTAACAAATTTGGTCTTCATTTGCCGAAGCTATCGAGCTTCAAAGTTTGAAAAGTCACAAAAGTTGTGTGTTTGATCACATAAAGTACTATTTTTCTTGGAAGTTCAACAAGATGTAATCATGATGTGTTGTGACATCTTCAAAATCGCGTTGAGGTGATTACTTTGACACTTTGTTTAAGAAATTTGGTCCACATTTCCCGAAGTTATCGAGCTTCAAAGTTTGAAAAGTCACAAAAGTTGTGTGTTTGAGCACATAAAGTACTATTTTTCTTGGAAGTTCAACAAGATGTAATAATGATGTGTTGTGACATCTTCAAAATCTCGTTGAGGTGATTACTTTGACACTTTGTTTAAGAAATTTGGTCCTCATTTGCCGAAGTTATCGAGCTTCAAAGTTTGAAAAGTCACACAAGTTGTGTGTTTGAGCACATAAAGTACTATTTTTCTTGGATGTTCAACAAGATGTAATCATGATGTGTTGTGACATATTCAACATCTCGTCGAGCTGATTACTTTGACACTTTGTTTAAGAAATTTGGTCCACATTTGCCGAAGTTATCGAGCTTCAAAGTTTGAAAAGTCACACAAGTTGTGTATTTGAGCACATAAAGTACTATTTTTCTTGGAAGTTCAACAAGATGCAATCACGATGTGTTGTGACATCTTCAAAATCTCGTTGAGTTGATTACTTTGACACTTTGTTTAAGAAATTTGGTCCACATTTGCCGATGTTATCGAGCTTCAAAGTTTGAAAAGTCACAAAAGTTGTGTGTTTGAGCACATAAAGTACTATTTTTCTTGGAAGTTCAACAAGATGCAATTCTGTTGTGTTGTGACATCTTCAAAATCTCGTCGAGCTGATTAATTTGACACTCTGTTTAACAAATTTGGTCCTCATTTGCCGAAGTTATCGAGCTTCAAAGTTTGAAAAGTCACAAAAGTTGTGTGTTTGAGCACATAAAGTACTATTTTTCTTGGAAGTTCAACAAGATGCAATCACGATGTGTTGTGACATCTTCAAAATCTCGTTGAGTTGATTACTTTGACACTTTGTTTAAGAAATTTGGTCCACATTTGCCGAAGTTATCGAGCTTCAAAGTTTGAAAAGTCACAAAAGTTGTGTGTTTGAGCACATAAAGTACTATTTTTCTTGGAAGTTCAACAAGATGCAATCACGATCTGTTGTGACATCTTCAATATCTCGTTGAGTTGATTACTTTGACACTTTGTTTAAGAACTTTGGTCCACATTTGCCGAAGTTATCGAGCTTCAAAGTTTGAAAAGTCACAAAAGTTGTGTGTTTGAGCACATAAAGTACTATTTTTCTTGGAAGTTCAACAAGATGCAATCACGATCTGTTGTGACATCTTCAAAATCTCGTTGAGTTGATTACTTTGACACTTTGTTTAAGAAATTTGGTCCACATTTGCCGATGTTATCGAGCTTCAAAGTTTGAAAAGTCACAAAAGTTGTGTGTTTGAGCACATAAAGTACTATTTTTCTTGGAAGTTCAACAAGATGCAATCACGATGTGTTGTGACATCTTCAAAATCTCGTTGAGTTGATTACTTTGACACTTTGTTTAAGAAATTTGGTCCACATTTGCCGATGTTATCGAGCTTCAAAGTTTGAAAAGTCACAAAAGTTGTGTGTTTGAGCACATAATGTACTATTTTTCTTGGATGTTCAACAAGATGTAATCATGATGTGTTGTGACATATTCAAAATCTCGTCGAGCTGATTAATTTGACACTTTGTTTAACAAATTTGGTCTTCATTTGCCGAAGCTATCGAGCTTCAAAGTTTGAAAAGTCACAAAAGTTGTGTGTTTGAGCACATAAAGTACTATTTTTCTTGGAAGTTCAACAAGATGTAATCATGATGTGTTGTGACATCTTCAAAATCTCGTTGAGGTGATTACTTTGACACTTTGTTTAAGAAATTTGGTCCACATTTGCTGAAGTTATCGAGCTTCAAAGTTTGAAAAGTCACAAAAGTTGTGTGTTTGAGCACATAAAGTACTATTTTTCTTGGAAGTTCAACAAGATGCAATTCTGTTGTGTTGTGACATCTTCAAAATCTCGTCGAGCTGATTAATTTGACACTCTGTTTAACAAATTTGGTCCTCATTTGACGAAGTTATCGAGCTTCAAAGTTTGAAAAGTCACACAAGTTGTGTATTTGAGCACATAAAGTACTATTTTTCTTGGAAGTTCAACAAGATGCAATCACGATGTGTTGTGACATCTTCAAAATCTCGTTGAGTTGATTACTTTGACACTTTGTTTAAGAAATTTGGTCCACATTTGCCGATGTTATCGAGCTTCAAAGTTTGAAAAGTCACACAAGTTGTGTGTTTGAGCACATAAAGTACTATTTTTCTTGGATGTTCAACAAGATGTAATCATGATGTGTTGTGACATATTCAACATCTCGTCGAGCTGATTACTTTGACACTTTGTTTAAGAAATTTGGTCCACATTTGCCGAAGTTATCGAGCTTCAAAGTTTGAAAAGTCACACAAGTTGTGTATTTGAGCACATAAAGTACTATTTTTCTTGGAAGTTCAACAAGATGCAATCACGATGTGTTGTGACATCTTCAAAATCTCGTTGAGTTGATTACTTTGACACTTTGTTTAAGAAATTTGGTCCACATTTGCCGATGTTATCGAGCTTCAAAGTTTGAAAAGTCACAAAAGTTGTGTGTTTGAGCACATAAAGTACTATTTTTCTTGGAAGTTCAACAAGATGCAATCACGATGTGTTGTGACATCTTCAAAATCTCGTTGAGTTGATTACTTTGACACTTTGTTTAAGAAATTTGGTCCACATTTGCCGATGTTATCGAGCTTCAAAGTTTGAAAAGTCACACAAGTTGTGTGTTTGATCACATAAAGTACTATTTTTCTTGGATGTTCAACAAGATGTAATCATGATGTGTTGTGACATATTCAACATCTCGTCGAGCTGATTACTTTGACACTTTGTTTAAGAAATTTGGTCCACATTTGCCGAAGTTATCGAGCTTCAAAGTTTGAAAAGTCACACAAGTTGTGTATTTGAGCACATAAAGTACTATTTTTCTTGGAAGTTCAACAAGATGCAATCACGATGTGTTGTGACATCTTCAAAATCTCGTTGAGTTGATTACTTTGACACTTTGTTTAAGAAATTTGGTCCACATTTGCCGATGTTATCGAGCTTCAAAGTTTGAAAAGTCACAAAAGTTGTGTGTTTGAGCACATAAAGTACTATTTTTCTTGGAAGTTCAACAAGATGCAATTCTGTTGTGTTGTGACATCTTCAAAATCTCGTCGAGCTGATTAATTTGACACTCTGTTTAACAAATTTGGTCCTCATTTGCCGAAGTTATCGAGCTTCAAAGTTTGAAAAGTCACAAAAGTTGTGTGTTTGAGCACATAAAGTACTATTTTTCTTGGAAGTTCAACAAGATGCAATCACGATGTGTTGTGACATCTTCAAAATCTCGTTGAGTTGATTACTTTGACACTTTGTTTAAGAAATTTGGTCCACATTTGCCGAAGTTATCGAGCTTCAAAGTTTGAAAAGTCACAAAAGTTGTGTGTTTGAGCACATAAAGTACTATTTTTCTT
Source organism: Euwallacea fornicatus (assembly GCF_040115645.1). Taxonomy (NCBI): domain Eukaryota; kingdom Metazoa; phylum Arthropoda; class Insecta; order Coleoptera; family Curculionidae; genus Euwallacea; species Euwallacea fornicatus. The sequence continues at coordinate 67,521 of NW_027096021.1, read as the reverse complement.
GGAAGTTCAACAAGATGCAATCACGATCTGTTGTGACATCTTCAATATCTCGTTGAGTTGATTACTTTGACACTTTGTTTAAGAACTTTGGTCCACATTTGCCGAAGTTATCGAGCTTCAAAGTTTGAAAAGTCACAAAAGTTGTGTGTTTGAGCACATAAAGTACTATTTTTCTTGGAAGTTCAACAAGATGCAATCACGATCTGTTGTGACATCTTCAAAATCTCGTTGAGTTGATTACTTTGACACTTTGTTTAAGAAATTTGGTCCACATTTGCCGAAGTTATCGAGCTTCAAAGTTTGAAAAGTCACACAAGTTGTGTGTTTGAGCACATAAAGTACTATTTTTCTTGGAAGTTCAACAAGATGCAATCACGATGTGTTGTGACATCTTCAAAATCTCGTCGAACTGATTAATTTGACACTTTGTTCAAGGAATTTAGTACTCATTTGCCGAAGTTATCGAGCTTCAAAGTTTGAAAAGTCACAAAAGTTGTGTGTTTGAGCACATAAAGTACTATTTTTCTTGGAAATTCAACAAGATGCAATCATGAATTGTTGTGTCATTTTAAAGATCTCGTCGAGCTGATTAATTTGACACTTTGGTTAACAAATTTGGTCCACATTTGCCAAAGTTATCGAGCTTCAAAATGTGAAAAGTCACACAAGTTGTGTGTTTGAGCACATAAAGTACTATTTTTCTTGGAAATTCAACTAGATGCAATCATGATGTGTTGCGTCATATTCAAAATCTCGTCGAGCTGATTAATTTGACACTTTGTTTAACAAATTTGGTCTTCATTTGCCGAAGCTATCGAGCTTCAAAGTTTGAAAAGTCACAAAAGTTGTGTGTTTGAGCACATAAAGTACTATTTTTCTTGGAAGTTCAACAAGATGCAATCACGATGTGTTGTGACATCTTCAAAATCTCGTTGAGTTGATTACTTTGACACTTTGTTTAAGAAATTTGGTCTACATTTGCCGAAGTTATCGAGCTTCAAAGTTTGAAAAGTCACAAAATATGTGTGTTTGAGCACATAAAGTACTATTTTTCTTGGAAGTTCAACAAGATGTAATCATGATGTGTTGTGACATCTTCAAAATCTCGTGGAGGTGATTACTTTGACACTTTGTTTAAGAAATTTGGTCCTCATTTGCCGAAGTTATCGAGCTTCAAAGTTTGAAAAGTCACACAAGTTGTGTGTTTGAGCACATAAAGTACTATTTTTCTTGGATGTTCAACAAGATGTAATCATGATGTGTTGTGACATATTCAAAATCTCGTCGAGCTGATTAACTTGACACTTTGTTTAAGAAATTTGGTCCTCATTTGCCGAAGTTATCGAGCTTCAAAGTTTGAAAAGTCACAAAAGTTGTGTGTTTGAGCACATAAAGTACTATTTTTCTTGGAAGTTCAACAAGATGCAATTCTGTTGTGTTGTGACATCTTCAAAATCTCGTTGAGGTGATTACTTTGACACTTTGTTTAAGAAATTTGGTCCTCATTTGCCGAAGTTATCGAGCTTCAAAGTTTGAAAAGTCACACAAGTTGTGTGTTTGAGCACATAAAGGACTATTTTTCTTGGATGTTCAACAAGATGTAATCATGATGTGTTGTGACATATTCAACATCTCGTCGAGCTGATTAATTTGACACTTTGTTTAACAAATTTGGTCTTCATTTGCCGAAGCTATCGAGCTTCAAAGTTTGAAAAGTCACAAAAGTTGTTTGTTTGAGCACATATAGTACTATTTTTCTTGGAAGTTCAACAAGATGTAATCATCATGTGTTGTGAAATCTTCATAACCTCGTCGAGCTGATTAATTTGACAAACTGTTTAACAAATTTGGTCCACATTTGCCAAAGTTATCGAGCTTCAAAATTGGAAAAGTCACAAAAGTTGTGTGTTTGAGCACATATAGTACTATTTTTCTTGGAAGTTCAACAAGATGTAATCATGATGTGTTGTGACATCTTCAAAATCTCGTTGAGGTGATTATTTTGACACTTTGTTTAAGAAATTTGGTCCACATTTGCCGAAGTTATCGAGCTTCAAAGTTTGAAAAGTCACAAAAGTTGTGTGTTTGAGCACATAAAGTACTATTTTTCTTGGAAGTTCAACAAGATGCAATCACGACGTGTTGTGACATCTTCAAAATCTCGTTGAGGTGATTAATTTGAAAGTTTGTTTAACAAATTTGGTCTTCATTTGCCGAAGCTATCGAGCTTCAAAGTTTGAAAAGTCACACAAGTTGTGTGTTTGAGCACATAAAGTACTATTTTTCTTGGAAGTTCAACAAGATGCAATTCTGATGTGTTGTGACATCTTCAAAATCTCGTCGAGCTGATTAATTTGACACTTTGTTTAAGGAATTTGGTACTCATTTGCCGAAGTTATCGGGCTTCAAAGTTTGAAAAGTCACAAAAGTTGTGTGTTTGAGCACATAAAGTACTATTTTTCTTGGAAGTTCAACAAGATGCAATCACGATGTGTTGTGACATCTTCAAAATCTCGTTGAGGTGATTACTTTGACACTTTGTTTAAGAAATTTGGTCCTCATTTGCCGAAGTTATCGAGCTTCAAAGTTTGAAAAGTCACACAAGTTGTGTGTTTGAGCACATAAAGTACTATTTTTCTTGGATGTTCAACAAGATGTAATCATGATGTGTTGTGACATATTCAAAATCTCGTCGAGCTGATTAATTTGACACTTTGTTTAACAAATTTGGTCTTCATTTGCCGAAGCTATCGAGCTTCAAAGTTTGAAAAGTCACAAAAGTTGTGTGTTTGATCACATAAAGTACTATTTTTCTTGGAAGTTCAACAAGATGTAATCATGATGTGTTGTGACATCTTCAAAATCGCGTTGAGGTGATTACTTTGACACTTTGTTTAAGAAATTTGGTCCACATTTCCCGAAGTTATCGAGCTTCAAAGTTTGAAAAGTCACAAAAGTTGTGTGTTTGAGCACATAAAGTACTATTTTTCTTGGAAGTTCAACAAGATGTAATAATGATGTGTTGTGACATCTTCAAAATCTCGTTGAGGTGATTACTTTGACACTTTGTTTAAGAAATTTGGTCCTCATTTGCCGAAGTTATCGAGCTTCAAAGTTTGAAAAGTCACACAAGTTGTGTGTTTGAGCACATAAAGTACTATTTTTCTTGGATGTTCAACAAGATGTAATCATGATGTGTTGTGACATATTCAACATCTCGTCGAGCTGATTACTTTGACACTTTGTTTAAGAAATTTGGTCCACATTTGCCGAAGTTATCGAGCTTCAAAGTTTGAAAAGTCACACAAGTTGTGTATTTGAGCACATAAAGTACTATTTTTCTTGGAAGTTCAACAAGATGCAATCACGATCTGTTGTGACATCTTCAAAATCTTGTTGAATTGATTACTTTGACACTTTGTTTAAGAAATTTGGTCCACATTTCCCGAAGTTATCGAGCTTCAAAGTTTGAAAAGTCACAAAAGTTGTGTGTTTGAGCACATAAAGTACTATTTTTCTTGGAAGTTCAACAAGATGCAATTCTGTTGTGTTGTGACATCTTCAAAATCTCGTCGAGCTGATTAATTTGACACTCTGTTTAACAAATTTGGTCCTCATTTGCCGAAGTTATCGAGCTTCAAAGTTTGAAAAGTCACAAAAGTTGTGTGTTTGAGCACATAAAGTACTATTTTTCTTGGAAGTTCAACAAGATGCAATCACGATGTGTTGTGACATCTTCAAAATCTCGTTGAGTTGATTACTTTGACACTTTGTTTAAGAAATTTGGTCCACATTTCCCGAAGTTATCGAGCTTCAAAGTTTGAAAAGTCACAAAAGTTGTGTGTTTGAGCACATAAAGTACTATTTTTCTTGGAAGTTCAACAAGATGCAATTCTGTTGTGTTGTGACATCTTCAAAATCTCGTCGAGCTGATTAATTTGACACTCTGTTTAACAAATTTGGTCCTCATTTGCCGAAGTTATCGAGCTTCATAGTTTGAAAAATCACACAAGTTGTGTATTTGAGCACATAAAGTACTATTTTTCTTGGAAGTTCAACAAGATGCAATCACGATGTGTTGTGACATCTTCAAAATCTCGTTGAGTTGATTACTTTGACACTTTGTTTAAGAAATTTGGTCCACATTTCCCGAAGTTATCGAGCTTCAAAGTTTGAAAAGTCACAAAAGTTGTGTGTTTGAGCACATAAAGTACTATTTTTCTTGGAAGTTCAACAAGATGCAATTCTGTTGTGTTGTGACATCTTCAAAATCTCGTCGAGCTGATTAATTTGACACTCTGTTTAACAAATTTGGTCCTCATTTGCCGAAGTTATCGAGCTTCATAGTTTGAAAAGTCACACAAGTTGTGTATTTGAGCACATAAAGTACTATTTTTCTTGGAAGTTCAACAAGATGCAATCACGATGTGTTGTGACATCTTCAAAATCTCGTTGAGTTGATTACTTTGACACTTTGTTTAAGAAATTTGGTCCACATTTCCCGAAGTTATCGAGCTTCAAAGTTTGAAAAGTCACAAAAGTTGTGTGTTTGAGCACATAAAGTACTATTTTTCTTGGAAGTTCAACAAGATGCAATTCTGTTGTGTTGTGACATCTTCAAAATCTCGTCGAGCTGATTAATTTGACACTCTGTTTAACAAATTTGGTACTCATTTGCCGAAGTTATCGAGCTTCATAGTTTGAAAAGTCACACAAGTTGTGTATTTGAGCACATAAAGTACTATTTTTCTTGGAAGTTCAACAAGATGCAATCACGATGTGTTGTGACATCTTCAAAATCTCGTTGAGTTGATTACTTTGACACTTTGTTTAAGAAATTTGGTCCACATTTCCCGAAGTTATCGAGCTTCAAAGTTTGAAAAGTCACAAAAGTTGTGTGTTTGAGCACATAAAGTACTATTTTTCTTGGAAGTTCAACAAGATGCAATTCTGTTGTGTTGTGACATCTTCAAAATCTCGTCGAGCTGATTAATTTGACACTCTGTTTAACAAATTTGGTCCTCATTTGCCGAAGTTATCGAGCTTCAAAGTTTGAAAAGTCACAAAAGTTGTGTGTTTGAGCACATAAAGTACTATTTTTCTTGGAAGTTCAACAAGATGCAATCACGATGTGTTGTGACATCTTCAAAATCTCGTTGAGTTGATTACTTTGACACTTTGTTTAAGAAATTTGGTCCACATTTGCCGAAGTTATCGAGCTTCAAAGTTTGAAAAGTCACAAAAGTTGTGTGTTTGAGCACATAAAGTACTATTTTTCTTGGAAGTTCAACAAGATGCAATCACGATCTGTTGTGACATCTTCAATATCTCGTTGAGTTGATTACTTTGACACTTTGTTTAAGAACTTTGGTCCACATTTGCCGAAGTTATCGAGCTTCAAAGTTTGAAAAGTCACAAAAGTTGTGTGTTTGAGCACATAAAGTACTATTTTTCTTGGAAGTTCAACAAGATGCAATCACGATCTGTTGTGACATCTTCAAAATCTCGTTGAGTTGATTACTTTGACACTTTGTTTAAGAAATTTGGTCCACATTTGCCGAAGTTATCGAGCTTCAAAGTTTGAAAAGTCACAAAAGTTGTGTGTTTGAGCACATAAAGTACTATTTTTCTTGGAAGTTCAACAAGATGCAATCACGATGTGTTGTGACATCTTCAAAATCTCGTTGAGTTGATTACTTTGACACTTTGTTTAAGAAATTTGGTCTACATTTGCCGAAGTTATCGAGCTTCAAAGTTTGAAAAGTCACAAAATATGTGTGTTTGAGCACATAAAGTACTATTTTTCTTGGAAGTTCAACAAGATGTAATCATGATGTGTTGTGACATCTTCAAAATCTCGTGGAGGTGATTACTTTGACACTTTGTTTAAGAAATTTGGTCCTCATTTGCCGAAGTTATCGAGCTTCAAAGTTTGAAAAGTCACACAAGTTGTGTGTTTGAGCACATAAAGTACTATTTTTCTTGGATGTTCAACAAGATGTAATCATGATGTGTTGTGACATATTCAAAATCTCGTCGAGCTGATTAACTTGACACTTTGTTTAAGAAATTTGGTCCTCATTTGCCGAAGTTATCGAGCTTCAAAGTTTGAAAAGTCACAAAAGTTGTGTGTTTGAGCACATAAAGTACTATTTTTCTTGGAAGTTCAACAAGATGCAATTCTGTTGTGTTGTGACATCTTCAAAATCTCGTTGAGGTGATTACTTTGACACTTTGTTTAAGAAATTTGGTCCTCATTTGCCGAAGTTATCGAGCTTCAAAGTTTGAAAAGTCACACAAGTTGTGTGTTTGAGCACATAAAGGACTATTTTTCTTGGATGTTCAACAAGATGTAATCATGATGTGTTGTGACATATTCAACATCTCGTCGAGCTGATTAATTTGACACTTTGTTTAACAAATTTGGTCTTCATTTGCCGAAGCTATCGAGCTTCAAAGTTTGAAAAGTCACAAAAGTTGTTTGTTTGAGCACATATAGTACTATTTTTCTTGGAAGTTCAACAAGATGTAATCATCATGTGTTGTGAAATCTTCATAACCTCGTCGAGCTGATTAATTTGACAAACTGTTTAACAAATTTGGTCCACATTTGCCAAAGTTATCGAGCTTCAAAATTGGAAAAGTCACAAAAGTTGTGTGTTTGAGCACATATAGTACTATTTTTCTTGGAAGTTCAACAAGATGTAATCATGATGTGTTGTGACATCTTCAAAATCTCGTTGAGGTGATTATTTTGACACTTTGTTTAAGAAATTTGGTCCACATTTGCCGAAGTTATCGAGCTTCAAAGTTTGAAAAGTCACAAAAGTTGTGTGTTTGAGCACATAAAGTACTATTTTTCTTGGAAGTTCAACAAGATGCAATCACGACGTGTTGTGACATCTTCAAAATCTCGTTGAGGTGATTAATTTGAAAGTTTGTTTAACAAATTTGGTCTTCATTTGCCGAAGCTATCGAGCTTCAAAGTTTGAAAAGTCACACAAGTTGTGTGTTTGAGCACATAAAGTACTATTTTTCTTGGAAGTTCAACAAGATGCAATTCTGATGTGTTGTGACATCTTCAAAATCTCGTTGAGGTGATTACTTTGACACTTTGTTTAAGAAATTTGGTCCTCATTTGCCGAAGTTATCGAGCTTCAAAGTTTGAAAAGTCACACAAGTTGTGTGTTTGAGCACATAAAGTACTATTTTTCTTGGATGTTCAACAAGATGTAATCATGATGTGTTGTGACATATTCAACATCTCGTCGAGCTGATTACTTTGACACTTTGTTTAAGAAATTTGGTCTACATTTGCCGAAGTTATCGAGCTTCAAAGTTTGAAAAGTCACAAAATATGTGTGTTTGAGCACATAAAGTACTATTTTTCTTGGAAGTTCAACAAGATGCAATCACGATGTGTTGTGACATCTTCAAAATCTCGTCGAGCTGATTAATTTGACACTCTGTTTAACAAATTTGGTCCTCATTTGCCGAAGTTATCGAGCTTCAAAGTTTGAAAAGTCACAAAAGTTGTGTGTTTGAGCACATAAAGTACTATTTTTCTTGGAAGTTCAACAAGATGCAATCACGATCTGTTGTGACATCTTCAAAATCTCGTTGAGTTGATTACTTTGACACTTTGTTTAAGAAATTTGGTCCACATTTGCCGAAGTTATCGAGCTTCAAAGTTTGAAAAGTCACACAAGTTGTGTGTTTGAGCACATAAAGTACTATTTTTCTTGGAAGTTCAACAAGATGCAATCACGATGTGTTGTGACATCTTCAAAATCTCGTCGAACTGATTAATTTGACACTTTGTTCAAGGAATTTAGTACTCATTTGCCGAAGTTATCGAGCTTCAAAGTTTGAAAAGTCACAAAAGTTGTGTGTTTGAGCACATAAAGTACTATTTTTCTTGGAAATTCAACAAGATGCAATCATGAATTGTTGTGTCATTTTAAAGATCTCGTCGAGCTGATTAATTTGACACTTTGGTTAACAAATTTGGTCCACATTTGCCAAAGTTATCGAGCTTCAAAATGTGAAAAGTCACAAAATATGTGTGTTTGAGCACATAAAGTACTATTTTTCTTGGAAATTCAACTAGATGCAATCATGATGTGTTGTGTCATATTCAAAATCTCGTCGAGCTGATTAATTTGACACTTTGTTTAACAAATTTGGTCTTCATTTGCCGAAGCTATCGAGCTTCAAAGTTTGAAAAGTCACAAAAGTTGTGTGTTTGAGCACATAAAGTACTATTTTTCTTGGAAGTTCAACAAGATGCAATCACGATGTGTTGTGACATCTTCAAAATCTCGTTGAGTTGATTACTTTGACACTTTGTTTAAGAAATTTGGTCTACATTTGCCGAAGTTATCGAGCTTCAAAGTTTGAAAAGTCACAAAATATGTGTGTTTGAGCACATAAAGTACTATTTTTCTTGGAAGTTCAACAAGATGTAATCATGATGTGTTGTGACATCTTCAAAATCTCGTGGAGGTGATTACTTTGACACTTTGTTTAAGAAATTTGGTCCTCATTTGCCGAAGTTATCGAGCTTCAAAGTTTGAAAAGTCACACAAGTTGTGTGTTTGAGCACATAAAGTACTATTTTTCTTGGAAGTTCAACAAGATGCAATCACGATCTGTTGTGACATCTTCAATATCTCGTTGAGTTGATTACTTTGACACTTTGTTTAAGAACTTTGGTCCACATTTGCCGAAGTTATCGAGCTTCAAAGTTTGAAAAGTCACAAAAGTTGTGTGTTTGAGCACATAAAGTACTATTTTTCTTGGAAGTTCAACAAGATGCAATCACGATCTGTTGTGACATCTTCAAAATCTCGTTGAGTTGATTACTTTGACACTTTGTTTAAGAAATTTGGTCCACATTTGCCGAAGTTATCGAGCTTCAAAGTTTGAAAAGTCACACAAGTTGTGTGTTTGAGCACATAAAGTACTATTTTTCTTGGAAGTTCAACAAGATGCAATCACGATGTGTTGTGACATCTTCAAAATCTCGTCGAACTGATTAATTTGACACTTTGTTCAAGGAATTTAGTACTCATTTGCCGAAGTTATCGAGCTTCAAAGTTTGAAAAGTCACAAAAGTTGTGTGTTTGAGCACATAAAGTACTATTTTTCTTGGAAGTTCAACAAGATGCAATCACGATGTGTTGTGACATCTTCAAAATCTCGTTGAGGTGATTACTTTGACACTTTGTTTAAGAAATTTGGTCCACATTTGCCGAAGTTATCGAGCTTCAAAGTTTGAAAAGTCACAAAAGTTGTGTGTTTGAGCACATAAAGTACTATTTTTCTTGGAAGTTCAACAAGATGTAATAATGATGTGTTGTGACATCTTCAAAATCTCGTTGAGGTGATTACTTTGACACTTTGTTTAAGAAATTTGGTCCTCATTTGCCGAAGTTATCGAGCTTCAAAGTTTGAAAAGTCACACAAGTTGTGTGTTTGAGCACATAAAGTACTATTTTTCTTGGATGTTCAACAAGATGTAATCATGATGTGTTGTGACATATTCAAAATCTCGTCGAGCTGATTAATTTGACACTTTGTTTAACAAATTTGGTCTTCATTTGCCGAAGCTATCGAGCTTCAAAGTTTGAAAAGTCACAAAAGTTGTGTGTTTGATCACATAAAGTACTATTTTTCTTGGAAGTTCAACAAGATGTAATCATGATGTGTTGTGACATCTTCAAAATCGCGTTGAGGTGATTACTTTGACACTTTGTTTAAGAAATTTGGTCCACATTTCCCGAAGTTATCGAGCTTCAAAGTTTGAAAAGTCACAAAAGTTGTGTGTTTGAGCACATAAAGTACTATTTTTCTTGGAAGTTCAACAAGATGTAATAATGATGTGTTGTGACATCTTCAAAATCTCGTTGAGGTGATTACTTTGACACTTTGTTTAAGAAATTTGGTCCTCATTTGCCGAAGTTATCGAGCTTCAAAGTTTGAAAAGTCACACAAGTTGTGTGTTTGAGCACATAAAGTACTATTTTTCTTGGATGTTCAACAAGATGTAATCATGATGTGTTGTGACATATTCAACATCTCGTCGAGCTGATTACTTTGACACTTTGTTTAAGAAATTTGGTCCACATTTGCCGAAGTTATCGAGCTTCAAAGTTTGAAAAGTCACACAAGTTGTGTATTTGAGCACATAAAGTACTATTTTTCTTGGAAGTTCAACAAGATGCAATTCTGTTGTGTTGTGACATCTTCAAAATCTCGTCGAGCTGATTAATTTGACACTCTGTTTAACAAATTTGGTCCTCATTTGCCGAAGTTATCGAGCTTCAAAGTTTGAAAAGTCACAAAAGTTGTGTGTTTGAGCACATAAAGTACTATTTTTCTTGGAAGTTCAACAAGATGTAATAATGATGTGTTGTGACATCTTCAAAATCTCGTTGAGGTGATTACTTTGACACTTTGTTTAAGAAATTTGGTCCTCATTTGCCGAAGTTATCGAGCTTCAAAGTTTGAAAAGTCACACAAGTTGTGTGTTTGAGCACATAAAGTACTATTTTTCTTGGATGTTCAACAAGATGTAATCATGATGTGTTGTGACATCTTCAAAATCTCGTTGAGTTGATTACTTTGACACTTTGTTTAAGAAATTTGGTCCACATTTGCCGATGTTATCGAGCTTCAAAGTTTGAAAAGTCACAAAAGTTGTGTGTTTGAGCACATAAAGTACTATTTTTCTTGGAAGTTCAACAAGATGCAATTCTGTTGTGTTGTGACATCTTCAAAATCTCGTCGAGCTGATTAATTTGACACTCTGTTTAACAAATTTGGTCCTCATTTGCCGAAGTTATCGAGCTTCAAAGTTTGAAAAGTCACAAAAGTTGTGTGTTTGAGCACATAAAGTACTATTTTTCTTGGAAGTTCAACAAGATGCAATCACGATGTGTTGTGACATCTTCAAAATCTCGTTGAGTTGATTACTTTGACACTTTGTTTAAGAAATTTGGTCCACATTTGCCGAAGTTATCGAGCTTCAAAGTTTGAAAAGTCACAAAAGTTGTGTGTTTGAGCACATAAAGTACTATTTTTCTTGGAAGTTCAACAAGATGCAATCACGATCTGTTGTGACATCTTCAATATCTCGTTGAGTTGATTACTTTGACACTTTGTTTAAGAACTTTGGTCCACATTTGCCGAAGTTATCGAGCTTCAAAGTTTGAAAAGTCACAAAAGTTGTGTGTTTGAGCACATAAAGTACTATTTTTCTTGGAAGTTCAACAAGATGCAATCACGATCTGTTGTGACATCTTCAAAATCTCGTTGAGTTGATTACTTTGACACTTTGTTTAAGAAATTTGGTCCACATTTGCCGAAGTTATCGAGCTTCAAAGTTTGAAAAGTCACACAAGTTGTGTGTTTGAGCACATAAAGTACTATTTTTCTTGGAAGTTCAACAAGATGCAATCACGATGTGTTGTGACATCTTCAAAATCTCGTCGAACTGATTAATTTGACACTTTGTTCAAGGAATTTAGTACTCATTTGCCGAAGTTATCGAGCTTCAAAGTTTGAAAAGTCACAAAAGTTGTGTGTTTGAGCACATAAAGTACTATTTTTCTTGGAAATTCAACAAGATGCAATCATGAATTGTTGTGTCATTTTAAAGATCTCGTCGAGCTGATTAATTTGACACTTTGGTTAACAAATTTGGTCCACATTTGCCAAAGTTATCGAGCTTCAAAATGTGAAAAGTCACAAAATATGTGTGTTTGAGCACATAAAGTACTATTTTTCTTGGAAATTCAACTAGATGCAATCATGATGTGTTGTGTCATATTCAAAATCTCGTCGAGCTGATTAATTTGACACTTTGTTTAACAAATTTGGTCTTCATTTGCCGAAGCTATCGAGCTTCAAAGTTTGAAAAGTCACAAAAGTTGTGTGTTTGAGCACATAAAGTACTATTTTTCTTGGAAGTTCAACAAGATGCAATCACGATGTGTTGTGACATCTTCAAAATCTCGTTGAGTTGATTACTTTGACACTTTGTTTAAGAAATTTGGTCTACATTTGCCGAAGTTATCGAGCTTCAAAGTTTGAAAAGTCACAAAATATGTGTGTTTGAGCACATAAAGTACTATTTTTCTTGGAAGTTCAACAAGATGTAATCATGATGTGTTGTGACATCTTCAAAATCTCGTGGAGGTGATTACTTTGACACTTTGTTTAAGAAATTTGGTCCTCATTTGCCGAAGTTATCGAGCTTCAAAGTTTGAAAAGTCACACAAGTTGTGTGTTTGAGCACATAAAGTACTATTTTTCTTGGATGTTCAACAAGATGTAATCATGATGTGTTGTGACATATTCAAAATCTCGTCGAGCTGATTAACTTGACACTTTGTTTAAGAAATTTGGTCCTCATTTGCCGAAGTTATCGAGCTTCAAAGTTTGAAAAGTCACAAAAGTTGTGTGTTTGAGCACATAAAGTACTATTTTTCTTGGAAGTTCAACAAGATGCAATCACGATGTGTTGTGACATCTTCAAAATCTCGTTGAGTTGATTACTTTGACACTTTGTTTAACAAATTTGGTCTTCATTTGCCGAAGCTATCGAGCTTCAAAGTTTGAAAAGTCACAAAAGTTGTTTGTTTGAGCACATATAGTACTATTTTTCTTGGAAGTTCAACAAGATGTAATCATCATGTGTTGTGAAATCTTCATAACCTCGTCGAGCTGATTAATTTGACAAATTGTTTAACAAATTTGGTCCACATTTGCCAAAGTTATCGAGCTTCAAAATTGGAAAAGTCACAAAAGTTGTGTGTTTGAGCACATATAGTACTATTTTTCTTGGAAGTTCAACAAGATGTAATCATGATGTGTTGTGACATCTTCAAAATCTCGTTGAGATGATTATTTTGACACTTTGTTTAAGAAATTTGGTCCACATTTGCCGAAGTTATCGAGCTTCAAAGTTTGAAAAGTCACACAAGTTGTGTGTTTGAGCACATAAAGTACTATTTTTCTTGGAAGTTCAACAAGATGCAATCATGATGTGTTGTGACATTTTCAAAATCTCGTCGAGCTGATTAATTTGACAATTTGTTTAAGAAATTTGGTCCACATTTGCCGAAGTTATCGAGCTTCAAAGTTTGAAAAGTCACAAAAGTTGTGTGTTTGAGCACATAAAGTACTATTTTTCTTGGAAGTTCAACAAGATGCAATCACGATCTGTTGTGACATCTTCAATATCTCGTTGAGTTGATTACTTTGACACTTTGTTTAAGAACTTTGGTCCACATTTGCCGAAGTTATCGAGCTTCAAAGTTTGAAAAGTCACAAAAGTTGTGTGTTTGAGCACATAAAGTACTATTTTTCTTGGAAGTTCAACAAGATGCAATCACGATCTGTTGTGACATCTTCAAAATCTCGTTGAGTTGATTACTTTGACACTTTGTTTAAGAAATTTGGTCCACATTTGCCGAAGTTATCGAGCTTCAAAGTTTGAAAAGTCACACAAGTTGTGTGTTTGAGCACATAAAGTACTATTTTTCTTGGAAGTTCAACAAGATGCAATCACGATGTGTTGTGACATCTTCAAAATCTCGTTGAGTTGATTACTTTGACACTTTGTTTAACAAATTTGGTCCACATTTGCCGAAGTTATCGAGCTTCAAAGTTTGAAAAGTCACAAAAGTTGTGTGTTTGAACACATAAAGTACTATTTTTCATGGAAGTTCAACAAGATGTAATCATGATGTGTTGTGACATCTTCATAACCTCATCGAGCTGATTAATTTGACACTCTGTTTAACAAATTTGGTCCACATTTGCCAAAGTTATCGAGCTTCAAAATTGGAAAAGTCACAAAAGTTGTGTGTTTGAGCACATAAAGTACTATTTTTCTTGGAAGTTCAACAAGATGCAATCATGATGTGTTGTGACATTTTCAAAATCTCGTCGAGCTGATTAATTTGACAGTCTGTTTAACAAATTTGGTCCTCATTTGCCGAAGCTATCGAGCTTCAAATTTTGAAAAGTCACAAAAGTTGTGTGTTTGAGAACATAAAGTACTATTTTTCTTGGAAGTTCAACAAGATGCAATTCTGATGTGTTGTGACATCTTGAAAATCTCGACGAGCTGATTAATTTGACACTTTGTTTAAGGAATTTGGTCCTCATTTGCCGAAGTTATCGAGCTTCATAGTTTGAAAAGTCACAAAAGTTGTGTGTTTGAGCACATAAAGTACTATTTTTCTTGGAAGTTCAACAAGATGCAATTCTGATGTGTTGTGTCATGTTAAAGATCTCATCGAGCTGATTAATTTGACACTCTGTTTAACAAATTTGGTCCTCATTTGCCGAAGTTAACGAGCTTCAAAGTTTGAAAAGTCACACAAGTTGTGTGTTTGAGCACATAAAGTACTATTTTTCTTGGAAGTTCAACAAGATGCAATCATGATGTGTTGTGACATTTTCAAAATCTCGTCGAGCTGATTAATTTGACAGTCTGTTTAACAAATTTGGTCCTCATTTGCCGAAGTTATCGAGCTTCAAAGTTTGAAAAGTCACAAAAGTTGTGTGTTTGAGCACATAAAGTACTATTTTTCTTGGAAGTTCAACAAGATGCAATCATGATGTGTTGTGACATTTTCAAAATCTCGTCGAGCTGATTAATTTGACACTCTGTTTAACAAATTTGGTCCTCATTTGCCGAAGTTATCGAGCTTCAAAGTTTGAAAAGTCACAAAAGTTGTGTGTTTGAGCACATAAAGTACTATTTTTCTTGGAAGTTCAACAAGATGTAATAATGATGTGTTGTGACATCTTCAAAATCTCGTTGAGGTGATTACTTTGACACTTTGTTTAAGAAATTTGGTCCTCATTTGCCGAAGTTATCGAGCTTCAAAGTTTGAAAAGTCACACAAGTTGTGTGTTTGAGCACATAAAGTACTATTTTTCTTGGATGTTCAACAAGATGTAATCATGATGTGTTGTGACATCTTCAAAATCTCGTTGAGTTGATTACTTTGACACTTTGTTTAAGAAATTTGGTCCACATTTGCCGATGTTATCGAGCTTCAAAGTTTGAAAAGTCACAAAAGTTGTGTGTTTGAGCACATAAAGTACTATTTTTCTTGGAAGTTCAACAAGATGCAATTCTGTTGTGTTGTGACATCTTCAAAATCTCGTCGAGCTGATTAATTTGACACTCTGTTTAACAAATTTGGTCCTCATTTGCCGAAGTTATCGAGCTTCAAAGTTTGAAAAGTCACAAAAGTTGTGTGTTTGAGCACATAAAGTACTATTTTTCTTGGAAGTTCAACAAGATGCAATCACGATGTGTTGTGACATCTTCAAAATCTCGTTGAGTTGATTACTTTGACACTTTGTTTAAGAAATTTGGTCCACATTTGCCGAAGTTATCGAGCTTCAAAGTTTGAAAAGTCACAAAAGTTGTGTGTTTGAGCACATAAAGTACTATTTTTCTTGGAAGTTCAACAAGATGCAATCACGATCTGTTGTGACATCTTCAATATCTCGTTGAGTTGATTACTTTGACACTTTGTTTAAGAACTTTGGTCCACATTTGCCGAAGTTATCGAGCTTCAAAGTTTGAAAAGTCACAAAAGTTGTGTGTTTGAGCACATAAAGTACTATTTTTCTTGGAAGTTCAACAAGATGCAATCACGATCTGTTGTGACATCTTCAAAATCTCGTTGAGTTGATTACTTTGACACTTTGTTTAAGAAATTTGGTCCACATTTGCCGAAGTTATCGAGCTTCAAAGTTTGAAAAGTCACACAAGTTGTGTGTTTGAGCACATAAAGTACTATTTTTCTTGGAAGTTCAACAAGATGCAATCACGATGTGTTGTGACATCTTCAAAATCTCGTCGAACTGATTAATTTGACACTTTGTTCAAGGAATTTAGTACTCATTTGCCGAAGTTATCGAGCTTCAAAGTTTGAAAAGTCACAAAAGTTGTGTGTTTGAGCACATAAAGTACTATTTTTCTTGGAAATTCAACAAGATGCAATCATGAATTGTTGTGTCATTTTAAAGATCTCGTCGAGCTGATTAATTTGACACTTTGGTTAACAAATTTGGTCCACATTTGCCAAAGTTATCGAGCTTCAAAATGTGAAAAGTCACAAAATATGTGTGTTTGAGCACATAAAGTACTATTTTTCTTGGAAATTCAACTAGATGCAATCATGATGTGTTGTGTCATATTCAAAATCTCGTCGAGCTGATTAATTTGACACTTTGTTTAACAAATTTGGTCTTCATTTGCCGAAGCTATCGAGCTTCAAAGTTTGAAAAGTCACAAAAGTTGTGTGTTTGAGCACATAAAGTACTATTTTTCTTGGAAGTTCAACAAGATGCAATCACGATGTGTTGTGACATCTTCAAAATCTCGTTGAGTTGATTACTTTGACACTTTGTTTAAGAAATTTGGTCTACATTTGCCGAAGTTATCGAGCTTCAAAGTTTGAAAAGTCACAAAATATGTGTGTTTGAGCACATAAAGTACTATTTTTCTTGGAAGTTCAACAAGATGTAATCATGATGTGTTGTGACATCTTCAAAATCTCGTGGAGGTGATTACTTTGACACTTTGTTTAAGAAATTTGGTCCTCATTTGCCGAAGTTATCGAGCTTCAAAGTTTGAAAAGTCACACAAGTTGTGTGTTTGAGCACATAAAGTACTATTTTTCTTGGATGTTCAACAAGATGTAATCATGATGTGTTGTGACATATTCAAAATCTCGTCGAGCTGATTAACTTGACACTTTGTTTAAGAAATTTGGTCCTCATTTGCCGAAGTTATCGAGCTTCAAAGTTTGAAAAGTCACAAAAGTTGTGTGTTTGAGCACATAAAGTACTATTTTTCTTGGAAGTTCAACAAGATGCAATCACGATGTGTTGTGACATCTTCAAAATCTCGTTGAGTTGATTACTTTGACACTTTGTTTAACAAATTTGGTCTTCATTTGCCGAAGCTATCGAGCTTCAAAGTTTGAAAAGTCACAAAAGTTGTTTGTTTGAGCACATATAGTACTATTTTTCTTGGAAGTTCAACAAGATGTAATCATCATGTGTTGTGAAATCTTCATAACCTCGTCGAGCTGATTAATTTGACAAATTGTTTAACAAATTTGGTCCACATTTGCCAAAGTTATCGAGCTTCAAAATTGGAAAAGTCACAAAAGTTGTGTGTTTGAGCACATATAGTACTATTTTTCTTGGAAGTTCAACAAGATGTAATCATGATGTGTTGTGACATCTTCAAAATCTCGTTGAGATGATTATTTTGACACTTTGTTTAAGAAATTTGGTCCACATTTGCCGAAGTTATCGAGCTTCAAAGTTTGAAAAGTCACACAAGTTGTGTGTTTGAGCACATAAAGTACTATTTTTCTTGGAAGTTCAACAAGATGCAATCATGATGTGTTGTGACATTTTCAAAATCTCGTCGAGCTGATTAATTTGACAATTTGTTTAAGAAATTTGGTCCACATTTGCCGAAGTTATCGAGCTTCAAAGTTTGAAAAGTCACAAAAGTTGTGTGTTTGAGCACATAAAGTACTATTTTTCTTGGAAGTTCAACAAGATGCAATCACGATCTGTTGTGACATCTTCAATATCTCGTTGAGTTGATTACTTTGACACTTTGTTTAAGAACTTTGGTCCACATTTGCCGAAGTTATCGAGCTTCAAAGTTTGAAAAGTCACAAAAGTTGTGTGTTTGAGCACATAAAGTACTATTTTTCTTGGAAGTTCAACAAGATGCAATCACGATCTGTTGTGACATCTTCAAAATCTCGTTGAGTTGATTACTTTGACACTTTGTTTAAGAAATTTGGTCCACATTTGCCGAAGTTATCGAGCTTCAAAGTTTGAAAAGTCACACAAGTTGTGTGTTTGAGCACATAAAGTACTATTTTTCTTGGAAGTTCAACAAGATGCAATCACGATGTGTTGTGACATCTTCAAAATCTCGTTGAGTTGATTACTTTGACACTTTGTTTAACAAATTTGGTCCACATTTGCCGAAGTTATCGAGCTTCAAAGTTTGAAAAGTCACAAAAGTTGTGTGTTTGAACACATAAAGTACTATTTTTCATGGAAGTTCAACAAGATGTAATCATGATGTGTTGTGACATCTTCATAACCTCATCGAGCTGATTAATTTGACACTCTGTTTAACAAATTTGGTCCACATTTGCCAAAGTTATCGAGCTTCAAAATTGGAAAAGTCACAAAAGTTGTGTGTTTGAGCACATAAAGTACTATTTTTCTTGGAAGTTCAACAAGATGCAATCATGATGTGTTGTGACATTTTCAAAATCTCGTCGAGCTGATTAATTTGACAGTCTGTTTAACAAATTTGGTCCTCATTTGCCGAAGCTATCGAGCTTCAAATTTTGAAAAGTCACAAAAGTTGTGTGTTTGAGAACATAAAGTACTATTTTTCTTGGAAGTTCAACAAGATGCAATTCTGATGTGTTGTGACATCTTGAAAATCTCGACGAGCTGATTAATTTGACACTTTGTTTAAGGAATTTGGTCCTCATTTGCCGAAGTTATCGAGCTTCATAGTTTGAAAAGTCACAAAAGTTGTGTGTTTGAGCACATAAAGTACTATTTTTCTTGGAAGTTCAACAAGATGCAATTCTGATGTGTTGTGTCATGTTAAAGATCTCATCGAGCTGATTAATTTGACACTCTGTTTAACAAATTTGGTCCTCATTTGCCGAAGTTAACGAGCTTCAAAGTTTGAAAAGTCACACAAGTTGTGTGTTTGAGCACATAAAGTACTATTTTTCTTGGAAGTTCAACAAGATGCAATCATGATGTGTTGTGACATTTTCAAAATCTCGTCGAGCTGATTAATTTGACAGTCTGTTTAACAAATTTGGTCCTCATTTGCCGAAGTTATCGAGCTTCAAAGTTTGAAAAGTCACAAAAGTTGTGTGTTTGAACACATAAAGTACTATTTTTCTTGTAAGTTCAACAAGATGCAATTCTGATGTGTTGTGTCATGTTAAAGATCTCATCGAGCTGATTAATTTGACACTCTGTTTAACAAATTTGGTCCTCATTTGCCGAAGCTATCGAGCTTCAAAGTTTGAAAAGTCACAAAAGTTGTGTGTTTGAGCACATAAAGTACTATTTTTCTTGGAAGTTCAACAAGATGCAATTCTAATGTGTTGTGTCATGTTAAAGATCTCATCGAGCTGATTAATTTGACACTCTGTTTAACAAATTTGGTCCTCATTTGCCGAAGTTAACGAGCTTCAAAGTTTGAAAAGTCACACAAGTTGTGTGTTTGAGCACATAAAGTACTATTTTTCTTGGAAGTTCAACAAGATGCAATCATGATGTTTTGTGACATTTTCAAAATCTCGTCGAGCTGATTAATTTGACAGTTTGTTTAACAAATTTGGTCCTCATTTGCCGAAGCTATCGAGCTTCAAAATTTGAAAAGTCACAAAAGTTGTGTGTTTGAGCACATAAAGTATTATTTTTCTTGTAAGTTCAACAAGATGCAATTCTGATGTGTTGTGACATCTTCAAAATCTCGACGAGCTGATTAATTTGACACTTTGTTTAAGGAATTTGGTACTCATTTGCCGAAGTTATCGAGCTTCAAAGTTTGAAAAGTCACAAAAGTTGTGTGTTTGAGCACATAAAGTACTATTTTTCTTGGAAGTTCAACAAGATGCAATCATGATGTGTTGTGTCATGTTAAAGATCTCGTCGAGCTGATTAATTTGACACTCTGTTTAACAAATTTGGTCCTCATTTGCCGAAGTTATCGAGCTTCAAAGTTTGAAAAGTCACAAAAGTTGTGTGTTTGAGCACATAAAGTACTATTTTTCTTGGAAGGTCAACAAGATGCAATTCTGATGTGTTGTGACATCTTCAAAATCTCGACGAGCTGATTAATTTGACACTTTGTTTAAGGAATTTGGTACTCATTTGCCGAAGTTATCGGGCTTCAAAGTTTGAAAAGTCACAAAAGTTGTGTGTTTGAGCACATAAAGTACTATTTTTCTTGGAAGTTCAACAAGATGTAATCATGATGTGTTGTGACATCTTCAAAATCTCGTTGAGGTGATTACTTTGACACTTTGTGTAAGAAATTTGGTCCACATTTGCCGAAGCTATCGAGCTTCAAAGTTTGAAAAGTCACACAAGTTGTGTGTTTGAGCACATAAAGTACTATTTTTCTTGGAAGTTCAACAAGATGCAATTCTGATGTGTTGTGACATCTTCAAAATCTCGTTGAGGTGATTAATTTGAAACTTTGTTTAACAAATTTGGTACTCATTTGCCGAAGTTATCGAGCTTCATAGTTTGAAAAGTCACACAAGTTGTGTGTTTGAGCACATAAAGTACTATTTTTCTTGGAAGTTCAACAAGATGCAATCATGATGTGTTGTGACATCTTCAAAATCTCGACGAGCTGATTAATTTGACACTTTGTTTAAGGAATTTGGTACTCATTTGCCGAAGTTATCGAGCTTCAAAATTTGAAAAGTCACAAAAGTTGTTTGTTTGAGCACATAAAGTACTATTTTTCTTGGAAGTTCAACAAGATGCAATTCTGATGTGTTGTGTCATGTTAAAGATCTCATCGAGCTGATTAATTTGACACTCTGTTTAACAAATTTGGTCCTCATTTGCCGACGTTAACGAGCTTCAAAGTTTTAAAAGTCACACAAGTTGTGTGTTTGAGCACATAAAGTACTATTTTTCTTGGAAGTTCAACAAGATGCAATCAAGATGTGTTGTGACATTTTCAAAATCTCGTCGAGCTGATTAATTTGACAATTTGTTTAACAAATTTGGTCCTCATTTGCCGAAGTTATCGAGCTTCAAAGTTTTAAAAGTCACACAAGTTGTGTGTTTGAGCACATAAAGTACTATTTTTCTTGGAAGTTCAACAAGATGCAATTCTGATGTGTTGTGACATCTTCAAAATCTCGTCGAGCTGATTACTTTGACACTTTGTTTAAGGAATTTGGTACTCATTTGCCGAAGTTATCGAGCTTCAAAGTTTGAAAAGTCACAAAAGTTGTGTGTTTGAGCACATAAAGTACTATTTTTCTTGGAAATTCAACAAGATGCAATCATGAATTGTTGTGTCATTTTAAAGATCTCGTCGAGCTGATTAATTTGACACTTTGGTTAACAAATTTGGTCCACATTTGCCAAAGTTATCGAGCTTCAAAATGTGAAAAGTCACAAAATATGTGTGTTTGAGCACATAAAGTACTATTTTTCTTGGAAATTCAACTAGATGCAATCATGATGTGTTGTGTCATATTCAAAATCTCGTCGAGCTGATTAATTTGACACTTTGTTTAACAAATTTGGTCTTCATTTGCCGAAGCTATCGAGCTTCAAAGTTTGAAAAGTCACAAAAGTTGTGTGTTTGAGCACATAAAGTACTATTTTTCTTGGAAGTTCAACAAGATGCAATCACGATGTGTTGTGACATCTTCAAAATCTCGTTGAGTTGATTACTTTGACACTTTGTTTAAGAAATTTGGTCTACATTTGCCGAAGTTATCGAGCTTCAAAGTTTGAAAAGTCACAAAATATGTGTGTTTGAGCACATAAAGTACTATTTTTCTTGGAAGTTCAACAAGATGTAATCATGATGTGTTGTGACATCTTCAAAATCTCGTGGAGGTGATTACTTTGACACTTTGTTTAAGAAATTTGGTCCTCATTTGCCGAAGTTATCGAGCTTCAAAGTTTGAAAAGTCACACAAGTTGTGTGTTTGAGCACATAAAGTACTATTTTTCTTGGATGTTCAACAAGATGTAATCATGATGTGTTGTGACATATTCAAAATCTCGTCGAGCTGATTAACTTGACACTTTGTTTAAGAAATTTGGTCCTCATTTGCCGAAGTTATCGAGCTTCAAAGTTTGAAAAGTCACAAAAGTTGTGTGTTTGAGCACATAAAGTACTATTTTTCTTGGAAGTTCAACAAGATGCAATTCTGTTGTGTTGTGACATCTTCAAAATCTCGTTGAGGTGATTACTTTGACACTTTGTTTAAGAAATTTGGTCCTCATTTGCCGAAGTTATCGAGCTTCAAAGTTTGAAAAGTCACACAAGTTGTGTGTTTGAGCACATAAAGTACTATTTTTCTTGGATGTTCAACAAGATGTAATCATGATGTGTTGTGACATATTCAACATCTCGTCGAGCTGATTAATTTGACACTTTGTTTAACAAATTTGGTCTTCATTTGCCGAAGCTATCGAGCTTCAAAGTTTGAAAAGTCACAAAAGTTGTTTGTTTGAGCACATATAGTACTATTTTTCTTGGAAGTTCAACAAGATGTAATCATCATGTGTTGTGAAATCTTCATAACCTCGTCGAGCTGATTAATTTGACAAACTGTTTAACAAATTTGGTCCACATTTGCCAAAGTTATCGAGCTTCAAAATTGGAAAAGTCACAAAAGTTGTGTGTTTGAGCACATATAGTACTATTTTTCTTGGAAGTTCAACAAGATGTAATCATGATGTGTTGTGACATCTTCAAAATCTCGTTGAGGTGATTATTTTGACACTTTGTTTAAGAAATTTGGTCCACATTTGCCGAAGTTATCGAGCTTCAAAGTTTGAAAAGTCACACAAGTTGTGTGTTTGAGCACATAAAGTACTATTTTTCTTGGAAGTTCAACAAGATGCAATCATGATGTGTTGTGACATTTTCAAAATCTCGTCGAGCTGATTAATTTGACAATTTGTTTAAGAAATTTGGTCCACATTTGCCGAAGTTATCGAGCTTCAAAGTTTGAAAAGTCACAAAAGTTGTGTGTTTGAGCACATAAAGTACTATTTTTCTTGGAAGTTCAACAAGATGCAATCATGATGTGTTGTGACATCTTCAAAATCTCGTCGAGCTGATTAATTTGACACTTTGTTTAAGGAATTTAGTACTCATTTGCCGAAGTTATCGAGCTTCAAAGTTTGAAAAGTCACAAAAGTTGTGTGTTTGAGCACATAAAGTACTATTTTTCTTGGAAGGTCAACAAGATGCAATTCTGATGTGTTGTGACATCTTCAAAATCTCGACGAGCTGATTAATTTGACACTTTGTTTAAGGAATTTGGTACTCATTTGCCGAAGTTATCGGGCTTCAAAGTTTGAAAAGTCACAAAAGTTGTGTGTTTGAGCACATAAAGTACTATTTTTCTTGGAAGTTCAACAAGATGTAATCATGATGTGTTGTGACATCTTCAAAATCTCGTTGAGGTGATTACTTTGACACTTTGTGTAAGA
This sequence comes from Euwallacea fornicatus, assembly GCF_040115645.1. Taxonomy (NCBI): domain Eukaryota; kingdom Metazoa; phylum Arthropoda; class Insecta; order Coleoptera; family Curculionidae; genus Euwallacea; species Euwallacea fornicatus. Next base: position 44,205 of record NW_027096021.1, on the reverse strand, counting down.
AATTTGGTCCACATTTGCCGAAGCTATCGAGCTTCAAAGTTTGAAAAGTCACACAAGTTGTGTGTTTGAGCACATAAAGTACTATTTTTCTTGGAAGTTCAACAAGATGCAATTCTGATGTGTTGTGACATCTTCAAAATCTCGTTGAGGTGATTAATTTGAAACTTTGTTTAACAAATTTGGTACTCATTTGCCGAAGTTATCGAGCTTCATAGTTTGAAAAGTCACACAAGTTGTGTGTTTGAGCACATAAAGTACTATTTTTCTTGGAAGTTCAACAAGATGCAATCATGATGTGTTGTGACATCTTCAAAATCTCGACGAGCTGATTAATTTGACACTTTGTTTAAGGAATTTGGTACTCATTTGCCGAAGTTATCGAGCTTCAAAATTTGAAAAGTCACAAAAGTTGTTTGTTTGAGCACATAAAGTACTATTTTTCTTGGAAGTTCAACAAGATGCAATTCTGATGTGTTGTGTCATGTTAAAGATCTCATCGAGCTGATTAATTTGACACTCTGTTTAACAAATTTGGTCCTCATTTGCCGACGTTAACGAGCTTCAAAGTTTTAAAAGTCACACAAGTTGTGTGTTTGAGCACATAAAGTACTATTTTTCTTGGAAGTTCAACAAGATGCAATCACGACGTGTTGTGACATCTTCAAAATCTCGTTGAGGTGATTAATTTGAAAGTTTGTTTAACAAATTTGGTCTTCATTTGCCGAAGCTATCGAGCTTCAAAGTTTGAAAAGTCACACAAGTTGTGTGTTTGAGCACATAAAGTACTATTTTTCTTGGAAGTTCAACAAGATGTAATCATGACGTGTTGTGACATCTTCAAAATCTCGTTGAGGTGATTAATTTGAAAGTTTGTTTAACAAATTTGGTCTTCATTTGCCGAAGCTATCGAGCTTCAAAGTTTGAAAAGTCACACAAGTTGTGTGTTTGAGCACATAAAGTACTATTTTTCTTGGAAGTTCAACAAGATGCAATCACGACGTGTTGTGACATCTTCAAAATCTCGTTGAGGTGATTAATTTGAAAGTTTGTTTAACAAATTTGGTCCTCATTTGCCGAAGTTATCGAGCTTCAAAGTTTGAAAAGTCACAAAAGTTGTTTGTTTGAGCACATAACGTACTATTTTTCTTGGAAGTTCAACAAGATGTAATCATGACGTGTTGTGACATCTTCAAAATCTCGTTGAGGTGATTACTTTGACAATTTGTTTAACAAATTTGGTCCACATTTGCCGAGGTTATCGAGCTTCAAAGTTTGAAAAGTCACAAAAGTTGTTTGTTTGAGCACATAAAGTACTATTTTTCATGGAAGTTCAACAAGATGCAATTCTGATGTGTTGTGTCATGTTAAAGTACTCATCGAGCTGATTAATTTGACACTCTGTTTAACAAATTTGGTCCTCATTTGCCGAAGTTATCGAGCTTCAAAGTTTGAAAAGTCACACAAGTTGTGTGTTTGAGCACATAAAGTACTATTTTTCTTGGAAGTTCAACAAGATGCAATCATGATGTGTTGTGACATTTTCAAAATCTCGTCGAGCTGATTAATTTGACAGTCTGTTTAACAAATTTGGTCCTCATTTGCCGAAGTTAACGAGCTTCAAAGTTTGAAAAGTCACACAAGTTGTGTGTTTGAGCACATAAAGTACTATTTTTCTTGGAAGTTCAACAAGATGCAATCATGATGTGTTGTGACATTTTCAAAATCTCGTCGAACTGATTAATTTGACAGTCTGTTTAACAAATTTGGTCCTCATTTGCCGAAGTTATCGAGCTTCAAAGTTTGAAAAGTCACAAAAGTTGTGTGTTTGAACACATAAAGTACTATTTTTCTTGGAAGTTCAACAAGATGTAATCATGATGTGTTGTGACATTTTCAAAATCTCGTCGAGCTGATTAATTTGACAGTCTGTTTAACAAATTTGGTACTCATTTGCCGAAGCTATCGAGCTTCAAAGTTTGAAAAGTCACAAAAGTTGTGTGTTTGAACACATAAAGTACTATTTTTCTTGTAAGTTCAACAAGATGCAATTCTGATGTGTTGTGTCATGTTAAAGATCTCATCGAGCTGATTAATGTGACACTCTGTTTAACAAATTTGGTCCTCATTTGCCGAAGTTAACGAGCTTCAAAGTTTGAAAAGTCACAAAAGTTGTGTGTTTGAACACATAAAGTACTATTTTTCTTGTAAGTTCAACAAGATGCAATTCTGATGTGTTGTGTCATGTTAAAGATCTCATCGAGCTGATTAATGTGACACTCTGTTTAACAAATTTGGTCCTCATTTGCCGAAGTTAACGAGCTTCAAAGTTTGAAAAGTCACACAAGTTGTGTGTTTGAGCACATAAAGTACTATTTTTCTTGGAAGTTCAACAAGATGCAATCATGATGTGTTGTGACATTTTCAAAATTTCGTCGAGCTGATTAATTTGACAATTTGTTTAACAAATTTGGTCCTCATTTGCCGAAGTTATCGAGCTTCAAAGTTTTAAAAGTCACACAAGTTGTGTGTTTGAGCACATAAAGTACTATTTTTCTTGGAAGTTCAACAAGATGCAATCATGATGTGTTGTGACATTTTCAAAATCTCGTCGAGCTGATTAACTTAACAGTCTGTTTAACAAATTTGGTCCTCATTTGCCGAAGCTATCGAGCTTCAAAGTTTGAAAAGTCACAAAAGTTGTGTGTTTGAGCACATAAAGTACTATTTTTCTTGGAAGTTCAACAAGATGCAATTCTGATGTGTTGTGACATCTTCAAAATCTCGACGAGCTGATTAATTTGACACTTTGTTTAAGGAATTTGGTACTCATTTGCCGAAGTTATCGAGCTTCAAAATTTGAAAAGTCACAAAAGTTGTGTGTTTGAGCACATAAAGTACTATTTTTCTTGGAAGTTCAACAAGATGTAATCATGATGTGTTGTGACATCTCCAAAATCTCGTTGAGGTGATTACTTTGACACTTTGTTTAAGAAATTTGTTCCACATTTGCCGAAGTTATCGAGCTTCAAAGTTTGAAAAGTCACAAAAGTTGTGTGTTTGAACACATAAAGTACTATTTTTCATGGAAGTTCAACAAGATGTAATCATGATGTGTTGTGACATCTTCATAACCTCATCGAGCTGATTAATTTGACACTCTGTTTAACAAATTTGGTCCACATTTGCCAAAGTTATCGAGCTTCAAAATTGGAAAAGTCACAAAAGTTGTGTGTTTGAGCACATAAAGTACTATTTTTCTTGGAAGTTCAACAAGATGCAATCATGATGTGTTGTGACATTTTCAAAATCTCGTCGAGCTGATTAATTTGACAGTCTGTTTAACAAATTTGGTCCTCATTTGCCGAAGCTATCGAGCTTCAAATTTTGAAAAGTCACAAAAGTTGTGTGTTTGAGCACATAAAGTACTATTTTTCATGGAAGTTCAACAAGATGCAATTCTGATGTGTTGTGTCATGTTAAAGTACTCATCGAGCTGATTAATTTGACACTCTGTTTAACAAATTTGGTCCTCATTTGCCGAAGTTAACGAGCTTCAAAGTTTGAAAAGTCACACAAGTTGTGTGTTTGAGCACATAAAGTACTATTTTTCTTGGAAGTTCAACAAGATGCAATCATGATGTGTTGTGACATTTTCAAAATCTCGTCGAGCTGATTAATTTGACAGTCTGTTTAACAAATTTGGTCCTCATTTGCCGAAGTTATCGAGCTTCAAAGTTTGAAAAGTCACAAAAGTTGTGTGTTTGAACACATAAAGTACTATTTTTCTTGTAAGTTCAACAAGATGCAATTCTGATGTGTTGTGTCATGTTAAAGATCTCATCGAGCTGATTAATTTGACACTCTGTTTAACAAATTTGGTCCTCATTTGCCGAAGCTATCGAGCTTCAAAGTTTGAAAAGTCACAAAAGTTGTGTGTTTGAGCACATAAAGTACTATTTTTCTTGGAAGTTCAACAAGATGCAATTCTAATGTGTTGTGTCATGTTAAAGATCTCATCGAGCTGATTAATTTGACACTCTGTTTAACAAATTTGGTCCTCATTTGCCGAAGTTAACGAGCTTCAAAGTTTGAAAAGTCACACAAGTTGTGTGTTTGAGCACATAAAGTACTATTTTTCTTGGAAGTTCAACAAGATGCAATCATGATGTTTTGTGACATTTTCAAAATCTCGTCGAGCTGATTAATTTGACAGTTTGTTTAACAAATTTGGTCCTCATTTGCCGAAGCTATCGAGCTTCAAAATTTGAAAAGTCACAAAAGTTGTGTGTTTGAGCACATAAAGTATTATTTTTCTTGTAAGTTCAACAAGATGCAATTCTGATGTGTTGTGACATCTTCAAAATCTCGACGAGCTGATTAATTTGACACTTTGTTTAAGGAATTTGGTACTCATTTGCCGAAGTTATCGAGCTTCAAAGTTTGAAAAGTCACAAAAGTTGTGTGTTTGAGCACATAAAGTACTATTTTTCTTGGAAGTTCAACAAGATGCAATCATGATGTGTTGTGTCATGTTAAAGATCTCGTCGAGCTGATTAATTTGACACTCTGTTTAACAAATTTGGTCCTCATTTGCCGAAGTTATCGAGCTTCAAAGATTGAAAAGTCACACAAGTTGTGTGTTTGAGCACATAAAGTACTATTTTTCTTGGAAGTTCAACAAGATGCAATTCTGATGTGTTGTAACATCTTCAAAATCTCGTCGAGCTGATTAATTTGACACTCTGTTCAAGGAATTTGGTACTCATTTGCCGAAGTTATCGGGCTTCAAAATTTGAAAAGTCACAAAAGTTGTGTGTTTGAGCACATAAAGTACTATTTTTCTTGGAAGTTCAACAAGATGTAATCATGATGTGTTGTGACATCTTCAAAATCTCGTTGAGGTGATTACTTTGACACTTTGTGTAAGAAATTTGGTCCACATTTGCCGAAGCTATCGAGCTTCAAAGTTTGAAAAGTCACAAAAGTTGTGTGCTTGAACACATAAAGTACTATTTTTCTTGGAAGTTCAACAAGATGTAATCATGATGTGTTGTGAAATCTTCATAACCTCGTCGAGCTGATTAATTTGACAATTTGTTTAACAAATTTGGTCCTCATTTGCCGAAGTTATCGAGCTTCAAAGTTTGAAAAGTCACAAAAGTTGTGTGTTTGAGCACATAAAGTACTATTTTTCTTGGAAGTTCAACAAGATGCAATTCTGACGTGTTGTGTCATGTTAAAGATCTCGACGAGCTGATTAATTTGACACTCTGTTTAACAAATTTGGTCCTCATTTGCCGAAGCTATCGAGCTTCAAAGTTTGAAAAGTCACAAAAGTTGTGTGTTTGAGCACATAAAGTACTATTTTTCTTGGAAGTTCAACAAGATGCAATTCTGATGTGTTGTGTCATGTTAAAGATCTCATCGAGCTGATTAATTTGACACTCTGTTTAACAAATTTGGTCCTCATTTGCCGACGTTAACGAGCTTCAAAGTTTTAAAAGTCACACAAGTTGTGTGTTTGAGCACATAAAGTACTATTTTTCTTGGAAGTTCAACAAGATGCAATCAAGATGTGTTGTGACATTTTCAAAATCTCGTCGAGCTGATTAATTTGACAATTTGTTTAACAAATTTGGTCCTCATTTGCCGAAGTTATCGAGCTTCAAAGTTTTAAAAGTCACACAAGTTGTGTGTTTGAGCACATAAAGTACTATTTTTCTTGGAAGTTCAACAAGATGCAATTCTGATGTGTTGTGACATCTTCAAAATCTCGTCGAGCTGATTACTTTGACACTTTGTTTAAGAAATTTGGTCCACATTTGCCGAAGTTATCGAGCTTCAAAGTTTGAAAAGTCACAAAAGTTGTGTGTTTGAGCACATAAAGTACTATTTTTCTTGGAAGTTCAACAAGATGCAATTCTGATGTGTTGTGTCATGTTAAAGATCTCGACGAGCTGATTAATTTGACACTCTGTTTAACAAATTTGGTCCTCATTTGCCGAAGCTATCGAGCTTCAAAGTTTGAAAAGTCACAAAAGTTGTGTGTTTGAGCACATAAAGTACTATTTTTCTTGGAAGTTCAACAAGATGCAATTCTGATGTGTTGTGACATCTTCAAAATCTCGACGAGCTGATTAATTTGACACTTTGTTTAAGGAATTTGGTACTCATTTGCCGAAGTTATCGAGCTTCAAAATTTGAAAAGTCACAAAAGTTGTGTGTTTGAGCACATAACGTACTATTTTTCTTGGAAGTTCAACAAGATGTAATCATGACGTGTTGTGACATCTTCAAAATCTCGTTGAGGTGATTACTTTGACACTTTGTTTAAGAAATTTGGTCCACATTTGCCGAAGTTATCGAGCTTCAAAGTTTGAAAAGTCACAAAAGTTGTGTGTTTGAGCACATAACGTACTATTTTTCTTGGAAGTTCAACAAGATGTAATCATGACGTGTTGTGACATCTTCAAAATCTCGTTGAGGTGATTACTTTGACACTTTGTTTAAGAAATTTGGTCCACATTTGCCGAAGTTATCGAGCTTCAAAGTTTGAAAAGTCACACAAGTTGTGTGTTTGAGCACATAAAGTACTATTTTTCTTGGAAGTTCAACAAGATGCAATCATGATGTGTTGTGACATTTTCAAAATCTCGTCGAGCTGATTAATTTGACAATTTGTTTAAAAAATTTGGTCCACATTTGCCGAAGTTATCGAGCTTCAAAGTTTGAAAAGTCACAAAAGTTGTGTGTTTGAGCACATAAAGTACTATTTTTCTTGGAAGTTCAACAAGATGCAATCATGATGTGTTGTGACATCTTCAAAATCTCGTCGAGCTGATTAATTTGACACTTTGTTTAAGGAATTTGGTACTCATTTGCCGAAGTTATCGGGCTTCAAAGTTTGAAAAGTCACAAAAGTTGTGTGTTTGAGCACATAAAGTACTATTTTTCTTGGAAGTTCAACAAGATGCAATTCTGATGTGTTGTGACATCTTCAAAATCTCGTTGAGGTGATTACTTTGACACTTTGTGTAAGAAATTTGGTCCACATTTGCCGAAGCTATCGAGCTTCAAAGTTTGAAAAGTCACACAAGTTGTGTGTTTGAGCACATAAAGTACTATTTTTCTTGGAAGTTCAACAAGATGCAATTCTGATGTGTTGTGACATCTTCAAAATCTCGTTGAGGTGATTAATTTGAAACTTTGTTTAACAAATTTGGTACTCATTTGCCGAAGTTATCGAGCTTCATAGTTTGAAAAGTCACACAAGTTGTGTGTTTGAGCACATAAAGTACTATTTTTCTTGGAAGTTCAACAAGATGCAATCATGATGTGTTGTGACATCTTCAAAATCTCGACGAGCTGATTAATTTGACACTTTGTTTAAGGAATTTGGTACTCATTTGCCGAAGTTATCGAGCTTCAAAATTTGAAAAGTCACAAAAGTTGTTTGTTTGAGCACATAAAGTACTATTTTTCTTGGAAGTTCAACAAGATGCAATTCTGATGTGTTGTGTCATGTTAAAGATCTCATCGAGCTGATTAATTTGACACTCTGTTTAACAAATTTGGTCCTCATTTGCCGACGTTAACGAGCTTCAAAGTTTTAAAAGTCACACAAGTTGTGTGTTTGAGCACATAAAGTACTATTTTTCTTGGAAGTTCAACAAGATGCAATCAAGATGTGTTGTGACATTTTCAAAATCTCGTCGAGCTGATTAATTTGACAATTTGTTTAACAAATTTGGTCCTCATTTGCCGAAGTTATCGAGCTTCAAAGTTTTAAAAGTCACACAAGTTGTGTGTTTGAGCACATAAAGTACTATTTTTCTTGGAAGTTCAACAAGATGCAATTCTGATGTGTTGTGACATCTTCAAAATCTCGTCGAGCTGATTACTTTGACACTTTGTTTAAGAAATTTGGTCCACATTTGCCGAAGTTATCGAGCTTCAAAGTTTGAAAAGTCACAAAAGTTGTGTGTTTGAGCACATAAAGTACTATTTTTCTTGGAAGTTCAACAAGATGTAATCATGATGTGTTGTGACATCTTCAAAATCTCGTTGAGGTGATTACTTTGACACTTTGTTTAAGAAATTTGGTCCACATTTGCCGAAGTTATCGAGCTTCAAAGTTTGAAAAGTCACAAAATATGTGTGTTTGAGCACATAAAGTACTATTTTTCTTGGAAGTTCAACAAGATGTAATCATGATGTGTTGTGACATCTTCAAAATCTCGTTGAGGTGATTACTTTGACACTTTGTTTAAGAAATTTGGTCCACATTTGCCGAAGTTATCGAGCTTCAAAGTTTGAAAAGTCACAAAAGTTGTGTGTTTGATCACATAAAGTACTATTTTTCTTGGAAGTTCAACAAGATGTAATCATGATGTGTTGTGACATCTTCAAAATCTCGTGGAGGTGATTACTTTGACACTTTGTTTAAGAAATTTGGTCCACATTTGCCGAAGCTATCGAGCTTCAAAGTTTGAAAAGTCACAAAAGTTGTGTATTTGAGCACATAAAGTACTATTTTTCTTGGAAGTTCAACAAGATGCAATCACGATGTGTTGTGACATCTTCAAAATCTCGTTGAGTTGATTACTTTGACACTTTGTTTAACAAATTTGGTCCTCATTTGCCGAAGTTATCGAGCTTCAAAGTTTGAAAAGTCACACAAGTTGTGTGTTTGAGCACATAAAGTACTATTTTTCTTGGATGTTCAACAAGATGTAATCATGATGTGTTGTGACATATTCAAAATCTCGTCGAGCTGATTAACTTGACACTTTGTTTAAGAAATTTGGTCCTCATTTGCCCAAGTTATCGAGCTTCAAAGTTTGAAAAGTCACACAAGTTGTGTGTTTGAGCACATAAAGTACTATTTTTCTTGGAAGTTCAACAAGATGTAATCATGATGGGTTGTGACATCTTCAAAATCTCGTGGAGGTGATTACTTTGACACTTTGTTTAAGAAATTTGGTCCTCATTTGCCGAATTTATCGAGCTTCAAAGTTTGAAAAGTCACACAAGTTGTGTGTTTGAGCACATAAAGTACTATTTTTCTTGGAAGTTCAACAAGATGTAATCATGATGTGTTGTGACATCTTCAAAATCTCGTGGAGGTGATTACTTTGACACTTTGTTTAACAAATTTGGTCTTCATTTGCCGAAGCTATCGAGCTTCAAAGTTTGAAAAGTCACAAAAGTTGTGTGTTTGAGCACATAACGTACTATTTTTCTTGGAAGTTCAACAAGATGTAATCATGATGTGTTGTGACATCTTCAAAATCTCGTGGAGGTGATTACTTTGACACTTTGTTTAACAAATTTGGTCTTCATTTGCCGAAGCTATCGAGCTTCAAAGTTTGAAAAGTCACAAAAGTTGTGTGTTTGAGCACATAACGTACTATTTTTCTTGGAAGTTCAACAAGATGCAATTCTGATGTGTTGTGTCATGTTAAAGTACTCATCGAGCTGATTAATTTGACACTCTGTTTAACAAATTTGGTCCTCATTTGCCGAAGTTATCGAGCTTCAAAGTTTGAAAAGTCACACAAGTTGTGTGTTTGAGCACATAAAGTACTATTTTTCTTGGAAGTTCAACAAGATAGAATTCTGATGTGTTGTGACATCTTCAAAATCTCGTCGAGCTGATTAATTTGACACTCTGTTTAACAAATTTGGTCCTCATTTGCCGACGTTAACGAGCTTCAAAGTTTGAAAAGTCACAAAAGTTGTGTGTTTGAACACATAAAGTACTATTTTTCTTGGAAGTTCAACAAGATGTAATAATGATGTGTTGTGACATCTTCAAAATCTCGTTGAGGTGATTACTTTGACACTTTGTTTAAGAAATTTGGTCCTCATTTGCCGAAGTTATCGAGCTTCAAAGTTTGAAAAGTCACACAAGTTGTGTGTTTGAGCACATAAAGTACTATTTTTCTTGGAAGTTCAACAAGATGCAATTCTGATGTGTTGTGACATCTTCAAAATCTCGTTGAGGTGATTAATTTGAAACTTTGTTTAACAAATTTGGTACTCATTTGCCGAAGTTATCGAGCTTCAAAGTTTGAAAAGTCACAAAAGTTGTGTGTTTGAGCACATAAAGTACTATTTTTCTTGGAAGTTCAACAAGATGTAATCATGATGTGTTGTGACATCTTCAAAATCTCGTGGAGGTGATTACTTTGACACTTTGTTTAAGAAATTTGGTCCACATTTGCCGAAGCTATCGAGCTTCAAAGTTTGAAAAGTCACAAAAGTTGTGTATTTGAGCACATAAAGTACTATTTTTCTTGGAAGTTCAACAAGATGCAATCACGATGTGTTGTGACATCTTCAAAATCTCGTTGAGTTGATTACTTTGACAATTTGTTTAACAAATTTGGTCCTCATTTGCCGAAGTTATCGAGCTTCAAAGTTTTAAAAGTCACACAAGTTGTGTGTTTGAGCACATAAAGTACTATTTTTCTTGGAAGTTCAACAAGATGCAATTCTGATGTGTTGTGACATCTTCAAAATCTCGTCGAGCTGATTACTTTGACACTTTGTTTAAGAAATTTGGTCCACATTTGCCGAAGTTATCGAGCTTCAAAGTTTGAAAAGTCACAAAAGTTGTGTGTTTGAGCACATAAAGTACTATTTTTCTTGGAAGTTCAACAAGATGTAATCATGATGTGTTGTGACATCTTCAAAATCTCGTTGAGGTGATTACTTTGACACTTTGTTTAAGAAATTTGGTCCACATTTGCCGAAGTTATCGAGCTTCAAAGTTTGAAAAGTCACAAAATATGTGTGTTTGAGCACATAAAGTACTATTTTTCTTGGAAGTTCAACAAGATGTAATCATGATGTGTTGTGACATCTTCAAAATCTCGTTGAGGTGATTACTTTGACACTTTGTTTAAGAAATTTGGTCCACATTTGCCGAAGTTATCGAGCTTCAAAGTTTGAAAAGTCACAAAAGTTGTGTGTTTGATCACATAAAGTACTATTTTTCTTGGAAGTTCAACAAGATGTAATCATGATGTGTTGTGACATCTTCAAAATCTCGTGGAGGTGATTACTTTGACACTTTGTTTAAGAAATTTGGTCCACATTTGCCGAAGCTATCGAGCTTCAAAGTTTGAAAAGTCACAAAAGTTGTGTATTTGAGCACATAAAGTACTATTTTTCTTGGAAGTTCAACAAGATGCAATCACGATGTGTTGTGACATCTTCAAAATCTCGTTGAGTTGATTACTTTGACACTTTGTTTAACAAATTTGGTCCTCATTTGCCGAAGTTATCGAGCTTCAAAGTTTGAAAAGTCACACAAGTTGTGTGTTTGAGCACATAAAGTACTATTTTTCTTGGATGTTCAACAAGATGTAATCATGATGTGTTGTGACATATTCAAAATCTCGTCGAGCTGATTAACTTGACACTTTGTTTAAGAAATTTGGTCCTCATTTGCCCAAGTTATCGAGCTTCAAAGTTTGAAAAGTCACACAAGTTGTGTGTTTGAGCACATAAAGTACTATTTTTCTTGGAAGTTCAACAAGATGTAATCATGATGTGTTGTGACATCTTCAAAATCTCGTGGAGGTGATTACTTTGACACTTTGTTTAAGAAATTTGGTACTCATTTGCCGAATTTATCGAGCTTCAAAGTTTGAAAAGTCACACAAGTTGTGTGTTTGAGCACATAAAGTACTATTTTTCTTGGAAGTTCAACAAGATGTAATCATGATGTGTTGTGACATCTTCAAAATCTCGTGGAGGTGATTACTTTGACACTTTGTTTAACAAATTTGGTCTTCATTTGCCGAAGCTATCGAGCTTCAAAGTTTGAAAAGTCACAAAAGTTGTGTGTTTGAGCACATAACGTACTATTTTTCTTGGAAGTTCAACAAGATGTAATCATGATGTGTTGTGACATCTTCAAAATCTCGTGGAGGTGATTACTTTGACACTTTGTTTAACAAATTTGGTCTTCATTTGCCGAAGCTATCGAGCTTCAAAGTTTGAAAAGTCACAAAAGTTGTGTGTTTGAGCACATAACGTACTATTTTTCTTGGAAGTTCAACAAGATGCAATTCTGATGTGTTGTGTCATGTTAAAGTACTCATCGAGCTGATTAATTTGACACTCTGTTTAACAAATTTGGTCCTCATTTGCCGAAGTTATCGAGCTTCAAAGTTTGAAAAGTCACACAAGTTGTGTGTTTGAGCACATAAAGTACTATTTTTCTTGGAAGTTCAACAAGATAGAATTCTGATGTGTTGTGACATCTTCAAAATCTCGTCGAGCTGATTAATTTGACACTCTGTTTAACAAATTTCGTCCTCATTTGCCGAAGTTATCGAGCTTCAAAGTTTGAAAAGTCACAAAAGTTGTGTGTTTGAACACATAAAGTACTATTTTTCTTGGAAGTTCAACAAGATGTAATAATGATGTGTTGTGACATCTTCAAAATCTCGTTGAGGTGATTACTTTGACACTTTGTTTAAGAAATTTGGTCCTCATTTGCCGAAGTTATCGAGCTTCAAAGTTTGAAAAGTCACACAAGTTGTGTGTTTGAGCACATAAAGTACTATTTTTCTTGGATGTTCAACAAGATGTAATCATGATGTGTTGTGACATATTCAAAATCTCGTCGAGCTGATTAATTTGACACTTTGTTTAACAAATTTGGTCTACATTTGCCGAAGTTATCGAGCTTCAAAGTTTGAAAAGTCACAAAATATGTGTGTTTGAGCACATAAAGTACTATTTTTCTTGGAAGTTCAACAAGATGTAATCATGATGTGTTGTGACATCTTCAAAATCTCGTTGAGGTGATTACTTTGACACTTTGTTTAAGAAATTTGGTCCACATTTGCCGAAGTTATCGAGCTTCAAAGTTTGAAAAGTCACAAAAGTTGTGTGTTTGATCACATAAAGTACTATTTTTCTTGGAAGTTCAACAAGATGTAATCATGATGTGTTGTGACATCTTCAAAATCGCGTTGAGGTGATTACTTTGACACTTTGTTTAAGAAATTTGGTCCACATTTGCCGAAGCTATCGAGCTTCAAAGTTTGAAAAGTCACAAAAGTTGTATATTTGAGCACATAAAGTACTATTTTTCTTGGAAGTTCAACAAGATGCAATCACGATGTGTTGTGACATCTTCAAAATCTCGTTGAGTTGATTACTTTGACACTTTGTTTAACAAATTTGGTCCTCATTTGCCGAAGTTATCGAGCTTCAAAGTTTGAAAAGTCACACAAGTTGTGTGTTTGAGCACATAAAGTACTATTTTTCTTGGATGTTCAACAAGATGTAATCATGATGTGTTGTGACATATTCAAAATCTCGTCGAGCTGATTAACTTGACACTTTGTTTAAGAAATTTGGTCCTCATTTGCCCAAGTTATCGAGCTTCAAAGTTTGAAAAGTCACACAAGTTGTGTGTTTGAGCACATAAAGTACTATTTTTCTTGGAAGTTCAACAAGATGTAATCATGATGTGTTGTGACATCTTCAAAATCTCGTGGAGGTGATTACTTTGACACTTTGTTTAAGAAATTTGGTCCTCATTTGCCGAATTTATCGAGCTTCAAAGTTTGAAAAGTCACACAAGTTGTGTGTTTGAGCACATAAAGTACTATTTTTCTTGGAAGTTCAACAAGATGTAATCATGATGTGTTGTGACATCTTCAAAATCTCGTGGAGGTGATTACTTTGACACTTTGTTTAACAAATTTGGTCTTCATTTGCCGAAGCTATCGAGCTTCAAAGTTTGAAAAGTCACAAAACTTGTGTGTTTGAGCACATAAAGTACTATTTTTCTTGGAAATGCAAGAAGATGCAATCATGATTTGTTGTGAAGTCTCAAAGATCTCGTGGAGCTGATTAATTTGACACTTCGTTTAAGAAATTTGGTAATCATTTGCCGAAGTTATCGAGCTTCGAAGTTTGAATGTTACAATAGTTGTGTGTTTGAGCACACAAAGTACTATTTTTCTTGGAAATGCAACAAGATGCAATCATGATTTGTTGTGAAGTCCCAAAGATCTCGACGAGCTGATTAATTTGACACTTCGTTTAAGAAATTTGGTGATCATTTGCCGAAGTTATCGAGCTTCGAAGTTTGAAATGTTACAATAGTTGTGTGTTTGAGCACACAAAGTACTATTTTTCTTGGAAATGCAACAAGATGCAATCATGATTTGTTGTGAAGTCTCAAAGATCTCGTGGAGCTGATTAATTTGTCACTTCGTTTAAGCAATTTGGTGATCATTTGCCGAAGTTATCGAGCTTCGAAGTTTGAAATGTTACAATAGTTGTGTGTTTGAGCACACAAAGTACTATTTTTCTTGGAAATGCAACAAGATGCAATCATGATTTGTTGTGACGTCTCAAAGATCTCGACGAGCTGATTAATGTGACACTTCGTTTAAGAAATTTGGTGATCATTTGCCGAAGTTATCGAGCTTCGAAGTTTGAATGTTACAATAGTTGTGTGTTTGAGCACACAAAGTACTATTTTTCTTGGAAATGCAACAAGATGCAATCATGATTTGTTGTGAAGTCCCAAAGATCTCGTGGAGCTGATTAATTTGTCACTTCGTTTAAGAAATTTGGTGATCATTTGCCGAAGTTATCGAGCTTCGAAGTTTGAAATGTTACAATAGTTGTGTGTTTGAGCACACAAAGTACTATTTTTCTTGGAAATGCAACAAGATGCAATCATGATTTGTTGTGAAGTCTGAAAGATCTCGTGGAGCTGATTAATTTGTCACTTCGTTTAAGAAATTTGGTGATCATTTGCCGAAGTTATCGAGCTTCGAAGTTTGAAATGTTACAATATTTGTGTGTTTGAGCACACAAAGTACTATTTTTCTTGGAAATGCAACAAGATGCAATCATGATTTGTTGTGACGTCTCAAAGATCTCGACGAGCTGATTAATGTGACACTTCGTTTAAGAAATTTGGTGATCATTTGCCGAAGTTATCGAGCTTCGAAGTTTGAATGTTACAATAGTTGTGTGTTTGAGCACACAAAGTACTATTTTTCTTGGAAATGCAACAAGATGCAATCATGATTTGTTGTGAAGTCCCAAAGATCTCGTGGAGCTGATTAATTTGTCACTTCGTTTAAGAAATTTGGTGATCATTTGCCGAAGTTATCGAGCTTCGAAGTTTGAAATGTTACAATAGTTGTGTGTTTGAGCACACAAAGTACTATTTTTCTTGGAAATGCAACAAGATGCAATCATGATTTGTTGTGAAGTCTGAAAGATCTCGTGGAGCTGATTAATTTGTCACTTCGTTTAAGAAATTTGGTGATCATTTGCCGAAGTTATCGAGCTTCGAAGTTTGAAATGTTACAATATTTGTGTGTTTGAGCACACAAAGTACTATTTTTCTTGGAAATGCAACAAGATGCAATCATGATTTGTTGTGACGTCTCAAAGATCTCGACGAGCTGATTAATGTGACACTTCGTTTAAGAAATTTGGTGATCATTTGCCGAAGTTATCGAGCTTCGAAGTTTGAATGTTACAATAGTTGTGTGTTTGAGCACACAAAGTACTATTTTTCTTGGAAATGCAACAAGATGCAATCATGATTTGTTGTGAAGTCCCAAAGATCTCGTGGAGCT
Source organism: Euwallacea fornicatus (assembly GCF_040115645.1). Lineage (NCBI taxonomy): Eukaryota > Metazoa > Arthropoda > Insecta > Coleoptera > Curculionidae > Euwallacea > Euwallacea fornicatus. The sequence goes on along the minus strand of NW_027096021.1, from coordinate 28,570 downwards.
GATTAATTTGTCACTTCGTTTAAGAAATTTGGTGATCATTTGCCGAAGTTATCGAGCTTCGAAGTTTGAATGTTACAATAGTTGTGTGTTTGAGCACACAAAGCACTATTTTTCTTGGAAATGCAACAAGATGCAATCATGATTTGTTGTGAAGTCTGAAAGATCTCGTGGAGCTGATTAATTTGTCACTTCGTTTAAGAAATTTGGTGATCATTTGCCTAAGTTATCGAGCTTCGAAGTTTGAAATGTTACAATAGTTGTGTGTTTGAGCACACAAAGTACTATTTTTCTTGGAAATGCAACAAGATGCAATCATGATTTGTTGTGACGTCTCAAAGATCTCGACGAGCTGATTAATGTGACACTTCGTTTAAGAAATTTGGTGATCATTTGCCGAAGTTATCGATCTTCGAAGTTTGAATGTTACAATAGTTGTGTGTTTGAGCACACAAAGTACTATTTTTCTTGGAAATGCAACAAGATGCAATCATGATTTGTTGTGAAGTCTCAAAGATCTCGACGAGCTGATTAATTTGACACTTCGTTTAAGAAACTTGGAGTGTGTTTGCCGAAGTTATCGAGCTTCGAAGTTTGCAATGTTACAAAAGTTGTGTGTTTGAGCACATAAAGTACTACTTTTCTTGGAAATACAACAAGATGCAATCATGATTTGTTGTGACGTCTGAAAGATCTCGACGAGCTTATTAATGTGACACTTCTTTTAAGAAATTTGGTAATCATTTGCCGAAGTTATCGAGCTTCGAAGTTTGCAATGTTACAAAAGTTGTGTGTTTGAGCACATAAAGTACTACTTTTCTTGGAAATACAACAAGATGCAATCATGATTTGTTGTGACGTCTGAAAGATCTCGACGAGCTGATTAATGTGACACTTCGTTTAAGAAATTTGGTAATCATTTGCCGAAGTTATCGAGCTTCGAAGTTTGAATGTTACAATAGTTGTGTGTTTGAGCACACAAAGTACTATTTTTCTTGGAAATGCAACAAGATGCAATCATGATTTGTTGTGACGTCTGAAAGATCTCGACGAGCTGATTAATGTGACACTTCTTTTAAGAAATTTGGTAATCATTTGCCGAAGTTATCGAGCTTCGAAGTTTGAATGTTACAATAGTTGTGTGTTTGAGCACACAAAGTACTATTTTTCTTGGAAATGCAACAAGATGCAATCATGATTTGTTGTGACGTCTGAAAGATCTCGACGAGCTGATTAATGTGACACTTCTTTTAAGAAATTTGGTAATCATTTGCCGAAGTTATCGAGCTTCGAAGTTTGAATGTTACAATAGTTGTGTGTTTGAGCACACAAAGTACTATTTTTCTTGGAAATGCAACAAGATGCAATCATGATTTGTTGTGACGTCTCAAAGATCTGGTGGAGCTGATTAATTTGTCACTTCGTTTAAGAAATTTGGTGATCATTTGCCGAAGTTATCGAGCTTCGGAGTTTGAAATGTTACGAAAGTTGTGTGTTTGAGCACATAAAGTACTATTTTTCTTGGAAATGCAACAAGATGCAATCATGATTTGTTGTGACGTCTCAAAGATCTCGACGAGCTGATTAATTTGACACTTCGTTTAAGAAACTTGGAGTGTGTTTGCCGAAGTTATCGAGCTTCGAAGTTTGCAATGTTACAAAAGTTGTGTGTTTGAGCACACAAAGTACTATTTTTCTTGGAAATGCAACAAGATGCAATCATGGTTTGTTGTGAAGTCTCAACGATCTCGTGGAGCTGATTAATTTGTCACGTCGTTTAAGAAATTTGGTGATCACTTGCCGAAGTTATCGAGCTTCGGAGTTTGAAATGTTACAAAAGTTGTGTGTTTGAGCACATACAGTACTATTTTTCTTGGAAATGCAACAAGATGCAATCATGATTTGTTGTGACGTCTCAAAGATCTCGACGAGCTGATTAATTTGACACTTTGTTTAAGAAATTTGGTGATCACTTGCCGAAGTTATCGAGCTTCGGAGTTTGAAATGTTACAAAAGTTGTGTGTTTGAGCACATAAAGTACTATTTTTCTTGGAAATTCAACTAGATGCAATCATGATGTGTTGTGACATATTCAAAATCTCGTCGAGCTGATTAATTTGACACTTTGTTTAACAAATTTGGTCTTCATTTGCCGAAGCTATCGAGCTTCAAAGTTTGAAAAGTCACAAAACTTGTGTGTTTGAGCACATAAAGTACTATTTTTCTTGGAAGTTCAACTAGATGCAATCATGATGTGTTGTGACATATTCAAAATCTCGTCGAGCTGATTAATTTGACACTTTGTTTAACAAATTTGGTCTTCATTTGCCGAAGCTATCGAGCTTCAAAGTTTGAAAAGTCACAAAAGTTGTGTGTTTGAGCACATAAAGTACTATTTTTCTTGGAAGTTCAACAAGATGCAATCACGATGTGTTGTGACATCTTCAAAATCTCGTTGAGTTGATTACTTTGACACTTTGTTTAAGAAATTTGGTCTACATTTGCCGAAGTTATCGAGCTTCAAAGTTTGAAAAGTCACAAAATATGTGTGTTTGAGCACATAAAGTACTATTTTTCTTGGAAGTTCAACAAGATGTAATCATGATGTGTTGTGACATCTTCAAAATCTCGTGGAGGTGATTACTTTGACACTTTGTTTAAGAAATTTGGTCCTCATTTGCCGAAGTTATCGAGCTTCAAAGTTTGAAAAGTCACACAAGTTGTGTGTTTGAGCACATAAAGTACTATTTTTCTTGGATGTTCAACAAGATGTAATCATGATGTGTTGTGACATATTCAAAATCTCGTCGAGCTGATTAACTTGACACTTTGTTTAAGAAATTTGGTCCTCATTTGCCGAAGTTATCGAGCTTCAAAGTTTGAAAAGTCACACAAGTTGTGTGTTTGAGCACATAAAGTACTATTTTTCTTGGAAGTTCAACAAGATGTAATCATGATGTGTTGTGACATCTTCAAAATCTCGTGGAGGTGATTACTTTGACACTTTGTTTAACAAATTTGGTCTTCATTTGCCGAAGCTATCGAGCTTCAAAGTTTGAAAAGTCACAAAACTTGTGTGTTTGAGCACATAAAGTACTATTTTTCTTGGAAATGCAAGAAGATGCAATCATGATTTGTTGTGAAGTCTCAAAGATCTCGTGGAGCTGATTAATTTGACACTTCGTTTAAGAAATTTGGTAATCATTTGCCGAAGTTATCGAGCTTCGAAGTTTGAATGTTACAATAGTTGTGTGTTTGAGCACACAAAGTACTATTTTTCTTGGAAATGCAACAAGATGCAATCATGATTTGTTGTGAAGTCTCAAAGATCTCGTGGAGCTGATTAATTTGTCACTTCGTTTAAGAAATTTGGTGATCATTTGCCTAAGTTATCGAGCTTCGAAGTTTGAAATGTTACAATAGTTGTGTGTTTGAGCACACAAAGTACTATTTTTCTTGGAAATGCAACAAGATGCAATCATGATTTGTTGTGACGTCTCAAAGATCTCGACGAGCTGATTAATGTGACACTTCGTTTAAGAAATTTGGTGATCATTTGCCGAAGTTATCGAGCTTCGAAGTTTGAATGTTACAATAGTTGTGTGTTTGAGCACACAAAGTACTATTTTTCTTGGAAATGCAACAAGATGCAATCATGATTTGTTGTGAAGTCCCAAAGATCTCGACGAGCTGATTAATTTGACACTTCGTTTAAGAAATTTGGTGATCATTTGCCGAAGTTATCGAGCTTCGAAGTTTGAAATGTTACAATAGTTGTGTGTTTGAGCACACAAAGTACTATTTTTCTTGGAAATGCAACAAGATGCAATCATGATTTGTTGTGAAGTCTCAAAGATCTCGTGGAGCTGATTAATTTGTCACTTCGTTTAAGCAATTTGGTGATCATTTGCCGAAGTTATCGAGCTTCGAAGTTTGAAATGTTACAATAGTTGTGTGTTTGAGCACACAAAGTACTATTTTTCTTGGAAATGCAACAAGATGCAATCATGATTTGTTGTGACGTCTCAAAGATCTCGACGAGCTGATTAATGTGACACTTCGTTTAAGAAATTTGGTGATCATTTGCCGAAGTTATCGAGCTTCGAAGTTTGAATGTTACAATAGTTGTGTGTTTGAGCACACAAAGTACTATTTTTCTTGGAAATGCAACAAGATGCAATCATGATTTGTTGTGAAGTCCCAAAGATCTCGTGGAGCTGATTAATTTGTCACTTCGTTTAAGAAATTTGGTGATCATTTGCCGAAGTTATCGAGCTTCGAAGTTTGAAATGTTACAATAGTTGTGTGTTTGAGCACACAAAGTACTATTTTTCTTGGAAATGCAACAAGATGCAATCATGATTTGTTGTGAAGTCTGAAAGATCTCGTGGAGCTGATTAATTTGTCACTTCGTTTAAGAAATTTGGTGATCATTTGCCGAAGTTATCGAGCTTCGAAGTTTGAAATGTTACAATATTTGTGTGTTTGAGCACACAAAGTACTATTTTTCTTGGAAATGCAACAAGATGCAATCATGATTTGTTGTGACGTCTCAAAGATCTCGACGAGCTGATTAATGTGACACTTCGTTTAAGAAATTTGGTGATCATTTGCCGAAGTTATCGAGCTTCGAAGTTTGAATGTTACAATAGTTGTGTGTTTGAGCACACAAAGTACTATTTTTCTTGGAAATGCAACAAGATGCAATCATGATTTGTTGTGAAGTCCCAAAGATCTCGTGGAGCTGATTAATTTGTCACTTCGTTTAAGAAATTTGGTGATCATTTGCCGAAGTTATCGAGCTTCGAAGTTTGAATGTTACAATAGTTGTGTGTTTGAACACATAAAGTACTATTTTTCTTGGAAATGCAACAAGATGCAATCATGATTTGTTGTGAAGTCTCAAAGATCTCGTGGAGCTGATTAATTTGTCACTTCGTTTAAGAAATTTGGTGATCATTTGCCGAAGTTATAGAGCCTCGAAATTTGAAATGTTACAATAGTTGTGTGTTTGAGCACACAAAGTACTATTTTTCTTGGAAATGCAACAAGATGCAATCATGATTTGTTGTGACGTCTCAAAGATCTCGTAGAGCTGATTAATTTGACACTTCGTTTAAGGAACTTGGAGTTTGTTTGCCGAAGTTATCGAGCTTCGAAGTTTGCAATGTTTCAAAAGTTGTGTGTTTGAGCACATAAAGTACTACTTTTCTTGGAAATACAACAAGATGCAATCATGATTTGTTGAGACGTCTCAAAGATCTCGACGAGCTGATTAATGTGACACTTCGTTTAAGAAATTTGGTGATCATTTGCCGAAGTTATCGAGCTTCGAAGTTTGAAATGTTTCAAAAGTTGTGTGTTTGAACACATAAAGTACTATTTTTCTTGGAAATGCAACAAGATGCAATCATGATTTGTTGTGAAGTCTCAAAGATCTCGTGGAGCTGATTAATTTGACACTTCGTTTAAGAAATTTGGTGATCATTTGCCGAAGTTATCGAGCTTCGGAGTTTGAAATGTTACAAAAGTTGTGTGTTTGAGCACATACAGTACTATTTTTCTTGGAAATGCAAGAAGATGCAATTATGATTTGTTGTGACGTCTCAAAGATCTCGTGGAGCTGATTAATTTGACACTTCGTTTAAGAAATTTGGTGATCATTTGCCGAAGTTATCGAGCTTCGAAGTTTGCAATGTTACAAAAGTTGTGTGTTTCAGCACATAAAGTTCTACTTTTCTTGGAAATGCAACAAGATGCAATCATGATTTGTTGAGACGTCTCAAAGATCTCGACGAGCTGATTAATGTGACACTTCGTTTAAGAAATTTGGTGATCATTTGCCGAAGTTATCGAGCTTCGAAGTTTGAAATGTTTCAAAAGTTGTGTGTTTGAACACATAAAGTACTATTTTTCTTGGAAATGCAACAAGATGCAATCATGATTTGTTGTGACGTCTCAAAGATCTGGTGGAGCTGATTAATTTGTCACTTCGTTTAAGAAATTTGGTGATCATTTGCCGAAGTTATCGAGCTTCGGAGTTTGAAATGTTACGAAAGTTGTGTGTTTGAGCACATAAAGTAGTATTTTTCTTGGAAATGCAACAAGATGCAATCATGATTTGTTGTGACGTCTCAAAGATCTCGACGAGCTGATTAATTTGACACTTCGTTTAAGAAACTTGGAGTGTGTTTGCCGAAGTTATCGAGCTTCGAAGTTTGCAATGTTACAAAAGTTGTGTGTTTGAGCACACAAAGTACTATTTTTCTTGGAAATGCAACAAGATGCAATCATGGTTTGTTGTGAAGTCTCAACGATCTCGTGGAGCTGATTAATTTGTCACGTCGTTTAAGAAATTTGGTGATCACTTGCCGAAGTTATCGAGCTTCGAAGTTTGCAATGTTTCAAAAGTTGTGTGTTTGAGCACATAAAGTACTACTTTTCTTGGAAATACAACAAGATGCAATCATGATTTGTTGAGACGTCTCAAAGATCTCGACGAGCTGATTAATGTGACACTTCGTTTAAGAAATTTGGTGATCATTTGCCGAAGTTATCGAGCTTCGAAGTTTGAAATGTTTCAAAAGTTGTGTGTTTGAACACATAAAGTACTATTTTTCTTGGAAATGCAACAAGATGCAATCATGATTTGTTGTGAAGTCTCAAAGATCTCGTGGAGCTGATTAATTTGTCACTTCGTTTAAGAAATTTGGTGATCATTTGCCGAAGTTATCGAGCTTCGGAGTTTGAAATGTTACAAAAGTTGTGTGTTTGAGCACATACAGTACTATTTTTCTTGGAAATGCAAGAAGATGCAATTATGATTTGTTGTGACGTCTCAAAGATCTCGTGGAGCTGATTAATATGACACTTCGTTTAAGAAATTTGGTGATCATTTGCCGAAGTTATCGAGCTTCGAAGTTTGAATGTTACAATAGTTGTGTGTTTGAGCACACAAAGTACTATTTTTCTTGGAAATGCAACAAGATGCAATCATGATTTGTTGTGAAGTCTCAAAGATCTCGTGGAGCTGATTAATGTGACACTTCGTTTAAGAAATTTGTTGATCATTTGCCGAAGTTATCGAGCTTCGAAGTTTGAATGTTACAATAGTTGTGTGTTTGAGCACACAAAGTTCTATTTTTCTTGGAAATGCAACAAGATGCAATCATGATTTGTTGTGACGTCTCAAAGATCTCGACGAGCTGATTAATGTGACACTTCGTTTAAGAAATTTGGTGATCACTTGCCGAAGTTATCGAGCTTCGGAGTTTGAAATGTTACAAAAGTTGTGTGTTTGAGCACATACAGTACTATTTTTCTTGGAAATGCAACAAGATGCAATCATGATTTGTTGTGAAATCTCAACGATCTCGTGGAGCTGATTAATTTGTCACGTCGTTTAAGAAATTTGGTGATCATTTGCCGAAGTTATCGAGCTTCGAAGTTTGCAATGTTACAAAAGTTGTGTGTTTGAGCACACAAAGTACTATTTTTCCTGGAAATGCAACAAAATGCAATCATGGTTTGTTGTGACGTCTCAAAGATCTCGTGGAGCTGATTAATGTGCCACTTCGTTTGAGAAATTTGGTGATCATTTGCCGAAGTTATCGAGCTTCGAAGTTTGAAATGTTTCAAAAGTTGTGTGTTTGAACACATAAAGTACTATTTTTCTTGGAAATGCAACAAGATGCAATCATGATTTGTTGTGAAGTCTCAAAGATCTCGTGGAGCTGATTAATTTGTCACTTCGTTTAAGAAATTTGGTGATCATTTGCCGAAGTTATCGAGCCTCGAAATTTGAAATGTTACAATAGTTGTGTGTTTGAGCACACAAAGTACTATTTTTCTTGGAAATGCAACAAGATGCAATCATGATTTGTTGTGACGTCTCAAAGATCTCGTGGAGCTGATTAATTTGACACTTCGTGTAAGAAATTTGGTGATCATTTGCCGAAGTTATCGAGCTTCGAAATTTGAAATGTTACAAAAGTTGTGTGTTTGAGCACATAAAGTACTATTTTTCTTGGAAATGCAACAAGATGCAATCATGATTTGTTGTGACGTCTCAAAGATCTCGACGAGCTGATTCATTTGACACTTCGTTTAAGGAACTTGGAGTTTGTTTGCCGAAGTTATCGAGCTTCGAAGTTTGCAATGTTACAAAAGTTGTGTGTTTGAGCACATAAAGTACTACTTTTCTTGGAAATGCAACAAGATGCAATCATGATTTGTTGTGACGTCTCAAAGATCTCGACGAGCTGATTAATTTGACACTTCGTTTAAGGAACTTGGAGTTTGTTTGCCGAAGTTATCGAGCTTCGAAGTTTGCAATGTTACAAAAGTTGTGTGTTTGAGCACATAAAGTACTACTTTTCTTGGAAATACAACAAGATGCAATCATGATTTGTTGAGACGTCTCAAAGATCTCGACGAGCTGATTAATGTGACACTTCGTTTAAGAAATTTGGTGATCATTTGCCGAAGTTATCGAGCTTCGAAGTTTGAATGTTACAATAGTTGTGTGTTTGAACACACAAAGTACTATTTTTCTTGGAAATGCAACAAGATGCAATCATGATTTGTTGTGAAGTCTCAAAGATCTCGTGGAGCTGATTAATTTGTCACTTCGTTTAAGAAATTTGGTGATCATTTGCCGAAGTTATCGAGCTTCGGAGTTTGAAATGGTTCAAAAGTTGTGTGTTTGAGCACATAAAGTACTACTTTTCTTGGAAATACAACAAGATGCAATCATGATTTGTTGAGACGTCTCAAAGATCTCGACGAGCTGATTAATGTGACACTTCGTTTAAGAAATTTGGTGATCATTTGCCGAAGTTATCGAGCTTCGAAATTTGAAATGTTACAATAGTTGTGTGTTTGAGCACACAAAGTTCTATTTTTCTTGGAAATGCAACAAGATGCAATCATGATTTGTTGTGACGTCTCAAAGATCTCGACGAGCTGATTAATGTGACACTTCGTTTAAGAAATTTGGTGATCACTTGCCGAAGTTATCGAGCTTCGGAGTTTGAAATGTTACAAAAGTTGTGTGTTTGAGCACATACAGTACTATTTTTCTTGGAAATGCAACAAGATGCAATCATGATTTGTTGTGAAATCTCAACGATCTCGTGGAGCTGATTAATTTGTCACGTCGTTTAAGAAATTTGGTGATCATTTGCCGAAGTTATCGAGCTTCGAAGTTTGCAATGTTACAAAAGTTGTGTGTTTGAGCACACAAAGTACTATTTTTCCTGGAAATGCAACAAAATGCAATCATGGTTTGTTGTGACGTCTCAAAGATCTCGTGGAGCTGATTAATGTGCCACTTCGTTTGAGAAATTTGGTGATCATTTGCCGAAGTTATCGAGCTTCGAAGTTTGAAATGTTTCAAAAGTTGTGTGTTTGAACACATAAAGTACTATTTTTCTTGGAAATGCAACAAGATGCAATCATGATTTGTTGTGAAGTCTCAAAGATCTCGTGGAGCTGATTAATTTGTCACTTCGTTTAAGAAATTTGGTGATCATTTGCCGAAGTTATCGAGCTTCGAAATTTGAAATGTTACAAAAGTTGTGTGTTTGAGCACACAAAGTACTATTTTTCTTGGAAATGCAACAAGATGCAATCATGATTTGTTGTGACGTCTCAAAGATCTCGTGGAGCTGATTAATTTGACACTTCGTGTAAGAAATTTGGTGATCATTTGCCGAAGTTATCGAGCTTCGAAATTTGAAATGTTACAAAAGTTGTGTGTTTGAGCACATAAAGTACTATTTTTCTTGGAAATGCAACAAGATGCAATCATGATTTGTTGTGACGTCTCAAAGATCTCGACGAGCTGATTCATTTGACACTTCGTTTAAGGAACTTGGAGTTTGTTTGCCGAAGTTATCGAGCTTCGAAGTTTGCAATGTTACAAAAGTTGTGTGTTTGAGCACATAAAGTACTACTTTTCTTGGAAATGCAACAAGATGCAATCATGATTTGTTGTGACGTCTCAAAGATCTCGACGAGCTGATTAATTTGACACTTCGTTTAAGGAACTTGGAGTTTGTTTGCCGAAGTTATCGAGCTTCGAAGTTTGCAATGTTACAAAAGTTGTGTGTTTGAGCACATAAAGTACTACTTTTCTTGGAAATACAACAAGATGCAATCATGATTTGTTGAGACGTCTCAAAGATCTCGACGAGCTGATTAATGTGACACTTCGTTTAAGAAATTTGGTGATCATTTGCCGAAGTTATCGAGCTTCGAAGTTTGAATGTTACAATAGTTGTGTGTTTGAACACACAAAGTACTATTTTTCTTGGAAATGCAACAAGATGCAATCATGATTTGTTGTGAAGTCTCAAAGATCTCGTGGAGCTGATTAATTTGTCACTTCGTTTAAGAAATTTGGTGATCATTTGCCGAAGTTATCGAGCTTCGGAGTTTGAAATGTTTCAAAAGTTGTGTGTTTGAGCACATAAAGTACTACTTTTCTTGGAAATACAACAAGATGCAATCATGATTTGTTGAGACGTCTCAAAGATCTCGACGAGCTGATTAATGTGACACTTCGTTTAAGAAATTTGGTGATCATTTGCCGAAGTTATCGAGCTTCGAAATTTGAAATGTTACAAAAGTTGTGTGTTTGAGCACATAAAGTACTATTTTTCTTGGAAATGCAACAAGATGCAATCATGATTTGTTGTGACGTCTCAAAGATCTCGACGAGCTGATTAATTTGACACTTCGTTTAAGGAACTCGGAGTTTGTTTGCCGAAGTTATCGAGCTTCGAAGTTTGCAATGTTACAAAAGTTGTGTGTTTGAGCACATAAAGTACTACTTTTCTTGGAAATACAACAAGATGCAATCATGATTTGTTGAGACGTCTCAAAGATCTCGACGAGCTGATTAATGTGACACTTCGTTTAAGAAATTTGGTGATCATTTGCCGAAGTTATCGAGCTTCGAAGTTTGAATGTTACAATAGTTGTGTGTTTGAACACACAAAGTACTATTTTTCTTGGAAATGCAACAAGATGCAATCATGATTTGTTGTGAAGTCTCAAAGATCTCGTGGAGCTGATTAATGTGACACTTCGTTTAAGAAATTTGGTGATCATTTGCCGAAGTTATCGAGCTTCGAAGTTTGAATGTTACAATAGTTGTGTGTTTGAGCACACAAAGTACTATTTTTCTTGGAAATGCAACAAGATGCAATCATGATTTGTTGTGAAGTCTCAAAGATCTCGTGGAGCTGATTAATTTGTCACTTCGTTTAAGAAATTTGGTGATCATTTGCCGAAGTTATCGAGCTTCGGAGTTTGAAATGTTACAAAAGTTGTGTGTTTGAGCACATACAGTACTATTTTTCTTGGAAATGCAAGAAGATGCAATTATGATTTGTTGTGACGTCTCAAAGATCTCGTGGAGCTGATTAATGTGACACTTCGTTTAAGAAATTTGGTGATCATTTGCCGAAGTTATCGAGCTTCGAAGTTTGAATGTTACAATAGTTGTGTGTTTGAGCACACAAAGTACTATTTTTCTTGGAAATGCAACAAGATGCAATCATGATTTGTTGTGAAGTCTCAAAGATCTCGTGGAGCTGATTAATGTGACACTTCGTTTAAGAAATTTGGTGATCATTTGTCGAAGTTAACGAGCTTCAAAGTTTGAAAAGTTACGAAAGTTGTGTGTTTGAGCACATAAAGTACTATTTTTCTGGGAAATGCAACAAGATGCAATAATGATTTGTTGTGACGTCTCAAAGATCTCGTGGAGCTGATTAATGTGCCACTTCGTTTAAGAAATTTGGTGATCATTTGCCGAAGTTATCGAGCTTCGAAGTTTGAAATGTTTCAAAAGTTGTGTCTTTGAACACATAAAGTACTATTTTTCTTGGAAATGCAACAAGATGCAATCATGATTTGTTGTGAAATCTCAACGATCTCGTGGAGCTGATTAATTTGTCACGTCGTTTAAGAAATTTGGTGATCATTTGCCGAAGTTATCGAGCTTCGAAGTTTGCAATGTTACAAAAGTTGTGTGTTTGAGCACACAAAGTACTATTTTTCCTGGAAATGCAACAAAATGCAATCATGGTTTGTTGTGACGTCTCAAAGATCTCGTGGAGCTGATTAATGTGACACTTCGTTTAAGAAATTTGGTGATCATTTGTCGAAGTTAACGAGCTTCAAAGTTTGAAATGTTACGAAAGTTGTGTCTTTGAACACATAAAGTACTATTTTTCTTGGAAATGCAACAAGATGCAATCATGATTTGTTGTGACGTCTCAAAGATCTCGACGAGCTGATTAATGTGACACTTCGTTTAAGAAACTTGGAGTTTGTTTGCCGAAGTGATCGAGCTTCGAAGTTTGCAATGTTACAAAAGTTGTGTGTTTGAGCACACAAAGTACTATTTTTCTTGGAAATGCAACAAGATGCAATCATGATTTGTTGTGAAGTCTCAAAGATCTCGTGGAGCTGATTAATGTGACACTTCGTTTAAGAAATTTGGTGATCATTTGTCGAAGTTAACGAGCTTCAAAGTTTGAAATGTTACGAAAGTTGTGTCTTTGAACACATAAAGTACTATTTTTCTTGGAAATGCAACAAGATGCAATCATGATTTGTTGTGACGTCTCAAAGATCTCGACGAGCTGATTAATGTGACACTTCGTTTAAGAAACTTGGAGTTTGTTTGCCGAAGTGATCGAGCTTCGAAGTTTGCAATGTTACAAAAGTTGTGTGTTTGAGCACATAAAGTACTACTTTTCTTGGAAATGCAACAAGATGCAATCGTGATTTGTTGTGACGTCTCAAAGATCTCGACGAGCTGATTAATGTGACCCTTCGTTTAAGAAATTTGGTGATCATTTGCCGAAGTTATCGAGCTTCGAAGTTTGAATGTTACAATAGTTGTGTGTTTGAGCACACAAAGTACTATTTTTCTTGGAAATGCAACAAGATGCAATCATGATTTGTTGTGAAGTCTCAAAGATCTCGTGGAGCTGATTAATTTGTCACTTCGTTTAAGAAATTTGGTGATCATTTGCCGAAGTTATCGAGCTTCGGAGTTTGAAATGTTACAAAAGTTGTGTGTTTGAGCACATACAGTACTATTTTTCTTGGAAATGCAAGAAGATGCAATTATGATTTGTTGTGACGTCTCAAAGATCTCGTGGAGCTGATTAATGTGACCCTTCGTTTAAGAAATTTGGTGATCATTTGCCGAAGTTATCGAGCTTCGAAGTTTGAATGTTACAATAGTTGTGTGTTTGAGCACACAAAGTACTATTTTTCTTGGAAATGCAACAAGATGCAATCATGATTTGTTGTGAAGTCTCAAAGATCTCGTGGAGCTGATTAATGTGACACTTCGTTTAAGAAATTTGGTGATCATTTGTCGAAGTTAACGAGCTTCAAAGTTTGAAATGTTACGAAAGTTGTGTGTTTGAGCACATAAAGTACTATTTTTCTGGGAAATGCAACAAGATGCAATAATGATTTGTTGTGACGTCTCAAAGATCTCGTGGAGCTGATTAATGTGCCACTTCGTTTAAGAAATTTGGTGATCATTTGCCGAAGTTATCGAGCTTCGAAGTTTGAAATGTTTCAAAAGTTGTGTCTTTGAACACATAAAGTACTATTTTTCTTGGAAATGCAACAAGATGCAATCATGATTTGTTGTGAAATCTCAACGATCTCGTGGAGCTGATTAATTTGTCACGTCGTTTAAGAAATTTGGTGATCATTTGCCGAAGTTATCGAGCTTCGAAGTTTGCAATGTTACAAAAGTTGTGTGTTTGAGCACACAAAGTACTATTTTTCCTGGAAATGCAACAAAATGCAATCATGGTTTGTTGTGACGTCTCAAAGATCTCGTGGAGCTGATTAATGTGCCACTTCGTTTGAGAAATTTGGTGATCATTTGCCGAAGTTATCGAGCTTCGAAGTTTGAAATGTTTCAAAAGTTGTGTGTTTGAACACATAAAGTACTATTTTTCTTGGAAATGCAACAAGATGCAATCATGATTTGTTGTGAAGTCTCAAAGATCTCGTGGAGCTGATTAATTTGTCACTTCGTTTAAGAAATTTGGTGATCATTTGCCGAAGTTATCGAGCCTCGAAATTTGAAATGTTACAATAGTTGTGTGTTTGAGCACACAAAGTACTATTTTTCTTGGAAATGCAACAAGATGCAATCATGATTTGTTGTGACGTCTCAAAGATCTCGTGGAGCTGATTAATTTGTCACTTCGTGTAAGAAATTTGGTGATCATTTGCCGAAGTTATCGAGCTTCGAAGTTTGCAATGTTACAAAAGTTGTGTGTTTGAGCACATAAAGTACTACTTTTCTTGGAAATACAACAAGATGCAATCATGATTTGTTGAGACGTCTCAAAGATCTCGACGAGCTGATTAATGTGACACTTCGTTTAAGAAATTTGGTGATCATTTGCCGAAGTTATCGAGCTTCGAAGTTTGAATGTTACAATAGTTGTGTGTTTGAACACACAAAGTACTATTTTTCTTGGAAATGCAACAAGATGCAATCATGATTTGTTGTGAAGTCTCAAAGATCTCGTGGAGCTGATTAATGTGACACTTCGTTTAAGAAATTTGGTGATCATTTGCCGAAGTTATCGAGCTTCGAAGTTTGAATGTTACAATAGTTGTGTGTTTGAGCACACAAAGTACTATTTTTCTTGGAAATGCAACAAGATGCAATCATGATTTGTTGTGACGTCTCAAAGATCACGTGGAGCTGATTAATTTGTCACTTCGTTTAAGAAATTTGGTGATCATTTGCCGAAGTTATCGAGCTTCGGAGTTTGAAATGTTACAAAAGTTGTGTGTTTGAGCACATACAGTACTATTTTTCTTGGAAATGCAAGAAGATGCAATTATGATTTGTTGTGACGTCTCAAAGATCTCGTGGAGCTGATTAATGTGACACTTCGTTTAAGAAATTTGGTGATCATTTGCCGAAGTTATCGAGCTTCGAAGTTTGAATGTTACAATAGTTGTGTGTTTGAGCACACAAAGTACTATTTTTCTTGGAAATGCAACAAGATGCAATCATGATTTGTTGTGAAGTCTCAAAGATCTCGTGGAGCTGATTAATGTGACACTTCGTTTAAGAAATTTGGTGATCATTTGTCGAAGTTAACGAGCTTCAAAATTTGAAATGTTACGAAAGTTGTGTCTTTGAACACATAAAGTACTATTTTTCTTGGAAATGCAACAAGATGCAATCATGATTTGTTGTGACGTCTCAAAGATCTCGACGAGCTGATTAATGTGACACTTCGTTTAAGAAACTTGGAGTTTGTTTGCCGAAGTGATCGAGCTTCGAAGTTTGCAATGTTACAAAAGTTGTGTGTTTGAGCACATAAAGTACTACTTTTCTTGGAAATGCAACAAGATGCAATCGTGATTTGTTGTGACGTCTCAAAGATCTCGACGAGCTGATTAATGTGACCCTTCGTTTAAGAAATTTGGTGATCATTTGCCGAAGTTATCGAGCTTCGAAGTTTGAATGTTACAATAGTTGTGTGTTTGAGCACACAAAGTACTATTTTTCTTGGAAATGCAACAAGATGCAATCATGATTTGTTGTGAAGTCTCAAAGATCTCGTGGAGCTGATTAATGTGCCACTTCGTTTAAGAAATTTGGTGATCATTTGCCGAAGTTATCGAGCTTCGAAGTTTGAAATGTTACAATAGTTGTGTGTTTGAGCACAGAAAGTACTATTTTTCTTGGAAATGCAACAAGATGCAATCATGATTTGTTGAGACGTCTCAAAGATCTCGACGAGCTGATTAATGTGACACTTCGTTTAAGAAATTTGATAATCATTTGCCGAAGTTATCCAGCTTCGAAGTTTGAATGTTACAATAGTTGTGTGTTTGAGCACACAAAGTACTATTTTTCTTGGAAATGCAACAAGATGCAATCATGATTTGTTGTGAAGTCTCAAAGATCTCGTGGAGCTGATTAATTTGTCACTTCGTTTAAGAAATTTGGTGATCATTTGCCGAAGTTATCGAGCTTCGAAGTTTGAAATGTTACAATAGTTGTGTGTTTGAGCACATAAAGTACTACTTTTCTTGGAAATACAACAAGATGCAATCATGATTTGTTGTGACGTCTCAAAGATCTCGACGAGCTGATTAATTTGACACTTCGTTTAAGAAACTTGGAATGTGTTTGCCGAAGTTATCGAGCTTCGAAGTTTGCAATGTTACAAAAGTTGTGTGTTTGAGCACATAAAGTACTACTTTTCTTGGAAATACAACAAGATGCAATCATGATTTGTTGTGACGTCTCAAAGATCTCGACGAGCTGATTAATTTGACACTTCGTTTAAGAAACTTGGAATGTGTTTGCCGAAGTTATCGAGCTTCGAAGTTTGCAATGTTACAAAAGTTGTGTGTTTGAGCACATACAGTACTATTTTTCTTGGAAATGCAAGAAGATGCAATTATGATTTGTTGTGACGTCTCAAAGATCTCGTGGAGCTGATTAATTTGACACTTCGTTTAAGAAATTTGGTGATCATTTGCCGAAGTTATCGAGCTTCGAAGTTTCCAATGTTACAAAAGTTGTATGTTTGAGCACATACAGTACTATTTTTCTTGGAAATGCAACAAGATGCAATCATGATTTGTTGTGACGTCTCAAAGATCTCGACGAGCTGATTAATGTGACACTTCGTTTAAGAAATTTGGTGATAATTTGCCGAAGTTATCGAGCTTCGAAGTTTGCAATGTTACAAAAGTTGTGTGTTTGAGCACATACAGTACTATTTTTCTTGGAAATGCAAGAAGATGCAATTATGATTTGTTGTGACGTCTCAAAGATCTCGTGGAGCTGATTAATTTGACACTTCGTTTAAGAAATTTGGTGATCATTTGCCGAAGTTATCGAGCTTCGAAGTTTGAATGTTACAATAGTTGTGTGTTTGAGCACACAAAGTACTATTTTTCTTGGAAATGCAACAAGATGCAATCATGATTTGTTGTGAAGTCTCAAAGATCTCGTGGAGCTGATTAATTTGTCACTTCGTTTAAGAAATTTGGTGATCATTTGCCGAAGTTATCGAGCTTCGGAGTTTGAAATGTTACAAAAGTTGTGTGTTTGAGCACATACAGTACTATTTTTCTTGGAAATGCAAGAAGATGCAATTATGATTTGTTGTGACGTCTCAAAGATCTCGTGGAGCTGATTAATGTGACACTTCGTTTAAGAAATTTGGTGATCATTTGCCGAAGTTATCGAGCTTCGAAGTTTGAAATATTTCAAAAGTTGTGTGTTTGAACACATAAAGTATTACTTTTCTTGGAAATGCAACAAGATGCAATCATGATTTGTTGTGAAATCTCAACGATCTCGTGGAGCTGATTAATTTGTCACGTCGTTTAAGAAATTTGGTGATCATTTGCCGAAGTTATCGAGCTTCGAAGTTTGAATGTTACAATAGTTGTGTGTTTGAGCACACAAAGTACTATTTTTCTTGGAAATGCAACAAGATGCAATCATGATTTGTTGTGACGTCTCAAAGATCTCGACGAGCTGATTAATTTGACACTTCGTTTAAGAAACTTGGAATGTGTTTGCCGAAGTTATCGAGCTTCGAAGTTTGCAATGTTACAAAAGTTGTGTGTTTGAGCACATAAAGTACTACTTTTCTTGGAAATACAACAAGATGCAATCATGATTTGTTGTGACGTCTCAAAGATCTCGACGAGCTGATTAATTTGACACTTCGTTTAAGAAACTTGGAATGTGTTTGCCGAAGTTATCGAGCTTCGAAGTTTGCAATGTTACAAAAGTTGTGTGTTTGAGCACATACAGTACTATTTTTCTTGGAAATGCAAGAAGATGCAATTATGATTTGTTGTGACGTCTCAAAGATCTCGTGGAGCTGATTAATTTGACACTTCGTTTAAGAAATTTGGTGATCATTTGCCGAAGTTATCGAGCTTCGAAGTTTCCAATGTTACAAAAGTTGTGTGTTTGAGCACATACAGTACTATTTTTCTTGGAAATGCAACAAGATGCAATCATGATTTGTTGTGACGTCTCAAAGATCTCGACGAGCTGATTAATGTGACACTTCGTTTAAGAAATTTGGTGATCATTTGCCGAAGTTATCGAGCTTCGAAGTTTGCAATGTTACAAAAGTTGTGTGTTTGAGCACATACAGTACTATTTTTCTTGGAAATGCAAGAAGATGCAATTATGATTTGTTGTGACGTCTCAAAGATCTCGTGGAGCTGATTAATTTGACACTTCGTTTAAGAAATTTGGTGATCATTTGCCGAAGTTATCGAGCTTCGAAGTTTGAATGTTACAATAGTTGTGTGTTTGAGCACACAAAGTACTATTTTTCTTGGAAATGCAACAAGATGCAATCATGATTTGTTGTGAAGTCTCAAAGATCTCGTGGAGCTGATTAATTTGTCACTTCGTTTAAGAAATTTGGTGATCATTTGCCGAAGTTATCGAGCTTCGGAGTTTGAAATGTTACAAAAGTTGTGTGTTTGAGCACATACAGTACTATTTTTCTTGGAAATGCAAGAAGATGCAATTATGATTTGTTGTGACGTCTCAAAGATCTCGTGGAGCTGATTAATGTGACACTTCGTTTAAGAAATTTGGTGATCATTTGCCGAAGTTATCGAGCTTCGAAGTTTGAATGTTACAATAGTTGTGTGTTTGAGCACACAAAGTACTATTTTTTTTGGAAATGCAACAAGATGCAATCATGATTTGTTGTGAAGTCTCAAAGATCTCGTGGAGCTGATTAATGTGACACTTCGTTTAAGAAATTTGGTGATCATTTGCCGAAGTTATCGAGCTTCGAAGTTTGAATGTTACAATAGTTGTGTGTTTGAGCACACAAAGTACTATTTTTCTTGGAAATGCAACAAGATGCAATCATGTTTTGTTGTGAAGTCTCAAAGATCTCGTGGAGCTGATTAATTTGTCACTTCGTTTAAGAAATTTGGTGATCATTTGCCGAAGTTATCGAGCTTCGAAGTTTGAAATGTTACAATAGTTGTGTGTTTGAGCACACAAAGTACTATTTTTCTTGGAAATGCAACAAGATGCAATCATGATTTGTTGTGACGTCTCAAAGATCTCGACGAGCTGATTAATTTGACACTTCGTTTAAGAAACTTGGAATGTGTTTGCCGATGTTATCGAGCTTCGAGGTTTGCAATGTTACAAAAGTTGTGTGTTTGAGCACATAAAGTACAACTTTTCTTGGAAATACAACAAGATGCAATCATGATTTGTTGTGACGTCTCAAAGATCTCGACGAACTGATTAATTTGACACTTCGTTTAAGAAACTTGGAATGTGTTTGCCGAAGTTATCGAGCTTCGAAGTTTGCAATGTTACAAAAGTTGTGTGTTTGGGCACATACAGTACTATTTTTCTTGGAAATGCAAGAAGATGCAATTATGATTTGTTGTGACGTCTCAAAGATCTCGTGGAGCTGATTAATTTGTCACTTCGTTTAAGAAATTTGGTGATCATTTGCCGAAGTTATCGAGCTTCGAAGTTTGAAATGTTACAATATTTGTGTGTTTGAGCACACAAAGTACTATTTTTCTTGGAAATGCAACAAGATGCAATCATGATTTGTTGTGACGTCTCAAAGATCTCGACGAGCTGATTAATGTGACACTTCGTTTAAGAAATTTGGTGATCATTTGCCGAAGTTATCGAGCTTCGAAGTTTGAAATATTTCAAAAGGTGTGTGTTTGAACACATAAAGTACTACTTTTCTTGGAAATGCAACAAGATGCAATCATGATTTGTTGTGACGTCTCAAAGATCTGGTGGAGCTGATTAATTTGACACTTCGTTTAAGAAATTTGGTGATCATTTGTCGAAGTTATCGAGCTTCGGAGTTTGAAATGTTACGAAAGTTGTGTGTTTGAGCACATAAAGTACTATTTTTCTTGGAAATGCAACAAGATGCAATCATGATTTGTTGTGAAGTCTCAAAGATCTCGTGGAGCTGATTAATTTGTCACTTCGTTTAAGAAATTTGGTGATCATTTGCCGAAGTTATCGAGCTTCGAAGTTTGAAATGTTACAATAGTTGTGTGTTTGAGCACATAAAGTACTATTTTTCTTGGAAATGCAACAAGATGCAATCATGATTTGTTGTGAAGTCTCAAAGATCTCGTGGAGCTGATTAATTTGTCACTTCGTTTAAGAAATTTGGTGATCATTTGCCGAAGTTATCGAGCTTCGAAGTTTGAAATGTTACAATAGTTGTGTGTTTGAGCACATAAAGTACTATTTTTCTTGGAAATGCAACAAGATGCAATCATGATTTGTTGAGACGTCTCAAAGATCTCGACGAGCTGATTAATGTGACACTTCGTTTAAGAAATTTGATAATCATTTGCCGAAGTTATCCAGCTTCGAAGTTTGAATGTTACAATAGTTGTGTGTTTGAGCACACAAAGTACTATTTTTCTTGGAAATGCAACAAGATGCAATCATGATTTGTTGTGAAGTCTCAAAGATCTCGTGGAGCTGATTAATTTGTCACTTCGTTTAAGAAATTTGGTGATCATTTGCCGAAGTTATCGAGCTTCGAAGTTTGAAATGTTACAATAGTTGTGTGTTTGAGCACACAAAGTACTATTTTTCTTGGAAATGCAACAAGATGCAATCATGATTTGTTGTGAAGTCTCAAAGATCTCGTGGAGCTGATTAATTTGTCACTTCGTTTAAGAAATTTGGTGATCATTTGCCGAAGTTATCGAGCTTCGAAGTTTGAAATGTTACAATAGTTGTGTGTTTGAGCACATAAAGTACTACTTTTCTTGGAAATACAACAAGATGCAATCATGATTTGTTGTGACGTCTCAAAGATCTCGACGAGCTGATTAATGTGACACTTCGTTTAAGAAATTTGGTAATCATTTGCCGAAGTTATCGAGCTTCGAAGTTTGAAATATTTCAAAAGTTGTGTGTTTGAACACATAAAGTACTACTTTTCTTGGAAATGCAACAAGATGCAATCATGATTTGTTGTGAAATCTCAACGATCTCGTGGAGCTGATTAATTTGTCACGTCGTTTAAGAAATTTGGTGATCATTTGCCGAAGTTATCGAGCTTCGAAGTTTGAATGTTACAATAGTTGTGTGTTTGAGCACACAAAGTACTATTTTTCTTGGAAATGCAACAAGATGCAATCATGATTTGTTGTGACGTCTCAAAGATCTCGACGAGCTGATTAATTTGACACTTCGTTTAAGAAACTTGGAATGTGTTTGCCGAAGTTATCGAGCTTCGAAGTTTGCAATGTTACAAAAGTTGTGTGTTTGAGCACATAAAGTACTACTTTTCTTGGAAATACAACAAGATGCAATCATGATTTGTTGTGACGTCTCAAAGATCTCGACGAGCTGATTAATTTGACACTTCGTTTAAGAAACTTGGAATGTGTTTGCCGAAGTTATCGAGCTTCGAAGTTTGCAATGTTACAAAAGTTGTGTGTTTGAGCACATACAGTACTATTTTTCTTGGAAATGCAAGAAGATGCAATTATGATTTGTTGTGACGTCTCAAAGATCTCGTGGAGCTGATTAATTTGACACTTCGTTTAAGAAATTTGGTGATCATTTGCCGAAGTTATCGAGCTTCGAAGTTTCCAATGTTACAAAAGTTGTGTGTTTGAGCACATACAGTACTATTTTTCTTGGAAATGCAACAAGATGCAATCATGATTTGTTGTGACGTCTCAAAGATCTCGACGAGCTGATTAATGTGACACTTCGTTTAAGAAATTTGGTGATCATTTGCCGAAGTTATCGAGCTTCGAAGTTTGCAATGTTACAAAAGTTGTGTGTTTGAGCACATACAGTACTATTTTTCTTGGAAATGCAAGAAGATGCAATTATGATTTGTTGTGACGTCTCAAAGATCTCGTGGAGCTGATTAATTTGACACTACGTTTAAGAAATTTGGTGATCATTTGCCGAAGTTATCGAGCTTCGAAGTTTGAATGTTACAATAGTTGTGTGTTTGAGCACACAAAGTACTATTTTTTTTGGAAATGCAACAAGATGCAATCATGATTTGTTGTGAAGTCTCAAAGATCTCGTGGAGCTGATTAATGTGACACTTCGTTTAAGAAATTTGGTGATCATTTGCCGAAGTTATCGAGCTTCGAAGTTTGAATGTTACAATAGTTGTGTGTTTGAGCACACAAAGTACTATTTTTCTTGGAAATGCAACAAGATGCAATCATGTTTTGTTGTGAAGTCTCAAAGATCTCGTGGAGCTGATTAATTTGTCACTTCGTTTAAGAAATTTGGTGATCATTTGCCGAAGTTATCGAGCCTCGAAATTTGAAATGTTACAATAGTTGTGTGTTTGAGCACATAAAGTACTACTTTTCTTGGAAATACAACAAGATGCAATCATGATTTGTTGTGACGTCTCAAAGATCTCGACGAGCTGATTAATTTGACACTTCGTTTAAGAAACTTGGAATGTGTTTGCCGAAGTTATCGAGCTTCGAAGTTTGCAATGTTACAAAAGTTGTGTGTTTGAGCACATACAGTACTATTTTTCTTGGAAATGCAAGAAGATGCAATTATGATTTGTTGTGACGTCTCAAAGATCTCGTGGAGCTGATTAATTTGACACTTCGTTTAAGAAATTTGGTGATCATTTGCCGAAGTTATCGAGCTTCGGAGTTTGAAATGTTACAAAAGTTGTGTGTTTGAGCACATACAGTACTATTTTTCTTGGAAATGCAACAAGATGCAATCATGATTTGTTGTGAAGTCTCAAAGATCTCGTGAAGCTGATTAATTTGTCACTTCGTTTAAGAAATTTGGTGATCATTTGCCGAAGTTATCGAGCCTCGAAATTTGAAATGTTACAATAGTTGTGTGTTTGAGCACACAAAGTACTATTTTTCTTGGAAATACAACAAGATGCAATCATGATTTGTTGTGACGTCTCAAAGATCTCGACGAGCTGATTAATGTGACACTTCGTTTAAGAAATTTGGTAATCATTTGCCGAAGTTATCGAGCTTCGAAGTTTGAATGTTACAATAGTTGTGTGTTTGAGCACGCAAAGTACTATTTTTCTTGGAAATGCAACAAGATGCAATCATGATTTGTTGTGAAGTCTCAAAGATCTCGTGGAGCTGATTAATTTGTCAGGTCGTTTAAGAAATTTGGTGATCATTTGCCGAAGTTATCGAGCCTCGAAATTTGAAATGTTACAATAGTTGTGTGTTTGAGCACACAAAGTACTATTTTTCTTGGAAATGCAACAAGATGCAATCATGATTTGTTGTGAAGTCTCAACGATCTCGTGGAGCTGATTAATTTGTCAGGTCGTTTAAGAAATTTGGTGATCATTTGCCGAAGTTATCGAGCTTCGAAATTTGAAATGTTACAATAGTTGTGTGTTTGAGCACGCAAAGTACTATTTTTCTTGGAAATGCAACAAGATGCAATCATGATTTGTTGTGAAGTCTCAAAGATCTCGTGGAGCTGATTAATTTGTCACTTCGTTTAAGAAATTTGGTGATCATTTGCCGAAGTTATCGAGCCTCGAAATTTGAAATGTTACAATAGTTGTGTGTTTGAGCACACAAAGTACTATTTTTCTTGGAAATGCAACAAGATGCAATCATGATTTGTTGTGAAGTCTCAACGATCTCGTGGAGCTGATTAATTTGTCAGGTCGTTTAAGAAATTTGGTGATCATTTGCCGAAGTTATCGAGCTTCGAAATTTGAAATGTTACAAAAGTTGTGTGTTTGAGCACATACAGTACTATTTTTCTTGGAAATGCAACAAGATGCAATCATGATTTGTTGTGAAGTCTCAAAGATCTCGTGAAGCTGATTAATTTGTCACTTCGTTTAAGAAATTTGGTGATCATTTGCCGAAGTTATCGAGCTTCGAAATTTGAAATGTTACAATAGTTGTGTGTTTGAGCACACAAAGTACTATTTTTCTTGGAAATGCAACAAGATGCAATCATGGTTTGTTGTGAAGTCTCAAAGATCTCGTGGAGCTGATTAATTTGACACTTCGTTTAAGAAATTTGGTAATCATTTGCCGAAGTTATCGAGCTTCGAAGTTTGCAATGTTACAAAAGTTGTGTGTTTGAGCACATAAAGTACTACTTTTCTTGGAAATACAACAAGATGCAATCATGATTTGTTGAGACGTCTCAAAGATCTCGACGAGCTGATTAATGTGACACTTCGTTTAAGAAATTTGGTGATCATTTGCCGAAGTTATCGAGCTTCGAAGTTTGAAATATTTCAAAAGGTTTGTGTTTGAACACATAAAGTACTACTTTTCTTGGAAATGCAACAAGATGCAATCATGATTTGTTGTGACGTCTCAAAGATCTGGTGGAGCTGATTAATTTGACACTTCGTTTAAGAAATTTGGTGATCATTTGTCGAAGTTATCGAGCTTCGGAGTTTGAAATGTTACGAAAGTTGTGTGTTTGAGCACATAAAGTACTATTTTTCTTGGAAATGCAACAAGATGCAATCATGATTTGTTGTGAAGTCTCAAAGATCTCGTGGAGCTGATTAATTTGTCACTTCGTTTAAGAAATTTGGTGATCATTTGCCGAAGTTATCGAGCTTCGAAGTTTGAAATGTTACAATAGTTGTGTGTTTGAGCACATAAAGTACTATTTTTCTTGGAAATGCAACAAGATGCAATCATGATTTGTTGAGACGTCTCAAAGATCTCGACGAGCTGATTAATGTGACACTTCGTTTAAGAAATTTGATAATCATTTGCCGAAGTTATCGAGCTTCGAAGTTTGAATGTTACAATAGTTGTGTGTTTGAGCACACAAAGTACTATTTTTCTTGGAAATGCAACAAGATGCAATCATGATTTGTTGTGAAGTCTCAAAGATCTCGTGGAGCTGATTAATTTGTCACTTCGTTTAAGAAATTTGGTGATCATTTGCCGAAGTTATCGAGCTTCGAAGTTTGAAATGTTACAATAGTTGTGTGTTTGAGCACACAAAGTACTATTTTTCTTGGAAATGCAACAAGATGCAATCATGATTTGTTGTGAAGTCTCAAAGATCTCGTGGAGCTGATTAATTTGTCACTTCGTTTAAGAAATTTGGTGATCATTTGCCGAAGTTATCGAGCTTCGAAGTTTGAAATGTTACAATAGTTGTGTGTTTGAGCACATAAAGTACTACTTTTCTTGGAAATACAACAAGATGCAATCATGATTTGTTGTGACGTCTCAAAGATCTCGACGGGCTGATTAATGTGACACTTCGTTTAAGAAATTTGGTAATCATTTGCCGAAGTTATCGAGCTTCGAAGTTTGAAATATTTCAAAAGTTGTGTGTTTGAACACATAAAGTACTACTTTTCTTGGAAATGCAACAAGATGCAATCATGATTTGTTGTGAAATCTCAACGATCTCGTGGAGCTGATTAATTTGTCACGTCGTTTAAGAAATTTGGTGATCATTTGCCGAAGTTATCGAGCTTCGAAGTTTGCAATGTTACAAAAGTTGTGTGTTTGAGCACACAAAGTACTATTTTTCTTGGAAATGCAACAAAATGCAATCATGGTTTGTTGTGACGTCTCAAAGATCTCGTGGAGCTGATTAATGTGCCACTTCGTTTGAGAAATTTGGTGATCATTTGCCGAAGTTATCGAGCTTCGAAGTTTGAAATGTTTCAAAAGTTGTGTGTTTGAACACATAAAGTACTATTTTTCTTGGAAATGCAACAAGATGCAATCATGATTTGTTGTGAAGTCTCAAAGATCTCGTGGAGCTGATTAATTTGTCACTTCGTTTAAGAAATTTGGTGATCATTTGCCGAAGTTATCGAGCCTCGAAATTTGAAATGTTACAATAGTTGTGTGTTTGAGCACACAAAGTACTATTTTTCTTGGAAATGCAAGAATATGCAATTATGATTTGTTGTGACGTCTCAAAGATCTCGTGGAGCTGATTAATGTGACACTTCGTTTAAGAAATTTGGTGATCACTTGCCGAAGTTATCGAGCTTCGGAGTTTGAAATGTTACAAAAGTTGTGTGTTTGAGCACATAAAGTACTATTTTTCTTGGAAATGCAACAAGATGCAATCATGATTTGTTGTGACGTCTCAAAGCTCTCGTGGAGCTGATTAATTTGACACTTCGTGTAAGAAATTTGGTGATCATTTGCCGAAGTTATCGAGCTTCGAAATTTGAAATGTTACAAAAGTTGTGTGTTTGAGCACAAAAAGTACTACTTTTCTTGGAAATACAACAAGATGCAATCATGATTTGTTGTGACGTCTCAAAGATCTCGACGAGCTGATTAATTTGACACTTCGTTTAAGAAACTTGGAATGTGTTTGCCGAAGTTATCGAGCTTCGAAGTTTGCAATGTTACAAAAGTTGTGTGTTTGAGCACATACAGTACTATTTTTCTTGGAAATGCAAGAAGATGCAATTATGATTTGTTGTGACGTCTCAAAGATCTCGTGGAGCTGATTAATTTGACACTTCGTTTAAGAAATTTGGTGATCATTTGCCGAAGTTATCGAGCTTCGGAGTTTGAAATGTTACAAAAGTTGTGTGTTTGAGCACATACAGTACTATTTTTCTTGGAAATGCAAGAAGATGCAATTATGATTTGTTGTGACGTCTCAAAGATCTCGTGGAGCTGATTAATGTGACACTTCGTTTAAGAAATTTGGTGATCATTTGCCGAAGTTATCGAGCTTCGAAGTTTGAATGTTACAATAGTTGTGTGTTTGAGCACACAAAGTACTATTTTTTTTGGAAATGCAACAAGATGCAATCATGATTTGTTGTGAAGTCTCAAAGATCTCGTGGAGCTGATTAATGTGACACTTCGTTTAAGAAATTTGGTGATCATTTGCCGAAGTTATCGAGCTTCGAAGTTTGAATGTTACAATAGTTGTGTGTTTGAGCACACAAAGTACTATTTTTCTTGGAAATGCAACAAGATGCAATCATGTTTTGTTGTGAAGTCTCAAAGATCTCGTGGAGCTGATTAATTTGTCACTTCGTTTAAGAAATTTGGTGATCATTTGCCGAAGTTATCGAGCTTCGAAGTTTGAAATGTTACAATAGTTGTGTGTTTGAGCACACAAAGTACTATTTTTCTTGGAAATGCAACAAGATGCAATCATGATTTGTTGTGACGTCTCAAAGATCTCGACGAGCTGATTAATTTGACACTTCGTTTAAGAAACTTGGAATGTGTTTGCCGATGTTATCGAGCTTCGAGTTTTGCAATGTTACAAAAGTTGTGTGTTTGAGCACATAAAGTACTACTTTTCTTGGAAATACAACAAGATGCAATCATGATTTGTTGTGACGTCTCAAAGATCTCGACGAACTGATTAATTTGACACTTCGTTTAAGAAACTTGGAATGTGTTTGCCGAAGTTATCGAGCTTCGAAGTTTGCAATGTTACAAAAGTTGTGTGTTTGGGCACATACAGTACTATTTTTCTTGGAAATGCAAGAAGATGCAATTATGATTTGTTGTGACGTCTCAAAGATCTCGTGGAGCTGATTAATTTGACACTTCGTTTAAGAAATTTGGTGATCATTTGCCGAAGTTATCGAGCTTCGAAGTTTCCAATGTTACAAAAGTTGTGTGTTTGAGCACATACAGTACTATTTTTCTTGGAAATGCAACAAGATGCAATCATGATTTGTTGTGACGTC
Organism: Euwallacea fornicatus; assembly: GCF_040115645.1. NCBI lineage: Eukaryota > Metazoa > Arthropoda > Insecta > Coleoptera > Curculionidae > Euwallacea > Euwallacea fornicatus. The sequence goes on along the minus strand of NW_027096021.1, from coordinate 818 downwards.
TCAAAGATCTCGACGAGCTGATTAATGTGACACTTCGTTTAAGAAATTTGGTGATCATTTGCCGAAGTTATCGAGCTTCGAACTTTGAAATATTTCAAAAGTTGTGTGTTTGAACACATAAAGTACTACTTTTCTTGGAAATGCAACAAGATGCAATCATGATTTGTTGTGACGTCTCAAAGATCTTGACGAGCTGATTCATTTGACACTTCGTTTAAGAAATTTGGTGATCATTTGCCGAAGTTATCGAGCTTCGAAGTTTGAATGTTACAATAGTTGTGTGTTTGAGCACATATAGTACTATTTTTCTTGGAAATGCAACAAGATGCAATCATGATTTGTTGTGAAGTCTCAAAGATCTCGTGGAGCTGATTAATTTGTCACTTCGTTTAAGAAATTTGGTGATCATTTGCCGAAGTTATCGAGCTTCGGAGTTTGAAATGTTACAAAAGTTGTGTGTTTGAGCACATACAGTACTATTTTTCTTGGAAATGCAAGAAGATGCAATTATGATATGTTGTGACGTCTCAAAGATCTCGTGGAGCTGATTAATGTGACACTTCGTTTAAGAAATTTGGTGATCATTTGCCGAAGTTATCGAGCTTCGAAGTTTGAATGTTACAATAGTTGTGTGTTTGAGCACACACAGTACTATTTTTCTTGGAAATGCAACAAGATGCAATCATGATTTGTTGTGAAGTCTCAAAGATTTCGTGGAGCTGATTAATTTGTCACTTCGTTTAAGAAATTTGGTGATCATTTGCCGAAGTTATCGAGCTTCGAAGTTTGAAATGTTACAATAGTTGTGTGTTTGAGCA